>NC_067479.1:49115051-49458487 GCF_947179515.1 Apodemus sylvaticus | reverse complement strand
GCTGTGTAACACTCATTTATATTAGCTTACTCTTCCCCAGCATCCAAAGGAGCTCAGCAGCTGGGCTCTGTGTACAGCCTACCCTAAGGCTGAGGTCAAGGTATCCAGCACATTGCCTTCTATCCAGCAGCCCTGGCAAACAATCTTCCGAGCTCATTTTGGTTGTTGGCAGCATTCCGTTACTTGGGGAGGTAAGCCTGAGACTTGTGTTTTCCTTCTGGCTGTGAGTTGAGGCCATTACAAGCTCTTTAAGTCCCCTTTCTGGCCAGCAACAGCCTGTTGTGCTGCTTGTGTTTCCACACTTCCCTGCTGCCAATGAAGTCTGTTTTTAAAGAACAGAAGTAGCCTTAGCCTATTGGAATAATTTTACTCAGGATCAAATGAAGCCAGGCATGGGAGCACTAGGAATGCGTGCTTTAGAGCTGATGGGGCCACAAAGCAAGACCTTGTCTCAACAATACATACATACTCACACATACACACACACACACACACACACATAATACATACAAACATACACACATACATGCCTACATACACATACATACATACACAATACATACACATACATACATAATAGATACATGCATACATACATACATACATAGATTTATGAGTTTAATTATACTTTCAAAAATCCCCTTGTAGTGGTACCTACATTAATGTTTGATTAAATAACTTGAGACAAAAGTTTTAGGGAAGGCAATCTTTGAAATTCTGCCTACTGTATTATCTATTTTCCTGTTTATAGACTAACAGATATCTGTTGAGTAGCAAAATGTAGAAAATGTTATATATGTATATATAGCATATACATATATCTATATATATATGATTACTTGTATCTGTGTATGTATACACATATTTCCTATGTGTGTCTTCTGGGAAAGGCCCAGAGACAATGGCACTCCAGGAAATGCATATGCTTAGCACTTAAATAAAAATTCCCAAATACTGTTCAATTTGATAAAACATGGCATGGTGGAGAAATGGTTAATTCTATTGTCTTAGGCAGAGAAAAGATAAGTTTGGGACATTTTACTGAATCATAAAGTAAAGGAGTGCTCAAAGAATAGTAGGAGGATATAAAGGGCAGATGAAGGGGCTCTCACTGGCCAAATATGACAGGGAAAACAAGAATAGTGTTTGGTACCCAGCCAGGTATTAGTAAGCTTAAATGTTGAGGACAGACTTCACTCTCAGCAGCAGGCCTCCAATGATCTTTGGTTTTTGGTGGAGAGATGGTGTTCTAAAATGCCCAAGAGTTCATAATCTTCTATCTAGTAAAGAACAAAGCCGTACTATCTCCTCTCCCTCAAGAGCTGACCCAAATGAGGAGTTGGGATGATGCCTCAATGGTCTAGGGCACTGCAGAGGACCTGAATTTGGTTCCCTACATCCCCAATGGGTGGCCTAGGATCACTTGTGACTCCTGTTCTAGGACATTTGATGCCTTAGCCTGGTAATCTCAGGTACCTACATTCACATACACACATGCACACATGCACACACATAAAATAAATAAAAACAAGCCTGAAACACAGTTACTATAAATAGGACTGTCAATCACTTGGGCAACAAAACACACTACAGAAATTTTAAGAACTAGTACAAAACCTACCTAAAATTCTTAGGTTGGCACAATGGTCCCTTAAGAATTCCTCGTTTTAGCAAACTCTGAGTTATAAATGCTGTCTGCCTTCTACTCTGTTCTTTGGGAATCTTGTATGAATTAATTCAACAGAGATCAACAGTGATCAGGGAACTGAGAGCAGGCCAGAATGAAATCCCAGAAACAACAGTAACATATTTTATAACCCATTGAACAAAGTAAAGATTCATGAGTCCCTATTTGCATAAACAATTGAAAAGGGTTATTCTCCAGTGGAAAGAGAATACTAGTTAATTTAAAAGGAATGATGAAGTCTGAAATTACTATTTTATATTCATAAATGATTTAGACCAAAAAAAAAAATCTATGGATGCTAAAATCAGTGGGTAAAAGTTTGATGAGGAGCAGGATGTTTGCATAGCCTCAAAGTATCTCCTCACAAATTGCTGATCAACTGCTTATTACTTATTTAAAAGCCCCACAGTGGAGAAACCCAGCATGTGTCATCTTAAACCAAGTGATTATAGTCTACAGTGCCAATAACAGGACAAGCCATCACCATGCACTTCCCAACATGATACACTGAGAAAAACACACCACCCTTCTGTGGGATTCCTGCCAAAAATGCACAGCTTTGTTTGAATCTTGATGAAACATCAGACAAAGGCAAATTAAAAATCACTCTGCAAAGTTACTGGCCTGTGCTCTTCAAAAAAAAAAAAAAAAAAAAAAAAAAAAAAAAAAAAAAAAAAAAAAAAAAACATCAAAATCATTAGAAAGTGGGAAATCTGGGGATTTTTTTTTTCTAGTTTGAAAGAGATCAGAGAAATACAACAAATAGATGATCCAGCAGTGAATCCTAGGTCATAAATCATTGCCTGAATCATTTACTTTTTTGTTTATGAATCTTTTATTGGAACAACTTGAAAAGGTTGAGTAGAGTTTCATGTATTAGATGGGAATGTGTGTCAGTGTTAAATTCTTGATTTTCATGGGTATGCTCTGGTTGCTTAAGGGGGTGTCCTCATTATTAGGAAATGTACACCAAAATATTCGGGAGCCGTAGGAAAACGGCACTGAAATGATTGAAGCAAAGAATATGTTGGAAACCCCCCTTGGGCTCAAGTTGGACTCCTGGAGTGTAAGGGAAATGCCTTTGGTGTCTCTGGAGGTGCTGTGTTTGGGGAAGAGGCCTTTGCATGTGCAACCATTAACTTAGTCACACTGACTACATCTGAGCTTTTGTAAGAAGAGAGAAGTGAAACAGACACAGAGAAGAGTTGTGACAGCCGGGGCAGAGGCTGCTGCGATGCAGCTGTAAGTCGGGGATACTGAGGACTTCTGGCCAATATCAGAAGCTAGCCCAGGAAGACACAATCCTGCCATCACCTTCATCTTTGAACTTGTAGCCTCCAGAACGGAGAGTGTGAATGTCTGTTATCTTAAACTACCCAGCATGTGGAATTTGGCTATGGCAGCCCTTGAAGCGAATAGATGCTTTTTGGTGGCTTATTAGGTGTATACTCTTGTGAGTTGAAAATTCTAAGCGGTCCAGTGAAACAGATTTTAAGTTGTGTGTGTGTGTGTGTGTGTGTATGTGTGTGTGCATGTGAGTGTGGGCATCCATGAATGAAAGAGCTGTTACATTCCCTGAGGCTGGGCTGGAGGTAAAGGCAGTTGTAAGTTGCCTGACATGGGTGCTGGGCACTGAACTTGAGCTTCTGCAAAAGTAGTGATCTGAAAACTCATGAGCCAAAAGCCTCTAAGTGAAACATTTAAGAGATGCTTTCTCCCTTTCCTATCCACACACTGTTATGTGATGTTGCTATGCATTTTACCCTGCTCCCCTCCTCCCTGGATGTTGTCTTTAAAAAAATCTAACCAGATATAACAAAAATATTGACTGAATTATACTTGAAGCTATTTTGGGATTAACACAACACAATAAAAAATGCCTCAAATTATGTGACCCAGAGATATATCCCAGTTACTATGAATATAAATGCATGCATAAAAGTCAAGAGCTCTGAACTATGTGCACCACTGTGAAAATGGAAAAACAAACATTATTTTCAAAAATAGTGATTTTATTTGTGTGTTTGTGTGTCTGTCTGTTTGTCTGTCTCTGTGTGCATGCATATAGCAGCCTGAGGTTGACACTGGATCTTCCTTGTCTTTAAAAGACTTATTTATCTGTGTGTGTATGTGTCTGCGTGAATGCATGTACTAGTGTATGCTCCTGAGTACATGCAGAGGCTAAGAGGCATCCACAGCCTCCCTCTATCGCTCCGTACCTATTCCTTTGAGGCAGGGTCTCTCCCTGAAGCTGGGGCTCATGTTTCATTGGCTGGAGATGTTCCTTTCTCTGCGTTGGCATTTTAGGCATACACGGGGTGCTCAGCTTGCTGGGTGAGTACAGAGAGTCCTCACAACTGCTCGCTCAACAAGTACTGAATCATCTTTTCAGTCCCTTTGTCTTAATTTTTGAGACATGATTTCTGTTGATATCAGGACTTCTGAAACCTGTGACATCACATAGGCGACGATGTGACGTGCACACCTATTGCCAAGGCAACAGCCACCATATTCCCAGAATCTACTTGGCTCACTTCCAACCTTTACCTGTGACTACATCACCATCCACATAAAAAAAAAGGCCTTTCTCATCTCTCCCTCTCTCCCCCCCCCCCCTTCTCTTTCTGCCACCGCCGCCACCTTGGCCTTTCCTCTCACAATAAACCTCACATGGGTCTGTTTGGCTTGGTGTGGTCTTTCTGGAGCCGCCCAAGGGTCACAACAGTTTCTCATGGGAGCTTACCAATTGGCTAGCCTGACCAGCTAGCAAACCTCAAGGGTTCTTCTGTCTTTGCTTCCCCAGCACTGGGGTGCTAGATATCCGAACTCATGCTTGCACTGAAGTGCTTTACCCCCTGAGCCATCTCTCTTTCCACCAATAAGGGGGACTTGTTGAAAATTCTTAAAATTCTGGTTCCAGTCATCTCTCTAGAACATAGCTCAGTCCTTCAGACAGAATCAAACATCTGGTTTGAAGAAAGGATTGCTGACGGAGCTCAAGTCCAAACCTACTCATTACTGTTTATATCAGAACACATTGAATTGATGTTTGCCTCTCACCATGTTTAAAAGTCCACACTGACATCCCATGCCCAGAAACACAGTTGGTTAAAATGCGGCCAACAAGGGACAATAGCATGATAATCCAAGGTTTTATGGGGAAAAAAAATGCCTACTTTGGCTAAATACAATTAGGAAAGAGAAAAGTCTTTGTGTTTTTGTTTTGGTCTCTACCCGGTTTTGGTGGCCAGACTATGTGAGCATTGGAGACAAGTCTGCTAGATTGTCCAAGTCTAAAGTAAGTACCCAGTCCTCTATTGCCGCCATCTTCTACCTAACCTGCTCTCCTAGACTGTTTTCTTGTTTTCCCTACACAATCGCCGTGTTAAATTACTGTAACCACAGGGGATTCAGGGTGACATGGGTCCGCTTTCACTTTTCATACTATTTTGTGCCACAAAAACCACCTCACCAGTGCAATCTCTCCGCACTCCAGCCACAAGCACGTGTGACCTTTGCAGGATCAGCTGCAGAGGATAAGTAACCAGAGTCACCTTTGGAAGGAGATGTGAAAATGCTAAACAGTGATAACTTCTGATCTCAGTAATCTTTATACTTTCACTTTTGCTATATTCTACTGAAATATGCCAGATGTTAAGTCTACTGCCAAAGCAGTAGAACAAGGTGTAAACATTTCATTAGCGCCGTCTTGTATGGTAGTTGATGTCACTTCAGCTGTATCACGTACAGCCTGCCCTATCACAAGCAAACAAGGAAGCAGCCCCAAACGGATGTGCGAGCATCCATTCCCCCAGGTCCTTAGTCAGATGTTGTTCTAAGAAACGGCAACAGACTCCCCAGTTGTTGTTGCTTTCTTTCTGCATCAAGATAGAAAGCTACAGAGCACCCTGACCCAACCCACTGCAGGGCTTTCCCAAGCCAGGGCTTGAACATTCCCTGTGCCAGATCCCTCAGAACCTCAGACAAATTCCATTACCTGCCCACCTTGCTGCGGGCACACGAGTGACCATGCCTTTTCTCTCTGTGTCTGTCTGAGGGTTACTCAGCACCCCTCTGTGGGTTCCTCCAGTACACGGTTTAGACTGGACACCCCAACATTTCATGCATTCCCTGGATTTCCATCCGGCGGCTCCCTCTGGGTAGATCGGGGGATTCTCTGCAGGAATTCCCACTGCTGCTGAGTTTGCTGTAACTCCAGCCTGGGGTTTTTGGTGAGATGAAATAAAGTGAGCTTCTAAAAGCAATGTAAACTAGTTATTCAATACTTCTTCCTATTCTTGTTTGTTTGTTTTGTTTTGTTTTGTTTAACCTTCTGAGCTATCTGTCCTCTTGTTCAGGACAATAAGCAAAGAACTGCTGTTACAGTGTTTGTGTGGCGAGTCAGCAATGGTAATGCTCTCCCTCGCAGCGGTGCAGTGTGCAGCAGGGGCCACCGGGGGCGCAGGTGAGCACTCGCAAATGCCATGACTCTACCCAGGAATGAGTCATCCTGTGGACATTATATCTAAAACTCCATGCTTTCATTCGCTTCCCATTCTTTCTTCTTTTCCTCCTTACTTATCTTAGGTATCTGTTTCTCTACTAGAAATTAATTACCTTCATGATATAGTTTAAAATAACATTTAACATTTATTCTTCCAAATAGCCACTATCCGTGTGTGTGTGTGTGTGTGTGTGTGTGTGTGTGTGTGTGTGTGTGGTCATGCCTATGTGGGAACAAAGGCTTGCTTTCTAGCTCAGGATGCACTCATGATCTTATCACAGCATCTCCAAAATGAGTAACAGACACTCGAATGCATGCCGGTGACTATGAGTTAGAAATGTAGAGAAAGCTAACCCACATGTTTCTCAGCTATAGTCCTGCTGGCAGTTAGCTCCCAAACTGCAAAGCAGAGCAAAACAAGATGTGAGCTAAAGCTGTGGTCTTATTGCTGGAGGTGAAGCCATGCAGTTATGTTGAATGCTGGGGGTGGGGAGGCTTAAAGAAATAAATGCAAGAAGACAAGCACCCCTGAAGGCTAGCTACTTACTGCAGTATGTGCATCTAATTCAGGCTAGGTCCGTTAGCTTCTTGAACCCTAGCTTGGCCATCTAAAATGCAGGCAAAAGTGAAGTGTTTTTCTCAGAGGGGAGGGTATTGCCCACCTCTGCTTCCCTGGATTATGTATGTGACAGATGCGAATAAGGGTGAAGACTCAGAGGAAGCAGAGCAGCAGGACTGAAGAATCCCAGACCCTGCCACTATGGAGACACTATACATACCATACACACTATACATGCTATGCACCTCATACACACCATACACGCTATAAACACCTTACACACTATATATACTATATACACTATATATACCATACATACTATACACACCATACATACTATATACACTATATATACCATATATACATACCATAGACACCATACACACTATAGACACTATACATATCATACACACTATATGCATCATACACATTATCCACACCAAATATACCATACACACCAAACTCACCATACACACTATACACACTATATACATCATACATACTATACACACCATACACACTATACACACTATATATAACCATACACACCATATACATCATATACACCATATACACCATACACACTATATATACCACACACACCATATACACTATACACACCATACATACCATACACACTATACACATTATACAAACTATGCACACCATACACACTGTACATACCATATGTACTATATACTATACACTGTATACTATGGAGTTCCAGCTTGCATATGTGTAGACTGGTAACTTAAAGCAAACTTCCAGGTCATGCCACTCACATCTGTTTTGTGTCTCTATTACTGTAGTTGAGCCTATGGTTTTCACTATAAGATACTTAGATGAAAGGAGTTAGGACTGAAAGATTATGGCCAATTATTAATACTGAAAGACAAACAACACTGGTGCATGTTATAGTCCTAGCTCTTGGAAGGGCAAGGCAGGAGGATTGTGAATTGCAGGTGAGTCTGCACTATAGTGTAGGTTACATGGGGCTAGTCTGTTGTAAAAGTAAGTAAAAACAACAATACAGGACTTCCTTACATACAACGTTTAGAATCTGCCATACCTGAAAATTTAATGCACGTATATAGTGTGTCTTAATCATATTCACTCCTCCCTCCATTTACCCCTGGAATCCCTTCCCCAAATACATCTTCCCCAAAATGTTATGCTCTGTTAACAATTAAAAAAATATCCACTAAGTCAAATTAGTGCTACCCATATACTCACAGATATAGGGGCCATCCCCTGGAGCATGGGTGACCTTTCAGTGGATATCCTCTTCTTTCCTCAATGACCAACAATGACGAATCAGTCTTCAATGAAGGCAGGACTAGGTTGATCTTGTGCAGGTCTTGTGCAAATATCTACAGTTCTGTGAGTTCATTCATAAGTTTAGTGAGCACGTCATCCACAGGTCAGCATTTCAAAGTCCTCCTCCTCCTTCAGCTCCTACACTCTCTTGTCCCCTTATCTTGGTTATTGTTCTATCGTTGTAAAGAGGCACTATAGCCAAGGGAACTTAAACAAGAGAGCATTTAATTGGAGGCTTACTTAGGGTTTCAAAGTCTATGGCTATCGTGGCAGAAAGCATGGCCGCATGTAGGGCAGTACTGCTACTAGGGCAGGAGCTGAAAACTTATATTTTATCCACAAGCAGCAGGCAGAGGGAGAGGGAGAGGGAGAGGGAAGCAGGGGGAGGGGCAGAAAGAGAAAGGGAGAGGAAGGGGAGGGGAGGGGAGGGAGGACAGAAACAGAGGGCGAGAGAGGGGAAGGGGGAGGAGCACAGAGACAGAAGGAGAGAGAGGGGAAGGAGAGGGGAGGGAAGAGGGAGAGGGAGGAAGGGGAGGAGAGGGGAGACAGAGACCGAGAGAGAGGGAATGAAAGGGGGAGGGGCACAGAGACAGAGGGAGGGAGGGGGAAGGGAAAAGAGAGAGGGAGAGGGAAGAGGGGGAGGGGAGAGGGACAGAAAAAGAGGAAGAGAGAAGGGGAGGACAGAGATAGAGGGAAAGAGAGGAAAAGGGGAACAGAGACAGAGAGAAAGACTGGCCTGGGATTTTGAAATTCAAAGCCCACCTCCAGTGACACACCTTCCCCAACAAGGCCACACCTCCTAATCCTTTCTAAATAATTCTACTAACTGGCGATCAAACATTCAAATATGTTAGCCTATGGAGTACATTCTCATTCAAACCACCACACTCTCTTCTTCAATGTTCCTTGAGAGTTGGAGGGGGTTCTTAAATAGATGTCCCATCTGTAGTGGAGCACTCCCAGTCACTGCTATAGATGTCCCATCTGTAGTGGAGCACTCCCAGTCACTGTTATAGATGTCCCATCTGTAGTGGAGCACTCCCAGTCACTGTTATAGATGTCCCATCTGTAGTGGAGCACTCCCGGTCACTGCTATAGATGTCCCATCTGTAGTGGAGCACTCCCAGTCACTGTTATAGATGTCCCATCTGTAGTGGAGCACTCCCAGTCACTGCTATAGATGTCCCATCTGTAGTGGAGCACTCCCAGTCACTGTTATAGATGTCCCATTTGTAGTGGAGCACTCCCCCACACTGTTATAGATGTCCCATCTGTAGTGGAGCACTCCCAGTCACTGCTATAGATGTCCCATCTGTAGTGGAGCACTCCCAGTCACTGTTATAGATGTCCCATCTGTAGTGGAGCACTCCCGGTCACTGTTATAGATGTCCCATCTGTAGTGGAGCACTCCCAGTCACTGTTATAGATGTCCCATCTGTAGTGGAGCACTCCCGGTCACTGTTATAGATGTCCCATCTATAGCCAAGCACTCTCAGTCACTTGCTCTCAGCATTCAGACAGTTACAAGTCTCTGCATTCACCACTGCCTTCTGCAGTTGCCAATAGATAGGCCTCTGAGTAGTTTCTTGTTTATGTTCTAGTGAGTAATGCCAATCTGGACATTTCACACATGATTTTAATGAATACAGGCACATGGTTGTGCTGTGCATCTAACAGTGGAATGCCTAGATAAGAAAATGTTCAGTCAGAAGTATTCTTTCAGATTTTCCTAAGGGGATATAATCATTTTCAAGCCCACCAGCACAGTGCAAAATGTAACTGTTTATAGACTTTTCTGTAATATTTCTAGCCACATTGTAGATATTTATTCTTTTTAGCCACATTGTTGAATATGTAGCAATACCTCATTTTAATTTTAATTTGTATTTTTTTCATTTCAAATGGAGTCAAATATGTTTATTATCCCTTTGCGTGCCTTTCTGTGTAAAGAACTTTTTTACTATTCATTTTATTTATTATTTAACCCAGGCAAGCGTTCTTCCTATGAGCTGTCCCCAAGTCTTTAACTCAGTTTTAAAAAGGCAAAGGTTCCCTTCTCTCTAAGTTGCGGAGGTTGGCCTTAAACTGGGGCTCTAGCCGAGGCTAGACTTCAACTTGAGATCCTATTATCTCAACTTCCAATATAGCTGGGATTGCCGGTCTGTGCCACCACACCTGAATCATTTTAGTTTCTGAGGGCTTATATTATAACAGTCACTACATTCACTGACTATAACCCTGGGTAAGTGCTAGGAAGAACTCTGTACTTAGAGGCACATAACACAGTTCAGTGAGGCTGTACCTGTGGCAGGTGCTGATCAGATTAAGATGGGGTCACATAGACCCAAATAAACATACCGTTCCTTAATAATGCCCTAACTTTAAGCTGCATTTACCTCATGCTCCTAACCTACTAAGCATCACAGCACACTGCTGACCCTCAGTTGTTACTCCTTGTGATCATGCGGTCGACTGCAAACTGCTACTCAGGATTGGAAAACAATGCATTTCCATGCCCTGTAGGAGGAGCAGAGGTCATCTCCATGCCAACCTCCACAAACAGAAGTCTATACACAAGTGTCCACTGTTCCAAGGTCCAAGATTAGGGCCATCATATTGGGGCTACTTATTTTTCTGAATCGAGTCATCATGTTCATATACTACAGTTTGCATGAAACAGATTTATTATTACGTGCAGATAGCAAAGACAGAAGACTCAGCTCCATCCTGAGCTGTTCCCTAAAACTCAGGGAAGCTTCCTGGAGCAGAGGGAGTCTTGACTGGCCATGCCCTGTATTACATCACAGTTCAGTGATCCCAGAAAGCAGGCTGTTTTTAGAGACCACTTTGAAGAACACCCTGCTTTTAGAAGAGAGAGGAGGAAATTTTGGGTTGTTTCAGAGAGCTCTTCTGTAAATTGAAAAGGGGAACAAGAAGAAAGGTTAGGTTATTTAGGGAAGTGCCTAAATACTATATCCCTGCACACCCTAAAAGCACTTTTGAAAACTACAAAAAATAAAGATGAAAGACCTGGCTCTGGCCACCCAGAGAATCGTCCTAGACTGGTGGATAAAGCCGGATGCCCACACTTCCTGCAGACTGTGTGTAACCTCAACCTAACCTTGGTCTTCTCACTTACAATGCCAGGAATAGTTTCCCTGGTAACTTGAGGCAAGGGGACATATGGTGGGTTGGTCACTATGGAGCAACAAGAAGAACCCTGAACACTAAGCCATGTGCTGAGCCTATAACCATGCCAGCCTTAGAAAAAATATATTTTGCAAAGTTGTATGCATGCGTATGTGCTCATGCATGTGTGCTTGTAAACATGGAGGCTAGAGGCTGATGTCAGGTGTCTTCCTCAATCTCTTCTCCACCTTCGTGTTTTGAGGCAGGATCTCTTACTGGCCTGGAGCTCACCCATTGGGCCGCCATTATGCCCCAGGGATTCTCCTATCCTATCTTCATGGTGCCAGGATTAGAGGTCCCACCTGGCTTTTTATAGTGTTGCTAGGGATTGGAACTCAGGTCTATTTGCAAGTTATTTACTAGTCATCTTTCAAACCCCCAAAGTAGCAAAGATATTACAAGATACTTGTGTCCCTCCCTATGGCTAGTAGTATACAGATATGAGGCCCAGAGAATTGGAATTCCCCAGAAATCTCATGCTGAGCAAGCAAAAACCCAGAGCCCCTGTGTCCGCTGGATGGAAATGCCTTCCAGAAAGATTTCACACAGTGCTGACACCCACGAGCCTAGACAATAATGTGTCAGTGATGGGGAGGGCAGCACTCTACTAGCTTGATCATGCATATTTACTGCCCTCTATTTAAACCTCATATCAGGACTGGGAGATGGCACTGGACAAGAGGATTTGTTACAATGTGTCCTCTTAACATGGCTACATTCAATTAATCTCCTGTCTCTGCTTTTCACTATTACTTGTTAACATAATTGGGCCATTGAGGAAGGAGGGCTGAGCCTAGTTTGTTAATGCTGTCAGAGCTTAGGCCTGAACCTGAAAAACTCTAGTAACAATCTTGTGGGGGAATCCCATCCCCCGACCACAAGCCTGGGAGCCTTCAAATGTGGGGATTTCTAAGATGATGACTTCCCTGTGTAAATTTAACAAAAACCTGGGGATTATCCACATCAGTGGAATTTCCATTATCTTCCAGAAGTTGCTAGGATAGCACCATGTCACAAAATGTCTGTGCAGTTCTTAGTGCCATCCAACAATGAATGACAACAAAGTCTCAGCTTCACTGCAGAGTGAGCTCCTGTGACAGTGGTGTCTTCTTCTTCTTCTTCTTCTTCTTCTTCTTCTTCTTCTTCTTCTTCTTCTTCTTCTTCTTCTTCTTCTTCTTCTTCTTCTTCTTCTTCTTCTTCTTCTTCTTCTTCTTCTTCTTCTCCTTCTTCTTCTTCTTCTCCTCCTCCTCCTCCTCCTCCTCCTCCTCCTCCTCCTCCTCCTCCTCCTCTTCCTCCTCCTCCTCCTCCTTGTCCTTCTCTTCCTCCTCCAAAGGTTTTACTTTTTAGCCCAGGCTGACCTCAAATTCACCATTCTCTTACACCAGTCCTATGCCAGGCAGTTATATAACAGTCTGTAAAAGTACACTTTCTATATAGTTTTTCCTCTGGAGGGGGCTTAAGTTTAAAACACACTGTGGATATCGTTCTGTGATGGCTTAGAAATTGAAAACCAAAACCCTTGGGAATTAAAATTAAAAATCTTTTAAAACAAATTTTGGTTTTAATAGAAAGAAAAAAGTTTTTTTTTTTTTTTTTTTTTTTTTTTTTTTGCATTGAGAGCTTAAAGGCACATGCCCACTTACTCTGCAGCTTGGTGTGACAAGGTTGGTGGGACAGGTGAGGCGGCTCTGAGTTACACTGCTGTCCTATGGATGCAGCAACTGGACTCAGATCAGTGCTTGTCTGAAATCAGGCATGCCTTAACCGAATTCCACTATCCCAGCTTAGGGTTTCTGCATTTCTGTCTCCTGCTCTCTCCCAAATGGTTGCTTGTTTTCTGACATACTTGGAGATGGTCACAAAGGACTTTGAACTTTGCCACACTATTAGTTTAGAGTTAGAATATAAGACCTATGGGCAATTCCCTTAAAAGTAGATTTTGGTGCTCAGGTGTTTGGTGAAATTTGAGCAGCCTTCAGATAGTTTCTGTTTGAATTACTTAAAAAACAAACAAACAAACAAACAAAAAAAACCCCAAAACACCAGGGAATCTCCCAGCTGAGAGTCTGCAGAAGTTTACTTGAGGGAAATTCTTTCAAGCCCCATAGCCTACAGAGATCTTGTGACAGCTAGTACACAGTGTGAAAATCCAAGATGGCAGCTGCTATCTTTCCCTCAGGTCTGAATTTCCAAACAAGGAACTCAGCCTGCTGCCAGATGAAAATAACTAAAAGTGGATTTCTAGTCACTCATTTGCCAAGAGACACTATTCGTTATCATTGGAGGTTCAGAGAACAAATGCACAGTTCTCCACTGCTAATGTGATCCTCTGCCCTCCGCAGCAGAGCTCACTTAGGTAAGCCCCACTCGCCGCATTTGCTGAGTGAAAGTTTGACAAGTTGTTCACTAGTCCATCACCATAGCAAACACTTGATCAAAATCATAGATGTGCACGGTAGGGTGAATGGGTTTTTATTTGTTAGTGTTGACTGTGATAGGTCTAGAGTCTTTGTCCTATGGGGTTTGGCTTTGAAAAATTATGCATAGGTAATTATTGGGGATTTTATACTTAGTATTATTTGAAATGATGAATTTTTGTAAAGAAATGTATTTTGTGGCACTTGTCTTACAAAATGTAAAGAGACAGACTTTGATTTGAGAGGCTCACATTCAAGTTTCACTTCTGCTACAAACTCTTCACTACCTGGAAACTCACGGGAGTCCATGAGTTTTCCCACGTACTTAAAATGAAACAGTTGGGTTTTGAACGTGGAGACAGAATACTAATGTTTATTTACCACAGTGGCTCTCATGCCCAAGAAGCAAGTAGAGCTCACTTCTCAGTAAACATTTCTTGCTGGACCCCAAGGTGATTGGAAATTGTGGCATTCCATAATACAATGACTGAAGCGTATCATTTAAAATATGAAATGAATGAATGTGTACATGCATATGCATACTGTAAGTGATGAGACGCTCAGAGATATGTGACATTTACAGAACTCCACTGTCCAATGTGGGGAGAATGGCTTTCACATTGTTGTAGTCCTGTCCTGGATTTGCTGCCTTCATTTAAAAAAAAAAAAAGTTTTTTTTTTTTTGTTTTTTTGTTTTTTTGTTTTTTTGTTTTTGCATGTGAGTGTTTTTTTAAAAAGAGTTTTTAAACCTCCAATTTTCTTGAATGCATATGGGAATTCTGCCTGCATGGAAATCTGTGTAACACTTCTGTGTAGTGCCTACAGAGGACAGATGAGGGCTTTTCCTGAGACTAGAGTTAAAAAAGACTCTTGTGAGAGGCCACTTGGGTGCTGGAAATCTCACCTGGATGCTCTGGGAAAGCAACTCTTAACTGATTGAGCCAACTCTCCAGCCCTGTGTAGGAGGAGTATTGTGCCTACATGTATGCACACTGCCTGAATGCCTGGTGCAAAGGGAGAAGGTGCCAGATCTCCTGGAACTGGGGCTGGAGCCACCGTGTGGGTGCTGAGAACTGAGCTCAGATCCTCGACAGGATCAGCAAGTGCCCTTAACAGCTCCCCATCTCTCTGGCTTCAACTGTATTATTCTAATTTCCTAGTGAAGCAAAATATTTAAGGAAGCAAGACTAGAAACTTGACTTTTAAAAAAAATTCTATTTTATTATTATGTATTGACTTTACAACTCAATATCAGTCCTTCCTTTCCTCCAAGTACCGCTTCATGAAAGTCCTTTCCCACTCTCCTTAGAAGGGTAAGCCTCCCTTCTGGGTGCCACACCCCCCCATCCCCATCTTATCCCAATCCCACCCTCTACCCTGCATATCAAGTTGCTGCAGGACTAGGCACATCCTCTCCCACTGAGGCCAGACACGGCTGTCCATTTAGGGGTGTGGGAACCACAGACGGGCAGGTAGACAACAGGCTCAGGGACAGCCCCTGTTCCAATTATTTGGGGGACTCACATGAAGATCAAGCTGCACATCTGCTATATATGTGCAGGGGCCTAGGTCCAGCTGGTGCTTGCTCTTTGGTTGGTGATTCAGTCTCTGGGAGCGTCCAGGAGTCCAGGTTAGTTGATTCTGTTGATCTTCCTGTGGAGTCTCCCTGTCCTCTTCAGGTCCTTCAATCTTTCTCCCAACTTTTCTGTAAGACTTCAGAGCACAATACTGTTTAGGTGTGAGTCTCTGCATATCCTTCCATTGGCTGTTAGACAGAGCCTCTCAGAGGACAGTCATGCTAGGTTCCTGTCTGTAAGAATAACAGAGTATCTTTAATAGTGTCAGAGACTGATTCTTACCCATGGGATGGGTCTCAATTTGGAGCAGTCCTTGGTTGGCCATTCCCTAGGACTCTGCTCTGTCTTTGTCTCTATACATCTTGTGGGCAGGGTCGAAGGCTTTGTGGGTGGGTTGCTGTCCTTATCTTTCCCCTGGGAGCCTGCCTGGCTACAGGAAGTGGCCACTTCTGAATCCATGCTCCCGCTGCTAGAAATCTCAGCTAGAGTTGTCCCCTGAGACCCTCTGGGGCCTCTCCCCATCCCAGGTTTCTGGCACATCAAAGGTGCTTTCTGCCAAGCTGGATCACCTGAGTTCAATTCCTTCAGAACCCAGATGTTGGAAAGAAAGAAGAGATTCCCACAAGTTGTCCTCCGTCCTCTACATAAGTGCTGTAGTTTGGTAGCACACGCACCCACACGTAAACAATCAAAATAAGTGAATACATGTAAAAAAACATTAAGAAGCTTTCTTACTTTCTTTTCCTTCCTTTCTCCCCTCCCTCCCTCCTTTCCTCCTTCCCTCCCTCCTTCCCTCCCTCTGTCCTTCTCTCCCTCCCTCCCTCTTTTCTTTTCTTTCTTTTTTTTTTTTTTTTTTAGAATTTTCATTAAGACATTGCACAGAAGGAGAAGGTTCAGAGCTTAAGCATCTTACACTCTCATACACACCGATGAAAGGCTAACCTAAGGTAACTTAAAAAATTGAATCCCTTGATTTTCTTGGAACAGAGAAATGTATGGATCTGTTACCCATGCAAACAGGACTGAGGAAGGTTCTTTTTGGTTCGGTCCTGTCTTTTAAAGCTTGGTGGGTCAGCTAAAATTGCCCACTTTGCTCCGGAATTTTACATCATTTTAGAGCATTTTCTTTGCATATTTTTTTTGAATTCTCCGTTTCCACTCTGCTTTCCTCTTCCCGACCCCAAAAGTCTTTTGCTCATATTAAAGTCATTTACCCAAAGGAATAAGTAAATGAGTGTTTCCCAAGGAGAGCAATGTCTTAAAAGAGAGCCATTTCCTAAATGAATATCTAATTGGTAAAATGTCACTAGATTTTTGGGTCAGTCTCCTGTCCCCTAAAATATGTTCCTTCACCATTTTTGCTATGGTGGTTTTAAAACAGTAAAAGCCATAGAGTTCTCCCAGGGAAAAATATTAGGCATCATCTCAGGATGTAGGAGGGAAGTACTTGGTTGGAACAGGGATGGGGACCCCCAAATTTTCCAAAAAAGTCCCCCCACACTGCTTCTTTTCATCAGCATTTTCTGCAGAGATATACACGCCAACACCTTGGTAACAAGCTGGGCTCACACACACACACACACACACATGCACACACACATACATAGACACACACATACACACACATACACACATATACACACTCATACACACACATATACACACACATACACAAATACATACACATACACACACATATACACACACATACACAAATACATACACACACACATACACACATATACACACACATACACAAATACATACACACACATACATACATATACACATACACTGCACACACACACATACACACACATATACACACATACACACACCTGCACACACACATACACATACATATACACATAGACACATACACACATATATACACATAGACACACACATACACACACACACACACATACACATACACCGCACACATACACGTACACACATATACACACATACACACACCTGCACATACACACACATACACACATATACAACCATACATACATACACACACACACACACACACACACACACACACACACGTGGATGGTGAGAGAGTAAGTTATATACAAGTGAATTACCCATCCTGGAATATCCCAGAGAAACATGTAGGCACCTCCTGCTGTATGAATCACAAATATGAGTTTAAACAGGGAACATGGTAGAACAGTGAACAGGCTAAGAATTTCTATCTTGCCTGTCAGGCTCTGACTCTGCCTCATGTTAGAACTTGAATGTAGAGTATGTTTGGGTTATATGGTCAATAGGGTCAAACAAATCTATCTTTGAAATCAGTACCACCATTACTACTTGTTTGGGGTTGGGCCTGGTTTGCCCTAACTTGCCTTTTCCCTTCCTCAAATATTAAATTCCAGTGCAACTGCTAGTGTGGATCTTCTCTTTGAAGTAAGAATTCCCGTGACATTCCCCAAGAACTCATGACTAGGACCAGTGCAGCCCCCAGGAAGATCATGCTGGCCTCCTTCTACGGTCACCACGGTAGCTGTGACATTACTGGAGCCTGTCCTGAGGACTTTGCAGCTTCTGGGCCTTGGGCCTTTGGGTCTGGGTGACTCTTTCCCGTGGGGCTGCTCTCTCCACAGTGTTTTATGTTTAGCAGTATTTTTGGCTTCTTCCCAGTAGATGCCGGGTATCCCTCCTCCTCCAGGTCTGACAATGACAACTGTCTCTAGGCTTTGCCTAATGTCTGTGGGAGGCAAAAATCAACTCCGACAGCCATCGATATGAAGTATCTCCTTACTCCTCACAACACCTCACAAGGTGGAGGCTGGGACTTCATGTCACTTGTGCAGATGAGAGGAATGAGACCACAAAGAAGGCAGACTGGCCGCTGTCGTGGGGCCAGCCTGTGTCCCTGTTGATCTCAAAGTGGTGTAAGGCCTCCCTTCCCTCTGCTGCCCCTGGTGATCAGTTCTCCCTGGTTTCTGTTTGTTTTGTTGTTTGTTTTCTTTAACCTATGTTATCTCTAGTTTGGTTTGGGTTTTAATATCTACTTTGTATTTCCCACACAACGGCCTTACTGCTAATATGCATCTCTTGCCTAGATTTACTAACCAGGTCCTCCGTTTTCCTCCATATTAACCTGTCCGTCTTTCCATCTCACCTTCACCTTGACTTTCTCAAGGATGTTGTTAGACATCTGCTCTATTAGAACCCCACCCCACCCTGCCATCCCCTCACTCCTACCCCCGATGCTGTCTATATTACCTTTGGTGCTGGTTCACAGAATGGTCTTGGATCAGCCACACTGGGAACTGCTGGAAAGGCAATTCCTTAGGCCCACTCCAGAGCTGAACTCCGGGGGGCGCACCTACATGCCCATTCTAACACACCCATCATGTGGTTCTAATGTCCTCTAAACTTTGAGACTCTCTGGCCCACTTAACCAAGCTCCGACACCTCACTGGGCGTGTCTGGGACGGACTCCTCACTCCTATGGCCACCGACTGCCTTCTCCCTTCCTGTTTTATCACTTTCAGTTTTATTCTTTCATTAGCTATCCAACACGTGTTTGTCTTTCTGCTCTAAGGACCAACAATAAGCCGAGAAGGTGAAGCTTCCGGGTGGCCCGTTGCCATGTGGAAGGGCTCTGCCGTAGGCCATCACCTGGTGGGGTACACCCCATATAATTTTACAGCAGAAGCCCTGTCATAATGCTCCGGCCGCCACCACTGCCACCACTCCAGCCACACAATCACATCAGGATTTTCTTGAACCTTAAAAACAAAACTAAACAAAGGATGCCAGAACATATTCCAAAACCTACAGAAATAGTCTTGTAAATCTGGTTTTCCTTTGTTTTTGTTTATTTTTACCATTTCAACAGAGCTGGATCCCTCCCTGGAAGCTGTGCCCAGGGCAGGCATGTAATCCATCGGGTTTGGAATGTTCAGTCAATCACTTCACGAGGCTAACAGGCCCTCGGCTCTGCCTAGCCCGCAGCTTGACTCTCCCGCTCTGCTGGGTTTTTGCTTTCTTCTGATTTCACTTTCCACTTCCTGTAACAGCCAGACAGCAGTCACAACTCACAAACGGAACTATTCTTTTTCTGATCCATTGATTTTGGTTATTGTCCTAATCTGTGGGGACTCAAGGTAATATGTCCCCGTCTCCAGTTTCTGACAGTGACCTCAAATCAGAGACACCTGTTAAGCAGCTCCTAAAGTATTTCCGGGATTTGGGTTATTTTGCACCAGCTCAGAAGCTGCCCAAGGCTCACCTGAATGATCCTCGGTGCTCTCTGCAGTGACGACGAAGCCATGAGCCCACTCACCTGCAGCTGGGCGAACGGCTCAGTTCTTCATCCTTGTTGAAAGGCGGCTCAGCCCAGGATGCTATCCTGTGAAAAAAGTCAGAGGACGGCTGGGTAGAGAATGAATGAGGAAGTTCTCAGAGGGCCCTGAACCCAGCGGGTGGTTAAAGAGAAATCGAAACTCAGCTGTTAAAACCGCTCTCCTTGCTCCTTCAGAACTCTTTCCTCGAGCCTCCTAGAAGCCCTTACCAGCATCCGTCCCTCAAAGGCTGTGGCCAGGACCCCTCCACGGGCTGTGGACCATGTACACCCGCAGTAGGGTGGTGGGCCCAGGCTTGGGCACGTCGTCCATCTCTCGGGACCATGCTGGGGCTGGGCAGCGCAGGGAGCTGGGCCTGCAGCAAAACCGGAGACAGAGTTTGGAGGTGGCAGCTCCCGAGGGCCCTAAGTTGGAGAGGCATGCTGACCAGAGGAGGTAAGTATTTGCAAGCTGCTTTGGAAGCAGGAAGTCCTGGCCCCAAACATAATTAGGCACCAGGTACCTTCCTGGTCTTTGGAGTTTGAAATCACAGAGGCTTAATAACAGGGATTTTGAAAGAGTTCTTTATCATTTACCTCTTTAAAATCCCCTAGGAATTGATTTATTATGCCTTGCACCTGCCAGTTTGCAGCCCTTTATAGCATCTTCTCACCCCCAGTCCACTGATTCTTAAGACTGGCTCTAGGATTAAAAGATGGATGTTTGCAACCCGGGCTTTTCATTCTTTATGAAAGTAAGCTTTTCTTTGTTGGAGAAAGGAGTGGCGACTCCAAATGGGACCACCATACCAGAATAAAGGCATGAAGGAACGTGATGTAGAGGGTCCAGATAGCCTTAGAGCTATCTGGAAGTTCTCTAGTGGTCTAACTTAAAGTTTCCATTAGCTGGGAGTGAGGACCCCAGCCGCTTAAGATTGGACTGTATGCTAATCAGAAACACATAGGAGGAGGTGTTTATTCTTGCTCTGTGGTTTCAGGACTGACGATGGCATTCTGAAAGCGTGTTTGTAGAGTGCCAGCGACCCTCTCCTTGCACCAGGTGGAAGGGGCTCTTTTCTGCTCTGCGCCGTGGTTTGAAGCGCTACCTCTGTGAATCAGAACTGTACAAATGGTTTTATTTTTAGTTTCCCGTTTTGCAGCAACTTCTTTGTTGCAAGAAAGACAAATGCTGGTTGCTAAGGAACAGTTACATAACCTTATGACCAACACACACCAGCACCAGTGTTTCTTTCATCCCCATGCCGTTTCTGAAGGTACCAAGGTTATAATAGCGTTCAGTGTAGTTACCCTTAGATGGGGCAGATGATCCAGGAGTCAATCAGAGACTGTGGAATTTCTCTCAGAATAATTGGCATCTTGCCATAATAGAAGTTCATTAACTCCAAGTCACACGTCTATAAGCTGGCCTCACACTTATGAGTAGTTAATGATAAAAATCCTTTCACTAGGAAGCATCTATTTAGATATTAGCACTTCTTTATACGCACCTATCATCTCGTAAGCACTAAGCAGTTGTCTCTTTCTGTTTTCTGATGTGATGCTAATCTCTCCGACATCTTGCTGGACCAAAACCCCAAGAAAGGAACAGTTTGCTGTTAGACCATTAGAAATCTTCCTGAAAGAATTCAGTTGCTTCGTGAGTAGAGTTGGTGGTAGTAGTCAGCAGTGTTAGAGAATGCTCTTCCCTTTGGGTGTTTAATATCTGAGTGTTTGGACCACTCTGGATTCAGCTGGTCTCTTTATGCACTATGCCAACTTTCTGAGTCGCTTCCTCAATTAAGTTGGCAGTAGGTAAAGGGGCTTGTATGAGAGATAAATGGCATCTCAGTAAAAACAACAGAAGAATTAGGAAGGTCTTATCTCGGGGAGAGAATTTAGGGGTTTTGTGGTGTGTGTGTGTGTGTTGTTGGAAAATAAGAAAGAAGGTCTCTAAGTATCTTAATCATTCATTTGTGTGGTAAAGGTAACGTTAACCTCATTTGTGCCAGCCTTCTTCTGCTAGTTCATTTGGAGCCACTGTGAGGATTGCAGTCATGGGCTTTGATGTCTAGTCAATGAATTCAAGTTCCGATTCTATGTTTACTTGCTCTCTGGATAACATGCTTAGCTACTACATGCCTCCATTTCCTCATTACCAAAGGTGATATAATCACATCCTTTAAGCCAGTATTGAGTAACTGTTGGAAGCTGTCCGCCATGACTTCATTTAATAACCATTTATTGGTGATGATGGAATTACCCTCAGATTGAGATAATACCCTTTTTACCAAATAAAATACACAAGTTTTCTGGTAGTTTTGTGCCCATTTGACGTAAGTTAGAGCCCCTTCTGAAGAGGGAACCTCAACTGAGAAAATCCTCCCACCTGATTAGCCCATGGCAAGCCTGTGGTACATTTTCTTGATTAAAGATTAACACGGGAGGGCGGAGCTCACTGCAAGTGGTGCCACTCCTGCTCCTGAGAGCTATAAGAAAGCAGGCCTGGCAGGCCATGGAAAGAAGCCAGTATGCAGCGCTCCTTCATGGCTCCTGCATCAGCTTCTGCATCAGCTTCTGCATCAGCTTCTGCTTCCGGGTTCTAGCTTTCAGTCCCTGCCCTGACTTCCTTTGGTGATAGAGTATGACCTGAGAGTTGTAAGATGAAATATGTTCTTTCCTCCCTGAGCTGCTTTTGATCATGATGTTTTATCACAGCAGCAGAAAACTAAGACAGAATCTGGTACCAGGCCATGGGGAATTGTTGTGGGAGACCTGACCCCATGTTTTTGGAAGGATTGTGGAAGGACTTTGGAATTCAGAGCCTAATGCACTGTTGTGGGCACTTAGAAGGTAATGCAGAGAGCAGTACAGAGGATGGAAGCCTGACTCCGAGGTATCAGAGGGAAGTTTTAAGAGTCCCTTAAAGACTCTAGCAAGGCCATTTGAAATTTTGAATTATAAACTACCAAAATGAAACCTTTGCTTTTCTGGGATACACAATACTGGGACTGAAGAATCATCCGTGACTAAAGAGACCAATATCACAAACGTGAAATCCTCTGGGAAACATCTTGGCAGAGTCAACATAGAAGCTGTGGTGCAAAGGTGGCCAAGGCTGTGTACCTTGTGCTCCCAGCAGACCTGGCAATGTAGTGCTTTGGAGGTGTGAAGGGGCCATGGAGAGGGGCTGAGGCACAATGCCAGGTGGGAGGGTTAGAGTTCCTGAAGAGAGCCCAGGAAAGGGTGTTGGTGAAGGTGCACCCCAGTTTCGGCGGATCCCCAAGCGTTTTGGAGAAGCCAGTGTCATAGGATGACTACCAAGGACAGCAGCGGCTGCAGAGTGAGTCAGCCACAGCCTAGGAGACAAGCTGGGTGTGCCACAGAGCAGAGGATGAGCCCAAGAACGGAGCTAGCTGGCCAGGCCCCTTGGAGTCTGGAGGGTTGGAGTGGGGTCTCAGAAACCAAACGCTGAACTTTTAATACCATTGGACTTTGGGTTTGCTTTGATTTGATTGTGACTGGGCATTGATTCTTCCTTGTTAGATCTAAGAAATTGTATATATTTTTTCTTTTTTCTTTAATTTTACAGGAATCTTCATCTAATGTACTTTGAACTTTTATAGAGATTTTGGAATTTGAAAGAGACATTTCAGTTTTAGAAAGACTGGAATTTTAGAGAGATGGTATTTCACAGAGACTTTAGATAATTTAGAGAGATTAGGCATTTTAGAATCTAAAGTGCTTGAGTTTGTAATGCTTGTGGGACTTTTAAAGTTTGGAATATGTTTTATATTGTGGTATTGATATTAATGGCATCTTGGAGACAAGGAGAAAGGTTTTGGCTTAACACTGATGTGTTTGCATATAAAGTTGACAGGAAGTCAATGTGCTGGGAGTTTTGTGTCAACTTGACAGAAAATAGAGTCATTTGGGAAGAGGGGACTTCAAATGAGAAAATGCCCCTAACAGGTCCTGCCTGCGGGAAAGCCTGTGGTGCAGTTTCTTGATTGAATATTGATGTGGGAAGGATCAGGTCACTGTGGGTGCCGTCACTCCTGGGCAGAGGGCTTTGGGTGCTGTAAGAAAAGAGGCTGAGAAGCTGTGGACAAACTTCCTCCATGGCCTCTTGCTTCCGTTCCTGACTCCAAGTTCCTTCCTGGAGTTCCTGATCACCATGTCCTTTGATGATAGACTGTGACATGGAGACATTACCAAAATAACTGCTGCCTCCCCAATTCCTTTTGGTCATGATCTTTATTAGAGTAATAGAAAAGCAACTAAGACAACAAGTAAAAAAAAATCTATGAAATTCTTTAAAATTGGTGATTCTTGCTCTGTGACAGACTGCCAGGTAAGATAGCCTATTTTTTTTTTTTTTTTTTAATGCTGCATTTGGATGTCAGCTATTGCAAGTGTTTGCCATTTCATTTTGGCTTCTATAGTTATTCTTACCAGGTGCTATGAGCCTTGTTCCCAGCTATTATAAACTATCCACACAGATTTAAAGAGAAACAAAAAGCTTATATAAATGTGTAATCCAAAGCACTCTTTCGTTCTCTCTTTTATTATTTTGCTTGCTTTTAAGCAAATTTTACCTCCATCAATATGGATGTTAGAGGTACAGATTTCCAGCCTGATTATACTCAATTGTGGGCCATAGGCTCGTGCCCGTGTTAGTGATAAAAGCCTGATGCTGTTTAGGAAAAAGTAAAGAGACATTCTGAAAATGGATCTACCATGTAGAACTTTACTATACAGTAGTTAATGTTAATAAAATTTATACACAAATTTGGCTTACCATAACACAGTTGTGGTCTACTGTATATGGAGTGCTATAGAGACTTGCAGATTGAGCAGCTATAACAGCAAATACTTATGAAGCACTTACTGTGTTAACGGTGCATCACACATACTATCAACCTGACAGTAACACAGGTTCACTAGCTCTGGATATTTTTAAAATATTGGAACAATTATCTACCTAGAAAACTTCATAAGGACTTTTTTTTAAAAAAAAAAACCTATCTAATGGGACAGATACTTCTGCAATAATTACACAAATAAATCTTTATGTGGGCTATAACGGAAAGCCACTATCTGAGCTAATTTTCAGGCCAGGAAAGTATTTCCTAAGATAGGATATTTAAACTGAGACTATAGGAGAATGAGCTGTATATGTATATATATTTGTTTTGTACATAGGGATGATGAGATTGTCAACTTGACATGACTTGAAATTATTTAGAAGACAAGTTTGCAGTTAGACCTGGGAAAGTTTATTCAATTAGATTAGCCTCTAGGCTGCCTGTGAAGAATTATTTCAATTAGGTTAACTGATGAGGGAAGACTCACCCTAAAGGAGGGTAGCATTGTACTCTGGCCTCTGGTAGAGAGTTGCATAAAAAGGAGGAAGCTAGTTGAGTCCAGTCAGTATTCACTACTTTTGTCTTCCTGACGGAATTGCAATGGTATCCGCCATCACCACTGCTTTGACTTCCCTCCTCTGATGGACTTTACCCTTGAACTGGGAGCCAAAATTAAACCTGTGTTGGTTTGAATGAAAATGGCTCCCATGGACTCATAGGTCTGAATGCTTATTTCCGGTCTGTGGAACTGTTTGGGAAGGATTAAGAGGTGTGTCCTTATTGGAGAGGGGTGTCACTATGGGTGAGCTTTGTGGTATAAAAGTTCTATACTATTCTAGTTAGCATCTGTCTTTGCCTCATGGTTGTTGCCTCTTGGGTAGTAGCTCTCAGCTACTGCTTCAGTGCTGCACCTGCCTGCCTGATGCCAGGCTCCCTGCTGTGATGATCTATAAATCTCGAATTAAATGTTTGCTTTTATACATTGCCTTGGTCATGATGTTTTGTCATGACAATAGAAAAGTAACTAAGACTAATTCTTTCGTTCTTGTGTTATTTTTTTTGTCATGATTTCCTGTCACAGTGACAGGGAAAGAAAAACAAAATATGAGGTTTATTTGGTTTTTGTTTTTTTCTGTTTTTTGTTGTCCTTTGTTGCTAGCTTGTTTTGGCTTTTAGAGAGAGAATCTTTCCAGGTAGCCCACAATATCCTGAACTCATTATGTAGCCCACACTGGCTTTGAACATGTGATCCTTTGCCTCAGCTAGATTACAGACATGCTCCACCACCCCCAGCTTTCAAGTAACACACTGGTAGTTATTAGAGTCTATAAAAACCAATTTACTATTTCCTCTCCACAGCAGTGCTCCAGATTTCAATTTCCTATCTCCCTATGATTAAAAGAGAATAAGTTTTTGCCAGTAGATGTTAAGTGGTGTGAAAGCAGTGGCCTTATTCTTCCTGGCGATGGAGAACTGGATAGTGCAGAAGTTCCTCTTAATGTTATGAAATTATACTACACTGGAAGAGCTCAACGATTGTCTTAATGAGCAATCTTCCCAATGGCTCAATATAGATGGCTATTCATTAGGGGGTTATTTAACTCGACTCCTAGACAAGGCCCATAAACAGTGAGAAAGTTTGTAACATAATAGATGGTGTTTAACTCTTAATGATAATGATGCAGTTCACTGAGCTGAGTAGGTACCTCAACTACTACCAGGTTCTAATAGCAAACTAATTAGTTGAGCTCTTCTTGAACAACTTACCCTTGGAATGATAAATGTGTTGGGGCATTGTAGTACTGTGGTATCACAATGCACATTAGCTATAGCTTCAAATGAGCTGAGTACCCCTCAAATTAACTGCAGAAACAAAACAGACATGCACCAAAATAACAATCAGTTGGGCTGTTCATGTACACTAGGTAAGTTCTCTACCACACCAAATCAGTGGTAGAGTACTTTTCTAGTATACACGAAACCCTAAGGCCAAGCCAGAATCACGAGAAAAACAAAACAAATAGTTAATAAAAAAGAGAGAGAAAGAGAGAAGCACTCCAAATAATCTCAAATGCCAAACTATGCATTTATATCTTTTATTTAGAGTGACAAGAACATTATTGAACTTTATCTTCAAAATAAACACTTTACCACTTGACAGATGAGGAAAGCAAGTCCTGGAAAATTAAATGAGTTTCCCAAGTTTCCACTGCTTTTCTTAATCAGTAGCTAGAACTCAAACCTAGGTCTTTCCACCAAAGTAGAAACTGCTCAGGAGCTGAGGGAGGAAGTGACATCACATTTTACTTATTGTTGTGTGTCCACATTAAGAAAAATTCAGTAGATCAGAAAGAGTCCTACTAATATAGAAGCAGTAATTTGGTACTCACAGCTTTGCATGGAGAAACAATTTCTTTAGTCACCTACCCCTTGCTTGGTTAATGACAGAGATATCTATAAGAAAGTCAAATTAACAAGAGAAAGGAAGTATTTAGTAAGTTATATGTGACACAAGAGCCTTTAGAAATGATGATACAAACATACAGGGAAATATTATATATTGGTAACTTTTCTCCTTACCATGAAAATTGCTTGACCAAAGCAACTTAAGGAAGGAAGGATTAACCTTGGCTCATGGTTTCAAAGGGTTCTTCATGGTGGGATTTCATGGCAGGTGGAGTTTATGATGAAGGCTTGTGACAATGTGACTACAAAAAGGACAAAAAAAAAAATTACAAACTGGAATCAGAACAGAAGCATCCTTAACTTTCACAGGTTTGCCACAAGAACCATACTGCTATCAATCAGGCCCCATCTCTTAAAGGCTTTACACATTTTGGAACAGTGCCACCAGTGGGTAGAGAGATGGCACAGCAGTCTAGGGCACTTGTTACTCTTGGAGACGACCTAGCTTCAGTTCTCAGTACCTACGTCAGGGCTTATGACCATCAGTTACGACAGTTCCAGGGGATCTCATATCTTCTTCTGACCTCCAAGGGCATCAGGCATGCATGTGTTGCATATACCTATAAAGGCAAAACTACTGCCACAGGTCCGGTGCCAAGTGCCCAAAGCATCCCTGTAAGAGACATTTTATAGATAATCACACACCTTATTTTTATCCATAGGCTTGATGAAAGGTGAAGAGTTTGCAGCTATGGGATTGGTTGGGAAGGGTTAGGAACTAATAATCCATGAAACAAAGGAGGCCTGTTCATTTAGCTTCTTCATGTTAGAGAAGTCCATCATGGTCTGCTTTCAGGGACAAGGAAAGACAAGATCTTTCTGCTTCTCTCTTTTCTAATGCCAAGGTGCCACATTTTGAAAAAAAAATGTGCCCTGAATCCTATCACTATTTCTAAGTTATTTTCTAAGTGACTTAGGTGTGCGTGTGTGTGTGTGTGTGAATCTCCTTTTTGGTGATGTTTTCTACAGAAGCTACATAGATTGGTGGCCTCCTGTTAGAATAGGTTGTTATCGTTATTTCTAAGCAACCTAAAGTACATGGTGACTTTTGATTAAAGCCTACATTGAATGGTTTGTTTGATGCTATGACCTAGAACATGTATCAGTATGTAGGCTTAGATTTTTCTCAACCTACTTAATTTAGTGTTCTTAAATGTTTCAACCTCCTTTCTAGCCCACTGACCAGAAGTAGAGGAAAAAGAAGGTTTATAGGAAAAGGGGGTTGTAGACCTACTTAGAAGTAGTTCTTTAGGGCAATTCCACTCTTCATTGTCAGGATACCAGCAGTCCAATCCAATATCAAACACATCAATCCGTAGTGGTAGCACAATCCAGCAGAAACTGCAAGGCTCCACCACGTCAACATGAGTAAGTGGAAGTGGCCAGAATCAGCTGGAATACCCCAGGTTCTTTGGCCTGTTTCTCTCTATGAAGTCAAGGCAAGTGAAGACCAGCAAAGACCAGTGAAGACCAGCAAAGTGTTGCATGGTATTGCAGTGGCAATGTAAGAGAGACCTTTTTCTGTCTGTGGGGTTCTAGTCATATTCTTTCTAAACATCACGTGCCCTCTCAAGTGTCTGCTTTCAGTAAAACATCTCATGCCCGCTCACAAAACAGCTTCCAGAAAAATATCACTTGACACAACCAAGTTTTTAAAGAAACCAGATACTTCCACTTCATCAGTATGTATGAAGATACATACAACAGAAAAATTTCACAAAACAATTCTCACTACATGTGGCATATTGACACTTTCTATTCTTTTATGTGTATGGTACATATACATGAGTTTGCACATGCGTGCGTATAAATGGGGTAGCCAGAGCAGAGGATGTTGGGTGCCTTTCTCTATCACTCCCTATCTTATTACTCGGAGACAAGGTTTCTCACAGAATTACAAGTTCACATTTTTGCCTAGGCAAGATAGCCAATGAGCTCTCTGAATCTGCCCACCTCTGTGTCCTCAGTACTGGGATCTCAAACATACAGAGCCTAGCTCTTTACATATGTGTTGGGGATTTGAACTAAGGTCCTCATGATGGCAGAGCAACTGTTCTTACCCACTAAGTAATCACTCCAGTCTCCATTTTCTATTCTTGTTCATTAAAAACAAATTCATTACATGATTTCTTAAAGCATTAGTGGGTTACCACCTACAGTCTGAAGAGCACAGCTCGATGCAGAGGAGTTTGATAGAGTGGATGGAAAGAAAGACATTTTAGGTTTTAGTTTGATTAGATCAAATTTACCTTCCTGTTTATGGAGGAGGGTATAAATTACAGTTAGAATAAATGAATAATTTTCAACTTTTTTTTTTTTTGTGCTAGCCCCTGCTCCTTGATGTGGTATGCATTTGTGATTTGCCAAGTCTCGGGGAGCAATGTTTTTTTTTTTTTTTGTTCAAATACAGTATCATCAAAAATGAATGGACATTTTTCAAAAAGCCTTTGACAGCTGCAACAGTGAAACAATAAATCAACAGGATGACGAGAGCCTGCAAATACATAATACCTATAATAATCAGTAGAAGTGTTGCAGAAATGAGAAAAAAATGAAACTTAGCTCAATTACACAGTAAGGTGACTCACTTCAAAGTCAGTAGAGTGCCGTGAGGTTATGGATATTGTTAAGGTTAATTGCATCTATTCAGAATGTATTTGAATCTGAGACAAAAGCTTGGGAGAAAAAAAATAATCAAAAGGAACAGACGATTTAGGAAGGTTTGTTCTTTATCAGAAAATCAGCCACGACAGCTCCTTTGTTCTGTAATGTTTGTAGTTTTCCCTCCAAATGTGAAGATTAAAAAACAATCTATTAATGTAGAAAAATTCAAGATATTTTCCATCATTAAAATCCAAGGGGTAGAGCAGGGTATGGTGGCTCATATCTTAGCATTTAGAACACTGACGTAGGGGGATCATTAGTTAAGGTTCTGTATGGACTACATCAGTAGGAAGACATCTTGTAAAGAAATGAACAAAGAAACAAAGGGAGAAAGAAAAATAGACAGACCAGTTGTGCTCTTAGTTCTACTGTTAAGAGATGGTGATGAATCTTTTTTAAAATTTTTGTCCCTTTTGAGATAGGGCTTTGTATAATCCAGTCTGTCCTTGAACTCAGGATCCTCCTGCCTCTGCCTCTCAAGTGCTGGTATTAATCCTTTCCATAATAATCACTCCTGCCTCCAGATCATGAGGCATTCTATAAGGCAATACTCTCAGACTTCTTAAGGATGCCAATCACAAAAGGGAGAAAGTCCAGGAAATTGTCCTAGATTAACATTCTGCAGAGACCTGTGCAAGTTGTGACTGATTCCAGGATATGGTGAGAATGGGAAAATTAAACGACAACATGTGAAATGTGAATATAGTTAGGTAAATTCCTTGGGTAGGATGATGCTTTATATATGAGTAGGATAATGTCTGTTTTCCCCTTGGAAGTACATGCTAGAGTTTAGGGATTATAGTCCATCATGACCCTGCAGTTTGGAGAGAGAAAAAGCTATGCAAGGCATTCAGAACTAATGACTACAAGCAGAGAGTAATGGTCTTTTTCTTATTAAAGTGGTTTGTTAGGCCATATCTGTGTGTGTGTGTGTGTGTGTGTGTGTGTGTGTGTGTGTTCTGTGAGGATGGAAGCCATACCCAGTATATACTGGACAAACACTCTACCCCTGAGTTGAATTCCCTCCCCAGTCCAAGGCTTCTAAAGAATTTTAAAATAAATGGTTGGGGAAGAATACTTCTTGTTAACATCCAAAAGCTTGTTTTGTTTCTCTGCTTCTTTTTTCCTTTTCTTTGTTGGAACCCAGAGGACTTAAAGGAAGATTTCTCACAGAGTTATGTACTTAAGGCTTTACAGTTTATTGTAGGTCTGTTTTATTTCAATAAATTAAAGAGCAAAGCCTGGGCTCAGAACTATGCTGCCGATTGCATGGTAATACCATTTACTAATCTTTAAAGTTATCTTTCTCATATAACGTTTTGTTTCATGGAATGGGTCTTAGTACTTCTGGGACACATGGAAAAAGATGGGAAAACTATGGCATAGATATTAAAGAACCAGAACCAGGCATATGAAAAGAATTTAGAAAAACTATATTTATGAAAAAAGGATACAGGAAAGGATTAATTGACAGTGGACTAGTGATGGGTGAGGGTCTAGTACTGAAAACAGCCATCATATATATCACATATATCAACAATACCATCTGAAAAACAGATCCTTCACATGGGCATTCTAAAGCAAAGCTTTGTTTAGGTTTTTTTCTACAAGATAAGCCTGAAGGTAGCAAACTAGAACGGGTACAAAAACTTGGCAATTATAGTAGAACAGAATTGCTGTCTTTTATTTTTTTTATCTCTGTGTGTATGCATGTACATATGTATGCATATCACATGTGTGTGGGCACTCATGAAAGACAGAAGAGGACTTCAGATCCTCTGCAGCTGGCCTTACAGGCAGTTGGGAGCCAGAGCATGTGGGTGTTGAGAGCTGAACTCAGATCCTCTGCGAGAAGGGAGAACAGTCTTCACAGCTAAGCCACCTCTCCAGCTCCTGTTACTTTCCGATATTATTTTTCTTAAACAAAATTTGCTATTATCCTATGTGTGTAGTGTGGCACACACATGCCAGGGCGTGTGTTTGTAGATCAGGGATACTTTTGGTAGTTTTCTCCTTCCGCAGTGGATTGCAGGAACCAAACTCAGGTCACCAAGCTCATGTGGCAAACACGGTTAACCATACTGCTTAGTCATCTTTTTGGACCCTGAAGTCGTCTGATGCATTTCTACCTGTGAAGTAGATAATTGTCCCCATTTTCAAAGTGGAAGAGAGAGGGGAGAGAGAGAGCAACCAAGTAGTTTGCTCAAAGTCGTTAGTCAAGCAACATGGTGGCTTTGTAGTTAGAGGGCAGGCAGACTGTTGAGCCACTTGTGCATCAACTCTCACCTCAACCCTTTCAGGAAGGGAAACGCAACCCCAAACCCAACCATCCCAGCTCCAGTTAGAAGTCTCTTTCTCAGTACTTGTACTGATATGCCCATGCCCCAAATCAATCACACGGTAGCACTTAGCTGTAAAGCCAGGCAGACTGCTAGGAGGAAGTGAAGAGACACCTCAGGAGGGGCTAGCATCTCTTGCAGTTTGAAAACTGAGGAGAATGAGGAGGAAGAATTAAGACCAATCGTGTGGTCTAGATTGACATCTACAGCTATTTGGAAATGCAAGTGGGGAGCCGATCTATGGAAGAAAATCTAAATTGGGTCAAATGCTTGAGCCCAAGTGATTATTCTAGAAGTCTGTTAGGGTCTTCTAGACAGTGCTCAGTATGAAGCTTAGTTTGGTATAAACTATAGGACTCTTTAGAACAGTGAATGTTTCAAAGAAATGAAATATCTAGATGTTGTGTTAGGACATGCTGTGAAGCATGGAATGTTTATAATTTAACAGAGAAACCATTTAAAATGAAAAATAAGATCAAAATTGTAGTTTAAATACCATTACATGCTGTGTAGAGAACATATCTGGGTATGCTGACACACACCTGTAATCCTTGGGAATCTGAGGCAGGAGGATGGTGGTGCCATGAACTGCTAGGCCAGCATGAAGCCGGGCTTGGAACATAATGAGATTTTTGCCTCAAATGAAAGCAACAAAAAGTGGAGACCATGGATTGAATGGAAACTCAGCGAAATGAAACACAATTGTAATCTATGACAAGTGGGCTTTGAGCAACTTTTAAATGCTACTTTCTGCATTGTCCTGTATGTGACTTTAAAAATTAAATGTAAGAATTTTGCCCAAGTGCTCTTTGTGTGGACAGAGATATACACCACTCACTGGATGCAGGGATTCTGGTTTTATGTGCTAGAGATAATCTGTAAAGAGCTGTAGTTTAAGTTGAATGAAAATCAGAAGGATAAAAGGCACGGCCTGTCTGACGTGTATAAACTGTGGGGCACTGTCAGTCTGCTACACTGGCTTGTTTCTTAGAAGGCATCCTTAGCCCGGCTGCTTGCTCTCTTTAAACTTTTAACTTGAGATTCTTATTTTCTGTATTTCTGTCATTGTTCTGAAGGGGGTGGGGAATCTTACTACCTCTCCTAGCTAGTGTTGAAGTCCTAGGCTGAAGAGTTCATTCAGCACCATGAGGACCTGAGATCAACTCATACACTCCTTTGGCCAGCTAACCTGGCTGCTTCTAGGAATGCCTATCCACCAGGAAGGAACCTTGGGAGACAGGCCCACTCTTTTCAAGACAATGGCCAGATCGTGTGTCCGCCCACTGTAGTAATGGTAGATTAGTTGGGCATGATGTCATATACCTGAAACCCAAGCTCCATGGATGCAGTGGCAGCAGAATGGGGGCGGGGGGGGGGGGGGGGCAGGGCCAAGCTGAGGCCCGGACTCAGAAAACAAAGAAAAGTCTATTATGTTTCTTAGCTGCGGGGCAAGCATGCCAGGCACTCAGCACTCTGCACAGGGCCCGTCAGACCTAGGGGCAGAGCTGGTGTGAAGTAGCTGCGGGCCATGCTGTGGGCTGCCTTCAGAGGAGTGAAGTCTTTTGTCTCTGACCAGGAACTGCCAGTCTCCTGTCAGTGTCCAGGAAGCAGCCCCAGGATAGTTTATTAGCTTGTAGTAGCCACATCAAAATCTCACCTGAAACATGGTCTGAAAACACAAAATTTTTTCCTGTATTTCCCAATGATTTTATTCATTTTATAAATCTACCTACCAATTGGTCCCAATCTCAAAGATGGCAGTTCTCTATAGCATTATTTTTTCCCCTCCGATATTCTTTTTATCTTTTGTGTTGATGGCTCTTGATAGCTTTCTATTCTGTGTTTGCAGAGTGTTTATTGCATATTTGTTTTTTGTTTTGTTTTGTTTTGGTTTTTTTTGATTTTGTTTTTTTCCGAGACAGGGTTTCTCTCTGTTGCTCTGGCTGTCCTGGAACTCACTCTGTAGACCAGGCTGGCCTCGAACTCAGAAATCCACCTGCCTCTGCCTCCCAGAGTGCTGGCATTACAGGCGTGCGCCACCACCGCCCGGCTATTGCATATGTTTTTAAGTGAAGCCGTATAACATTTCTTGTCCATACTCTGTGGCTATGCATTTTATCTGCCTATAATTTGTCTCAGTTAAATTAGTAATAGAGGCATAAAATATGTATCAAGCCATGAATCTCTAGTAGGATGTATTTTTCTAATCTGTGTAAACTGGTCATATCTTATCAAGACACGGATGCCTAGGCCATGAATTTATGTACATGCATACATGTCTTTTTCTAATGTGCACAAAAGCTTTCTATACACGGAAAGCCCCGGGCTCTTGCTTCTGTTTACCTAGTGTGTTCTCTTTCACCTTTCCAACAGAAACCAGGGGGAAAAACATCTGAAATAACATCTTTGAGCCCATCCATGCCAGAGTGTGGAATGCTGGGTCAGGGCTAATAGAAAGTCACAGACAGGGTCAAGGGTGATCTAGCCAGCACTATCTGGTTTGGGGTTTGGATTGAGAATTTAGACTGGTTGAAAAGGAACTCTGATTACTTAAATGCATCACAAACTCTGAGTATATTGGTTAAAAATAATAAGCTTCCTGGTCTGGAGCAACGCCTCAGCTGTTAAAAGCACTGGCTGCCTCTTCCAGAGAACCTGGGTTCTATTCCTCGTACCTAAGTGCCAGCTCATCTGATACCCTCTTCTGGTCTTTTTGGGAATTGCACATACATGGTATACAAGCAAAACACCCATACATAAAATATAAATGTAAAATAGATAGTGAAAATAATCAGCTTAACATCTCCACACTGAAGACCGTGTAACCAAACCAACATGGAATATCATATAGCCATTGGGTGCCTTTCTTCCCTCAGTCCTTCTCCCCATTGCTAATTGCACTGAGATTAGAGTTTTCTTGAACTATAAAAAAGTCACTGGGGAACTTCACATTTGGGGTTCTTAGTCTTAGTAATAAAAGAAATTAGAAAGGGACTCAAAAGGAAACTCAAGGACAATGTTTTTAGAGTTTAAGAGAAAAACATGGTGCGGCTAGGTGATAGTCTTGGCAGCTGCCAATGGTGCAGGCTAGGTGATAGTCACAGCAGCTTCCAGCAATGGAGGCACATGCTTCCCAAGCTAGGCATGAAATAGACATGAAACTTTATTAAAACAGGACAAAAACCTCTGAAGGGCAGATGTGAGTTAGTGAGCTGAGGAAAGTGCCTGCCAAACATCCCGACAGGGGGTGAATGGTTTTTATGTCCTCCCCCCCCCCTTATACATCAAGGCTTTCTTTCACATATTCTCTGTCCATTGGACACTGCCATGGAGAAGCAGGGCCTCCAGCCTTGTTCTGAAGACTGTAGCTTCTTTTCACCTTCCTCCTGGGCCAGCCTGCTTAGCTCCTAGTCTCCATTAGAGCATATAACCAGGGATTGCTTGGAGAGTAAAGTCCGCACATCTGTTATTCAGTTTGAAGCTGTCTATAATCCACTCATCTGTCCCGTCCTGACTTGCTGCTCTCCAGTACATTTCATCTCTCCAATCAACCCAATGCTGGTCTTAATTAGAGAATTTAAATTACACCGGGTACAGTCTGTACACTCCAGGGGATATATGTATGTAACACCTTTGCCAGCCAATATATTTTTCACAGCTTGCACTCAGCAGTTTTTCAGAGAGTGCTTATGGATGAGATGCCATAAAAATGGCCCATAGTGTGCATGGGAGAAGCCCCTGTGTAACTGTCCCAGAGCCCCACAATGGAAACATGGCTTGCACAGCCTTTTCCTCAAAACATTTTCTTTAGTATGTATATATGTGCCTGTGTGTGAGTGTATGCACGTATATGTGCATGTACGTGTGTGTGCATGTGTGCGTGTATGCAGTGTATGCATGTGCCTGTGCATATATGTATGTGGAGGTCAAGGATACACATATTCTTCAATTACTTCACTATGTTTTGAGAAAGGGTCTGTAGCTGAATCTGGGGCTCACTGATTGGCTACGCTGGCTGCCCATCAAACCCTAGGGATCTGCATATCTCCACCTCCTCACGCACTGGGGTTACCTGGACTTTTACACAGATTCTGGGGATCTGTGTCCCGACACTTGCACAGCACGCGCTTTACTTGCTGAGCCTCCCTCCCTCTTTAAAAATGGCATAGAGAAGATCTTTATCTTTGCCTTACACTGTTGTCGCCTAGGCCCATCTCTCTGTCTCACGGAAGTGCGCTGTTGCAAATTGGAAACAATCTTACCAACAGATATTTCATTAAATTTCAATGAGATAATTAAGGAAACTCATTTTCAAAAGTATATATTTGTTTCGGCAGTTTGCATGTTGCCTCGTTGGGAAATGACCAGAATGCTAAATCTAGGTAGCTTGAGCTTGCTGGATCCCAGCTCCTGGGTCCACTTGGTGGAGGAAATGCCACGGCACTAAATGGCAAAGGTGTGCTGTGGGTGGGAACTAATTGGTTGAGAACATTAATAAATTATACTTGCTATTCATGTCCAAAAAAGTTCAGAGGGAAGAGATGAATAGTTTTGATCTCTCAGGATCTTGCCCCCTGCCACACAATATTAAAAATAAAAAGCATAGCCTTAGACTTAAGCCTCTTCCTACTGCAAAAAGGAGAGATAAAAACTAAATCACTTGGCAGGGCTTTCTTATATTAAGATGTTTTCGGTTTGGCATTTTCAGCCAATAAAATATTGCTAAGGTGTTCTCTCACATAAAGTAGATATTACTAGGACCACTGTTAGTGTTAGGCTAAAATGCTTTTGATTAAAATCCTTTACTTTCAGGGCTAGCTAGCTGTCCCATCTCTCTTTTCCCATTTACAATGTGTATGGTACTGTGCAGCTCTGTTTCAGGACCGTTCCTCAGGTGTGGAGCCAGAGAGGGAGGAAGATATAAATAGTCCTAGCAGGTCATACTGTTTCCTGTGCAATGAACAGGAAGTGTTTTGTCTCTGACCCAGGAGTCTCATGTCTTCCGTGATTCACAAATGCTACTGTTCTGTCATCAGTCTTATTCAGGTTAGAGATTATAAAGTGCAATCTTTAATAAACAGTTGCCCCCCCCCAACTCTCTTCTGTAATTTGTATAAGCAGAATGATGGCCTTGGAAAAATTCCCTGTGAAATATTCTTAGCAAACTCATTTGCGGCGTCTTCAGCTTGGCCTCTTCCCTGCCGTTTATGGCTATTTCTGGTTCTCTGTGGCTCCCCCTGCTTGCATCTTTGACTACCTATGTCCTCTCCCTCTAGCACTTGTTCCAATCTTCCTGTCGTTGCGCTATGTTGGCTTCTTGAATTGTTCCCAATGAATGTGTGAGATTGGTGGAAATGGCTGGTGTGTGTGTGTGTGTGTGTGTGTGTGTGTGTGTGTGTGTGAGAGAGAGAGAGAGAGAGAGAGAGAGAGAGAGAGAGAGACCTCTCCCATGCCCTGTAAGTCTCCAGAATAATAATTCTGTAATAGGTTTCGGCTGAGTATTCATATGGTTTGGAAGTATTTCATGGGGCTAGAGTTATAGGAAATGGGACCAGCTTTTCATTCATTCATTCATTCATTCATTCATTATCTCATGAAAGAAAAAAACATATACACAAAGGAATTTATGAAGACAATGAAAATGCAAGACATTTGCAGGACAATGATTTCAGCTAGACAGCATTTCACTGAATGAAATCAGCCAAACCCAGAAAGACAAATGCCACATGTTTTTAAGTTTTCTCTCATAGGCAGAGCCTAGATTTAAATATATATGTGTGTGTGTGTGTGTGTGTGTGTGTGTAAGTGCGTGCACACAGTGTGCATGTGTAATATCTGTTTAGGTCATGAAACTAGAAAGGGGGTCATGAGAGGTGAAGAAGAAATGGTAAGGGAAGTGGTAAACAGGGAAATGGAATACATGTAATGAGAAGGAAAAATAGTGAGCAGCCGGGAAAAGGAGGAGAAACAGCTGGAACGGAAGAGGCCGGCGGAGGACAATGAATTACAAAAGAGTATAATGACACATCTGCATGAAAGTCTCATGACTTAGTAGACTGAGCTGACTAACTCATAAAGGGGCTGGGAGTTGGAGTAAAAAAAAAGGCGTAATTTAAGCTTTCTATGTTAAATTGAAAAATCAGCTACAGTTAATTGGTATAGGTTAAAAGCCATGATTTCTGAGTCTTAGCCCTGTTGTTTAGTTAATCTACTGGTTTTTAGCCTATAGCTTAACATCGGTTCGTTTATCAGAAATTTATTAATCTCTAAACAGTTTTTGTTGTTTGTGTGTGTGTGTAGATTTGTTTTTATTTTTTGTTTTTGAGATAGCATTTCTCTATGTGGCCCTGCTGATCTGGAAGCCTTAGACCAGGCTGGACTCGTACCCACAGAGATCACTGCCTCTACCTCTCAAGTGGTGTGCACCACCACACATGACCTTGGTCATCTTTTCATCAACATATCCCAAGACAGTTTCTTGGTGCTCGTGCGTTGCTATAACAAAATACCTAAGGAGGGTAGTGCATTTTAAAAAGACAGATTCATTTGGTTCACAAATTTGGTGGCCAGAAAGTCTCAAGAGGCTGGAATCAGCACCTGTTACACCTTTGGCTGTGGAAGGTGGTGAGGTAGAATGGGGTAGCAGGTATGTGTAGAAGAGCAAGCAGGTGACTAGCTTTGAGTTACAGCAATACTTAATACTCTTACCTAACCCAGTCCTGGGATGCCTAACCTACTTCTGTGAGAACGGTGTTGATCCGTTAGTCCATTGTAAGAGTAGTGTTCCCATGGCCAAAACGTCTCTTAAAGGCCCTACCCGCTCTAAACACCAATGCGATGGGGATTAAGCTTCATCATGGGTCTCCATGGGGACAAACCATATCGGAAGCACAGAAGGTGTAACTATTCTACAGGAGTGGTTCTTTAAGTGTGGAACCTTGGGCAGCGCTGTGCTAATCACTTTTCTTGTTGCTGTCAAGATGAAAGAGGAAGGGTTGGTGGGAGGCAGGTGGCCACACCGAGTGCAGAAGGGAAGCAGAGAGATGAACATGGCTCTCTGCATTGCTTTATTCCTCACCCTTTTATTCCATCCACATCCAGGGTGGGTCACCCCTCTTTAGTCAGCCCTCTGGGAAATGCCCCTGTAGACTGGTCCAGAGGCGTTTCTCCTAGGGATCTTAAATTCGGCAAAGATGACAATGAAGATTAACCTCTGCAAACATCAACCCCGGAACCCTTTTCTTTTTTTTTAAATGCCTGTTATCAAGCCTTACCCAAGAGCCACTGAATCAGAAACTCTGCCCTTTAACAAGCCTGCCAACAAGCCCTCCAGGTGATTCAGATGTACGGTAAAGGTTAAAAGTTACTGATGTGCAGCATAGGCAAATCCCTGGCCTAGCCTCCGCATGGCAGCCTCAGCGCTGAGAATGGCACAGCAATTTCACAGTTGGCCTTTAAATCCAATGCCTTGCGTTCCGGCTTTAGGGCTCTGTAGAATGGCTCACCTCTGCATCCTGTTGAAGTTTCCAGTTACTACTCACAGGCTTGCAGCACCCCCAGCACCTATAAAGTAGTGACAATTGAGGAGAGAAACAAGTCTTTCTCAGGGTGATCGAAGACTATGCAACAGATAAGGGATTAATTTCCAGTGGCTGGCTCCTAATTCCGTATTCATAACGTCGTATGCGAGTGAGGCTACCCATGCACCATCTGCTGATATACATTAGGTAATTGGGCGCCCAGCAGCCCCATTTGCATGCAGAGGTGGTTGCGCACCTCACATTACAAGTCTAAAATTAAAGTCCAGGATGAAGCTGGCTGAAGGCTCACAGCATGGAAAATAATGAGATAAGGAAAAATGGCTTTGGTTAATCAGCACTTTTGGCCTCTACTGTTCTCTCTTTGCTAATTTGCCCTTAGAAATGGTACATTCCTGGTGGAGGAGAGACTTCTAAGAGTATCTAGGAGTTTTCTTTTGAACATATATTTATAAGCTGGTTGCATTTATACACAGCATTTTTTTTTCCCCAAACTGTACCCGTATGTATGCTGTGGTCTACTGCTGTACTATATTTTTGCTTTACGAAGTAGTCGTGCTCTGGTGGGACCACGTGCATTGGCTCAAAAGAAGCCACTTCAGCACAGACTCACAGCTGGGATATATGACATTGTACCTCATCAGGCAGCCACTGCGTGCCAGGCACCATGCCACAGATCTGGAATCCATACCAATAAAGTCCACCTCTGCCCTTAAAGATTCACCGTGTTTTATGTATCTCAGTATTCCTGGTATCTAGGTGTGGAATATTTTTGCTTACACAAAAGGGTCTGGGGAGATGGCTCATTGGGCCAAGTACTTGCTGGGCACACATGAAAACCTGACTTTGGATTACCAGAGACCAGGGGTAAAAGTCCAGTGTGGACTGGTGTGTCTCTAACCCCAGGGATGCAAGGGAGGGATATGGAAGGATGGGGTCCCTCTGGTCAGCCAATGCGCTCAAAATATGACTCCAGCTTCAGAGAGACATCCCACCTCAAAAAAAAATCAAGGTGTTCAGAAACAGAAGGCATCCAGTGTTGACCTCAGCTCCTTACATACCCACGCACAGACAAGTGCATATACACAAGTATACACACATGTTTGAACAGCACCCACTAAAGAAAGCCAAAGATACAACTGACAAAAAAGAAATTCTTCCTTGATTGCCATGCTAAAAGTGTCCATGCTCCCCTGGGCTCCTGATTATTTATGTCCAACCTGTGTCCTCAGGAAAGCGAGGTGGCTAGGGGATCAAGGCTGGTACGACTCGTAGGCTTGTCACATGGGTCACAAAGAAGATGTGCCTGCATGGTGAATAACTTAGACTCTTGTTCGTATGAACTAAGAACACCCCAGATGTCCCAGCATTTCTTTTTCTCCTAAGGTGGGCCTACAAGAGAAAAAAAGGCTTGTTGGGATTGATTCCCAAGTGCCACCTAGAGGAGAGATGTCCTACAAAGACAGGCTCCCCCAAACCAGTGGTGATTGAAGATCAGCAGGAATTAGTCACCGGGCCCATTGCTTTGTGCCTTTCAACTAGATTGGAGGTAGCAGAGAACCGAGCAAGCTCTTAAGGAAGGCTCCCTTCTTCAGTACCTCTCTAATGGCTTAGGCTCCTTAGGAGGCTGTCATGATGATAACCACTGTTTTCCTTCATTCCAGCGCAGGCACATACACCCTGATCGCACCGAACGAGAGCCGAAGGCAGAAGATGCAGAGAAGTACGGGCGCGCGCGCTTTCACTCGGCACTCAGGATGCTTCTCCTCTTTATAACTGTTTTAAAGTATTTCTATTATTTATAGAGACTCGTGGGATCTTACTGAGGTCTTTTAAAAAATATTAGAGTTTTAATTACCCTTGTAAAAATTATTCTATTGTTAGGACTTCTATTTGTTTCTCTACACTAGCAACAGAACTCATGGGATGGGTGACTGTAAACTTTGGATTTTTCTTGGGTTCAAACAACTGCGCACCTGTTCTTACTGTTTGGATCTTGTCCCTGATATACCAAGTAAGTTGGTGGTGATATTTCAATAGTGCCATGAATACCTTTGAAACAGATAAGTTATCTTTCAAAAAGATTATGAGGTAATTTGTACCTTTTAAAAAATATGTTCAGACCTCCATAATAGACTTTTCTGCCTCTGTATTCTTACCCGTCTATATATGTCAATCTGTCCTCTACAATCTTACCTTATACAATCTGTATAATCACTTCTTTCCCTAGATAATTACCTGGGGGGGGGGGCAGGGAGCACATCTTAATCTCTGGCTGAACTCCTTGTACTTAGGGTGTGAATAGCAGGTTTAATTGAAGCACAGTACCTAACAAATGCTGCCTTCTGACACTGTAGCACTATTTTTAGTTGCAAGGGGGAGATAATGTTTACATGGTTCACCAGGACATTGTGTGACTGTCCATGTCGGCCGTGTTTCCAGCTCTGGGATTCTGTGCTCTCCCTTCTTAGGTTATTGGTAGGGAATTCGGTGACCACGGAGGCCATAATGGTACAGCCAGGAAAGAAATTATCTGAAGAGACCACACTGGACAAGTATCAACCCGGGTGGTCCAGTGAGTCAGTATAGCAAATGACAGTGATCTTCAGTGACTGTGGGAACTGCAGACATTTAGCCTACAGAACCCCAAGGTTCCGACATCCTACAGGCTTCGAGTTCAAATTTCTAACAGGGACTAAACTGGGAGATTAGATTATGTGCCAGATCGACAGAACTAAGACTCCCAGGCGCCCCCTGCTGCCTCAAGCACCGAATATTTGGGCAATGAAGACTACCAAGACTCAAAGCAGTGTGCCAATCCCCACCCCCAGCCCCCCACCTCCTGCCTCAGAGTTGTAGCCAGCTTGAGAAATGTTAAAAATATAGCAAACATAAGCATCAGAATTCTTTGGGGCTATATATTTACCCGGATCTTATTGACATATAAATATTCTAGTTTTTGCACACATTTGCTATAGAAAAACCTCTCAAAATAATTCATGAGGTTTTAAGAATGTCGGTGTTGGAGGGGAAACTATATTTCTTTGTGTTAGTAGGAGTTTAGCTGTTGTTCAAATTTGTACCTTCTATGAGGACACTTAGGAGCTGCCAGGGGTGGACCCCACATACCTGGGAGGCAGGGAGGGCTGGGAGGTGTCAGCTTTTCATGGTCATGTTTCTCTGTCTCATTCTGGAAAACTCATTAACTGCTGTCTGCTGGGCGTTTTGATGTTTGAAATGACCAGCTTTCTTTTCAAACAGTCGATGACTTACTGTTTCTCTTCTGGTTAGTTGCCGAGCAAGAACTGGCAGACCTGGAGAGGTGGAAGCAACGGAACCGGGCAAAACCAGTCCACATGGTGCCACAACGGCTGGGTAAGTGGTGGACTGAAAGCCAGAGCGTGCAGGCAGGGTCCCCTACAGATCCTGCTGAGACAGGCTGGGTCTGCCTTTCTTCATACACACACAGGGCTTGTTCTATGGTAGTTCTGCTGGAGATGGAATTCATCTGACAGGAAACATTCAGATGTGCAGGTAGATCGCTGTCTCTGGTTTTATGTACGGAAGCAAATGCATCTGTCACAGTTGTGTGTGAATCAAGTGGTGGCTTAATTGGCAAATACTTTAGAGCCTCTTAGATGATCAGCTCTGAAGAGAGTTTACCTGGGGCACGGCATATGCCCAGTCACAGCACTTGTCAGGATGCAAGGGAAAGCCTCACAGCATCTCCATCCTGGCAGCTAGATGCTAATGTGGCTGAAGGGAGAGTCAATCGGGAACTCACAGTGAGAGGAAGCTGGAGACCCAGCTGTGGGTATAAAGATGGATGTCTCCTGGGTTTTCACATTAGAGCTAGGGGGGACAGTTGCATTGGCAGAGCAGGTGCTGCCAGGGTGATGGGCTGTCTGGGTCTCCTGGGTGGGGTTTCAGGCCTTTAGAGGGGATGCCCCCACCCCCACCCCTCAGTGGGAGTCCTTAGCTACCTGCCTTGTCCTCTCTTCACAGCCAGCCACAGCTTAGCGCATAGAGGCGTGGCACCATTCCAGTTAACACAAAGATACCTTAAACTAGAAGCCACCTACCAATAGAATAGTCTTAGAGATATGGGGGAGGGAGAGGGAGAAAAGCTAATTTGGAAATCTCTTAATGAATGAAAGATAGAGAACTATAAATGCAACTCCATACATTTCATTTCACCTTTAGCTGAATAAGCCAGACTTGAGCACTATAGACCGAACCTGCTTTCTCTCTTTTTTCTAAATCGTTTTTTTCTTTTTAAAGATTTATTAATTTATGCATGTGCGCACACTGTTCCTGTCTTCAGACACACCTGAAGAGGGCTTCAGATCTCATTACGGATGGTTGTGAGCCACCATGTGGTTGCTGGGATTTGAACTCAGGACCTTCGGAAGAGGAGTCAGTGCTCTTAACCACTGAGCCATCTCTTCAGCCCCAAACCTGTTCTCCTTAACAGGTCCTCTCACGTGGTCTTCCACCTCTCACGTGGTTTTGAGGTGAAGTAAGAGAGGTTTTTTTTTTCTTTTCTCTTTGTGTTTTGAGACAGTTTCATTCTAGTAATTAATTAGGGTTCAGTCCTATGGTCACCTCCAGAATGACCTTAGTTGTGTACTCTTTCATGAGATCCTCATTAGAACTGCAGACAACAGCACTGTATCCGTTCTCTTTCAACTCAGGAAGGCAGATCATCCACGAGGCAGCCACTTCCTTCTCAGATACAAGGTCTCTCTGTGCAGGCTAGTCTTTAACCCAGATCTGTGCTAGCACCGACCACACCCTCCTAAGGACCCATTTGGCCACACTGGTGTGCCTTTAGGCTCAGATATCCTTAGGTTCTTCTGTGCTCCTAGGAGTGTATGCTGAGGGTGATTTTCATTAAAGCTCTCCATCATTCTGATGTGAAACCTTTCTTTCCCAAACACAAACACCGAGGAGTTGGGACTTAGAAAGACAATCCTGCCTCAGCATTTAGCGTCTCCCATGAAACCTTTTCTATAGGCCAAAGAGAGTTTCCAGCGCAGACTCTGTAAACTTGTTTTTAGTTCTTTCTTCTGGATCTTTCTTTGTGGTCCAGAAGCCACTCCACTTTGGAATCTGGAGAAGCTTGTACCTATTGCTTTGTAGCTTTCACAGAAAAATGAACAACAACATTTCAGTTATTTTTCCTGTCTGTTACATGAAGTATTTAGAAATAGCTAGGTATGTGTCTTTGTGGGGGGGGGGCAGGTGGTTTGAAAAAGCAATTATAAGATGTTGTAGCCCTTAAAATGAATTTTGAAAAATTAAAAAAAAAATAGAAATTTGGCTTCCTCCACTCTTTAAACTATTAATTTCTTAGCTGTGTCTCTATCACTTAAATTTTGGAATGAATGCAGGAGATTCCTAGCTGTAATTATTCCTGCTTCCATCCCAACTTCCCTAGCAGTAACATAAGGGTCCAAACCAAACTGGCCTCGTGTAGATCAGAAGAGGTGTCTTTATCAAATCAATTATAAACACCTCAGTAAATATAAATTGTTTTCATGTAATTTTCGTGACAGTGACTCTGAAGGAGAACTGACACTTTTAGTAAGCAAAGCACCAGAGAATCGTCTCAAAGAAGTCTTTCTTTTTAAAGAGAAAATGTATTTATTTTTACGTTTTTGTGTACGGGCGTTTTGCCTGCATGTATGATGGTATATCACCACGTGCATGCACTACCTGTGGAGGACAGAAGAGGGTGTCAGATCTGTGGGAATTGGAATTACAGATAGTTGTTAGCTGTGATGTGGGTACTTGGAACAGAACCTAAATCCTCTGCAGGAACAGCCATTTCTCTCGTCCATGAAAGGAGTCTTTGATGTAACTACCAAACTTGTCTAAACACCGAGAAATCACAAAATTATTGCTTTTAGGCTGGTTGTCAGGCTGTGAAGCTTTCTGGCCCCAGATAATTTTGTTTTAAGAATAAGAGCAAGTGAATCATTGCAAGTCCTTGTTTTCATCTCGAATACCAGTTTTTAAAAGGCAGTAAATGGCATGGATTAACAGTCACTACCTGGAATATTTTCATCATATTCTAAAAGACTGTAATAAAAGATTTCAGAGTACGTAGCCATAAAGGGAATATATACTGCCCCCCCCCCCATGGCCCAGGAGTCACGGCAGAAGGGGACGCAGAAAGAACAGAAGGAACATTACAACTGAAGTCTGTGGAGAACTGCAGGGAAACATTATTAACTGGACACACAAAGGAAGTTTTGCAAATAAACTTAAACTGGTCAGGACAGCACCCGCAAAACCTGTGTAAGCTCAAACCAAACCAAATCTCAGTATGGAACTGGGAGTTGGGGACACCATTCTACCTCTAATCATGGAGCTATTAGCAGCCATTACTGCTGGGGGTGGGGAGGGGGGAAGAACGGAGGGGGAGGGAGAGGGGGAGAGAGGGAGAGGGAAAAGAGAGAGAGGGAAAGGGAGGGGGAGGGGAAAGGAGAGGAAGGGGAGAGGGGAGAGAGAGAAAGAGAGAGAGAGAGAGAGAGAGAGAGAGAGAGAGAGTCATTACTGATAAGTTGACTGTTCTCCAGGGGAAGGCCACACAAAAAAGAATATTTGGGCAGCACAGTTGGTCTTAGAGGATTTAAAAACTAAATAGGATGCAATGCACGGTGGGCAGGTAGGGAAGAAGCATGGATCCCAGAAGAGTTGGGGAAGGGTAGCTGAATGTGATCAAAACACACTGTACAAAATGCTCAAAGAACTAGTAAAAATATTGGGGAAAATGAGTGGGTAATAAAGACTACATATACCTGTGGTGCCAAGAATCCTAAGGGTTCTCATGTAGGAGGAATGCTCCAGAAGTCTTAGCAAAGGCAGAATTACTTAATGTCTAGTGTGGTCCTTCAGGCATGGTTTCATGGCTTCCTGGCCCTAGTGTTATCATCTTTAAAGAAAACAAGTCTCATCCTCCCGCCCATCAGTTAGCTTTTGAAGTCACCGCTGCTCTTAGAGAACTTTTGAAGATGACCAGCTGTATTCTGATGTCCAGGGATATGAAAGCTTCAAGCCACACGGCCGGCTTCCCATGCGTTGACTGGTACTGGGCAGCTGGCCTTGCAGCTTGATACTCTAGCTTTACCTTCATGGCTTATTTCCTTATTATTTATTTTCATTAGGTGGAAACCAGTCTGAGGCTGAAGTCAGACAGAAGCAACAGCTCCAGCAGGTGCGATCCAAATACCAACGAAAGGTCAGAATCCATTTCTCCACGTTTCGTTTTGTCAACCCGAGTTTCAGCACCAACATTTCCATGTAACCATGAGAGAACACTGTGACTCAAAATATAAAACCTCTAATCAATCGCAAAATGTAATTCTCAAAATAATAATAATAATAATAAATGCCGGCGGTGAGAAGAAAAGAGGAGAATATCTAGAATTCTTACTCAAGCCTTGTGTGCTCTGCACGACCTTTGATCAAAAGCGGTCCTTCAGCTTCATTACATATTAATTACAGTTTAAGATTACTATGTTTTCATTCCCAGAGTATGGGTTTGCTTATTCCAAACTAGTGATGGAAGCAGTACAGAAATGATTTAAGAGAACCAGTGATTTTTACAATAAATACTGTGAATTTTATAATAAGGAATAATTGTCTATGTTTTTGTCCTGTGTGCATGGATAAGCACACACCACATACCCACATAACATACACAGAGAGAGGGATGGAGGGAAGGGAGAGGGGGAAGGGCAGACAGAGAGGGAGGGAGAGGAAGAGAGTGGGGGAGAGGGAGAGGAAGAGGGAGAGAGAGAAAGGGAGCAAGACAGGTAGGTAGGTAGATAGAGGATAGATAGATAAATATGTTGGTAGATAATAGATGATAGGTATATTTGTAGGTAGGTAGATAGGTAGGTAGGTAGGTAGATAGATAGATAGATAGATAGATAGATAGATAGATAGATAGAGATACCCATGAAGAAGTACTGAGATTTCTCAGATAGGAGATGCAGCCTGGCCATTTTCTGAGATCTAAGTGGCTTAAAGTAACAACCTATAATCATGGTGAGGTATAATACAAACAATACTGTAATTTGCCTTTCATCATAATTTTGTGTTCCAGAAGTTCAGACTGAAAAATGGTAACTGTTTTTTTCCCCCTCCTCTGTAATCTCAATACAATTCAGCTAAAGAGAGACGAATCTATCAGAATCAGGAAGGAAGCTGAGGAAGCTGAGCTCCAAAAGATGAAGGCAATCCAGAGGGAGAAGGTGAGTAGGTGGCGGTGGCGGCGGAGGCGGGGAGGTTGGCTGGAGCTTGCTGGGGACCAGGGAGGTTGGCTGGTGCTTGCTGGGGACCAGCTGTCTGGTTCTCTCCGGACACAGACAGTCTGAGTACCACTCTTTTAACCCTCGCTGTAATCTGAGAAGGTGGCTGTTATCCAATTGTGTAAATGGGGAAATGACAGAGAGCAGAGAGATGAGGTGCAGAGGACCAGATGACCCACAGACATAATTAGAATAACTGGGTTTCATATTCCAACATACTAGTCTCAGAGCTGGGTGACTGAGTTACCACACCCACCACCTCACCTCTAAGCAGTGTGGTTGCCCAAAAGGCAAAGCAACAAGCAACAGCACCAGTCAGCGGCCATGGTCCTATTTGTATCCAAACATAGAGCTTTCCGGGGAGAGTGTGTTGAAGGTAAACACAGCCTTTTTGCCACTGAGCGGAAGAGCATGTGTGCATCGGCCTTTCAGTGACAGTGATGTCAGACTTTCTCTACCTGACAGCCATACTTAAGTTTTGAGGAGAAACCAGTACTTGGGGGAAAATCTCTTACAAATGCTCATTTGCTAGAGAACAAAAAACAATATGACAATGGTTTAGCCCCTCCCCTCCGACAAAGTCCTAACCGGAAGTGAGGCTTATTGTTGGAGGTTTGGGAATCCGTTCATGGTACTGAGTGCCGTGTGTGGCAACTATTGCAGCTGCTTCTTAAAGATTATTTATTTTATGTGTATGAGTACACTGTAGCTGTATTGATGGTTGTGAGTCATCATGTGGTTGTTGGGAATTTTGAATTCAGGACCTCTACTCACTCCGGTTGGCCCTGCTTGCTCCAGCCTAAAGATTTATTTATGATTATATCTAAGTACACTGTGAAACTTTATGGGATGGTTGTGATCCATCATGTGGTTGCTAGGAATTGATCTCAGGAGCTTTGGAAGATCAGTCAGTGCTCTTAACCGCTGGGCCATCTCTCCAGCTCCCTGCTGCTTCTTAGAAACAGAACTCCTGTCCTGTGGCCTGCTTTTCTCTCACTCCCTCTTTACCTCTTCCCTTCTCATCTATCTCTGCCCCCTCTCCCCCACCTTTTCCTCCCTCATCTCTCTCTTTCTTCCTTTCTATTTTCATTTTTCTGCCTCCTCTTCCTCCTTCTTTTCTCCTCTTGTTTATTTTTAAAGATTATTGTTCGAAGTTTAAACCCCATTTTAAGCAGATCTATCTATCTATCTGTCTGTCTGTCTGTCTATCTGTCTATCTATCTATCTATCTATCTATCTATCTATCTATCTATCTATCTATCTATCTATCTATCCATCGACAGAGTCTCACTATGCAGCCCTGCCTAGCCTATAACACACTGAAATTAGCTGCCTCTGCCTCTTGAGCACTAGAGTTAAAGGCATCAGCGACTACACCTAGCCGTAATAGATGTTTTTAGCAGTTCCAGTTAGGAAGCCGATGGCTTATGAATGAGGGGATTCGGGTTTGCCCCTCCCTGAAGGAATTCTCTCTCTAGTCTTTCTTGGAAAGTATCTGCTATTGTTGTCTGACCTTGAGCAGGCTTCCAACTCTCTCAGAACTCTTCCTGTAAAAAAATTCTGCAAGTACCACCTCCCAACTCCAAGAGCAACTTGTTGCCATAGTGATGCAGGTGGCACTAAGTGCACGCACCAACTGTAATAAAATGATGGAATATATATATATATATATATATATATATATATATATATATACCCACCCACAGGTAATTCATTTACAAATTTTGATCCAGCAATCAATCTACTACCAGATGTCTGTTACACAAAAGAGCTTTACTGAAACCACCCTTTCTCTAACTCTTCTCTTATATGTTGTCTCTTCACCATAGTTCTGTTCATCTCTTTCTCTTCCCATCTCCCACCTGAAGAACTAGAGCTTTGGTCTGTGGTTGTAGCAGGAAGAACATATCTTACATAGTCTTCCTCCCTATCAAGTGGTGGAACCAAGGAAAACCCCACCAGAAACTGGATTAACGGCTAAGAGAGCCTGGAGAATTTCAGTTGTTCTTATAGACTCTCACCTAAGTCTGCTTTGGTGTCATTTGGTCCCTATAATTGGCTGGCTTGTGGGTTGTTTACACTTCATTTCTTCATGCTCAACAACACATATTCATCTTAATTGGTGGGTGAAACTCTGTTCTTTAACACTCAGATGAAAGCAATGATTCCTCTTTCCAGGTCACACCCCAGCTATAGAGCCACAGAAATCTTTAGACACGGAAAACATTAATTGGATTAGCTTCCCTAAATTGATAATAATGATATAAATTTGAACCTGATGGAGAAGGATCAGCCCTCTAGCCTTTCCAACCAAAAGGTCAGTGAGCAGAATTGCTGATGTGAAGGCTCTCTTGAGCCTACCTTGGACCTACTGCAAACTGTATCCTGCCAAGTTCTCTAAGCTGATTCTTAGGTACATGAAAAATTGTGGAGCATTCATTTAAGTGGGACTTGGTTGATCTGGCTGGCTGGCTTTCACTTTTACCAGGTCCAGACCTTCCTGTTGAATTATGAATCTGTGGCTGTTCATGGCTACGTAGGCCCATTTAGTAGCTTCCGTCAGACAGAGAAGTGGATATTAGCTATCTAGTAGTGGCATATTCTGCATTGCCAGTGTGATAATGGCTGGGAGAAGTGATAATGACTATGCGTATGGAGCACTTAGTCTTTAAAATGCACAGCAAACACATGCACGGACACCGGCCCGCAGCACTCTGCCCTCCTCCCCCAGCAGATGGATACTTACTGCCCAGGAAGTCTGAGCCAACACAGAGCCAAGCAGCTACTGCCACCCAGGAATCTGGCAAAGATACCCTCAAGGTGTCTTTCTTATTGCCTGTTAATACATCAGTGGAGTGATGTATGCATTAAATCAGAGCCCTCCCAGGTCAGGAACTTCCTTGATGCCCCAGCAGTGACCACTGCTTGCCATGGAGACCAAGCTTTTCATACATGAGTCTTTGAGAAGCTACTTCATACATAAACTACAGTAATGCGTTTTCATAGATCACTGCAATAATCTTGTCAGCTAAACTGAATGTTCTGAGAATAAATATCTGTTATATTCTACTCATAATCCTATGATGAAATAATCGCTTGATTTTTCCATATTTCCGCAATATTCACACACCTGAAAGATGAAAACCTTCCACCTCCATGCTGAAGAGCTTCCCCGCCCTTTGAATTCATCTTACTCTGTTGTTTACTTCTGAAATAGTTTACAATGCGATGCCCTTGTCACATACTTCCATTTAATTTTCCCAAGCTCCCTCTATCATTATAACTTTGCAAAGTGTTAAAAATAGCTAGAGATTTGGGTGCATCTAACGCCTTTTCTTGTTCCTCAAGTTGTGGCTACCAAAGTCACTTGCAGCAAGTAAAGCCATTGTGGTATTTTTATAGACCCCCAAGAAACAGTTCATTTGAATGCTGTTCAGTGCTGTAGGAACAAACCAGTAGAATATAAATTATGCATATTAGATGTAAATGCATTCATATACATATTTTTAAGGCCTAATACCTGTTGCTTCCTAGTTCTGAAAGGCAAGTAGAGAGAAGCAAAGACCAATGGCTTTAAAGACAAAAATAAATTAATCAACATCCATAAAATTATTTAAGCATTGTAGGAACTGGGAAGTATTTCAAATTCTATAAACTCTCAAGACACACCCGGTTTCCAAGAAATATGTTTCTTATACCCAGCACTTTTGAGGTGGTGTTGACACAGGCATTAAGTCTTTAGATGTTGAAGTGCAGGGGGCTTTCATAAATTAATACCATGATGTTGGAATGAGAATGGTATCTCTGGGGCACAGGCATTTAGAGTCTAGACTGCTAGTTATCCTGGGATCCATTTGCCTTAATTATAAATGGGTACAATAATGAGGGTAGTAGAAATATCATAGTCCTGGGCACAAGGACTTGCTCTTAGCTCTTTTATTTATCTTTAAACAGGGCTTTACTCTACTGCCCTAACTGCCCTGGAATTAACTCGACAGACTGTGCTGCGTCTGCCTTCCAAGTGCTAGGACTGAAGACACGCACCCCCATGCCCAGCCCTTGCTCTTAGTGAAGGCACCTTGCCCTATTTCTAAGAATAAAGAAACTCTCTAATATTCTTCCATTGATTTTAGTCTCTCAGCTTCTTGCAAGGCAGGCGAGGCATGGCTTACTGTTATTTATCACAAATCCAACAGGTTGGATGATTTCACTTGTGTTAAACTCTCACCGGTGAGATTGCTGGAGAGAAGACGCACATGGCACTCTTGGCCACATCAAACTTCCAGACTTCTGGCTCAGCCTAGGTGTTAGCATTGACCAGTGTCCAGAGTTTCCCTTTGTATTCTAGGCCCCAGTGTTACCTCACTCTCTTCTCTTTTCTTTCACTTTTACAATAGGACTTCCTCTACTCTTTCATAGAAACAATGGCCATTAGGCTGTGAATATCCTTATATGTTGTTACTTTACTCTGTTACTTTTCAATCTTCCACCCCCCCTCCTCTTCCTTTCCTTCTTCTCTCTCTTTCCTTCATTTTGTTCTTGGACAGAGTCATACTATATAGCACAAGCTAGCTTTGAACTGTTGGTTTCCTGGCCCAATCTTGTGGTTGCTCAGCTATCAGCATACATTACCATGTCTATCTCCAAACCCATCTTAGGAGGAACCAGAGGGTGTCTCTCCTTGTGGCTATGCTGGGATCCTCCCTCTGCATTAGCTATGGCCGGCTCTCTCTAACCCCTCCAGGGACCTGGCTGTCTCACTGGTTAAGCCTCCCAGCCCCCTTTGTCTCCTTTGCTCATCACAGACTTTTACTTAGTTTTCTTACCCTAACGCCTCACATTGCTGTACTCTCCTCTTCTTTTGACTCCTCCACCCTAAGAATTACAGTCTTTCTCCTTAGTCTTTGATTCCAAATATGAGTTCATGGACTGAGTTTAATAATCATTTGAACAAAATAGAGTTTTTGCTTAAAACACATACACACACACACACACACACACACACACACACACACACACACACAGATGCTGTGCCCATCAGACCAAGAAAATGAATGGCTCTAGATCCTTTCTTTACTTGTTTCTTTGTACACTAAGCTTGGTCTCTGTCTCTGGAACTTTTCTGGTATAGATGTAACCAAGATGAACAATGTCGTTCTCAATAGAAAAAAACGATAATATATTAATTCCTAGCTTATTAATAATTAAAAATGTCATGCGTGTTGATGACTTCATGAGACCTGGAATGTTGAAGTCTCTCTGGTAACTGAATTTGAAAAGAAAAAAAAAACCTTTTTTTCCCCCAATCTTTAAGAGACTTTCAAAGGAGTTTTCTTTTCCAATGTGAAAGAGTATGGTCAACTGTTCAAATTAAAAAAAAATGTTAAAGCATACAGTATTTTTAAATTGCATTAAGTGTGCATACATAAAGCAGGTCCTGATAACCCAGTGAACAAGGTGTCTTAGAGGCTGTGGTAAGAACTTACATATTAGAGAAGCTGTCCACTTTGTCCCTTAAGTGTTTTTAAAAATGTAAACAGTATAATAAATTCTCCTAAGGAAGGGAAGGTGGTATGTGCCTATAATCCCGGTGCTTGGGAAGTAAAGGGAGGAAGACTAGGAAATTTGAAGCCAACACGGGCAACATGGGACAAAAGAAAAGTAACGGTGTTTTCATATGCATGTGTTTTAAATTAGCCAGCATCTACTTGTTAACCATAAAGTTTTGTGCTACTATAGATCACAGCTTGTCTAAGTCATGAATTTAGAAGCGTCCCTACTAAAGACCCAGGAGCACATCTCTAAATCTCACACATTTCTGAAAAGGCCAGTGTGATCTCATCAGAAAAGGTGATCCCTTGGAGGCCAAGGCAGGAGGAGGACAAGTCTGAACCCCAACAAAAGACTGAACCCCCAAAACAAAGACCGTAGGAGTACAAGTGAGCTAGAAGCAGAGGGGTCGGCAGTGGTTCTACATGGCTGAGAGAAAGGCAGAGCGAGAGGTGGTGAGGATTGAGGATGGGCGGGGACACACGACTTCTGGGCTGGTTTTAAGTCTACCAGTTGATGCTTTCGCACAACTGCGGTGAGGAGCCCTCCTGAGTCAGCGCTTACTCACTCAAATTACAATTCAGTTTCTATCTATTCGCTTGTATGCATCTGCTGATATCCACAATTGTTGCAAGTGGAGCGTGGGGCTCAGGATTCTACAGTGAGAGAAATAAAAAGTGGAAATCTCAAAATTGCGACAAACTAAATCAAATCAACAAATGACAAAAATCTCCACACCTCCATATTTCAAATTGCACCTTTCTAGATTTCTATGGGTCTCCTTCTGAAATTATTCACTTGTGAATGTCTCTCCATTGGCATATTTAACATCATTTCTCCATTGTTCTCTTGTCTGTATCTTTTATAGGACAGGTACTTCTGTGTTCATATTATAAATATATAAATCATACTATATAATATAGTATAATACATTCATATATTAGGGCATTCAATAAATATTGAGTGCATGTGATTTAGAGATATTGTCTCTCAGCCAGTGGTAATATCCTGGCTGAGTTTCCTTCCACTCAGGAGTTGTATTTGTGCAAATATATTTGGGTGATCTGATGAAATCTAAGAATTTGGGCTGATAAAAGAATCTGTGGTATCAATCGGTTTAATCAATATGTTCTGCTCACACTCTGCTTGCTTGAGGCCCTCCACCATTTCGCTGCCTCCGCCCCAGGGATAAGGAGCGACCCTCACAATGCAGCACGTTTGGCTCTCTCTTGAGGATGTTACCTAGATTATAATAGTTACTCAATATTAAGTTACCCTTTCATTTCCTTGCTAGAATCCTGTTTCATTAACAGCTGAATTGCTAGTTGCATAATTAATTTTCTGGACTCTACAATACTTACTATAGTGTTTTTTTTGTTTGTTTTGTTTTGATTTTGTTTTTGTTGTTTCATGGAAAACATCTCTTTTATCTATCAAAGTGGGGAAGCTTCCAATTCTTGAGTGATGGAGACAGACTCATATCAGAGTTTAAAAGTGATTCTTCCTATTTTTCTCTTTCACACAACTTCCTGGAGTAAATCTGATTATGTATGTATGTGTGTATGTATGTATGTATGTATGTATGTATGTATGTATGTATGATGTATGTATTTAAGCCAAGCTGCCTTCTGGTTCCTTTTGAACTTATTTAAGGATTCACCTTCCTCCTGTATTGCAGAACTTGTTTCTACTCCTCACTGTATTTTGTTTTGGTCTAAGAATGTGATCTATTTTTTTCTTAGGCACATTTTAAAAATGACAGTAGTGTCACAGCAAGCAAAAAGCAAGTGGTTTTGGTTGTTCAAATCAGGTTAAAATGTGCCAACGCTGTGGTGACAGTGATATCAAACATGAAATCACATCTCAGAAGGCTCTCTAGACAGCTAATTAAGAAAAGAACTCCTTTTCCTCAAGTGGATGGCTTTTTTCAGACATAACGCTACTCAGTTTTTCAACAGATTGAAATGTCTAAGTCAGAGGGGAGTTGCGCTGGGTTATTGAAAACCTTTTCCCTAATATTTTTGTAGAATGTTGTCACACACACATATACATACACACACACACATTTACACACACACACACACACACACACATTTTGTATGAACTGTTTAACCATGTGTTATTTTTTTTAATTTAACATGTGTGGTATGGAAATCTGTTATTTCCATTGGAACATTTCATAAACTTCACTTCATTCAAAACAGATCTTGCTATCATTTGAGCTGAAATAAAAACATAAAATTTGATTCTGTAATTTAGCCAGCCGAGTTGTGAGAGGGGAGCGAAGGGAGGATCTTGGGGCCTTCCGTGTAGTGCTTATGGGTTGTCAGAGAGGAGCCTGCCTTGTTGGGACCTCTGCGGCCACTAGTGCACAAGATTTGGGGATTGGAATGACTTAAGTGTCATGATTCTACCTAAAGCTTCCAGAACAGATCACATTTTGGTACATTCAATTTCAGAGTAATAAACTAGAGGAGAAAAAGCAACTTCAAGAAGACATCAGAAGAGCCACATTTCGGGAGCATCGTGAATTGTAAGTTTATCACATCATAGCCTTGTTTCTTTATACGTTCATTATTAAGATTTTGGGCCCTAAGGAATGACAACTTTTTAAACATTGGGTGTTGGATGGTTGGTACTATGTTGATCATGTAATTGAGCTCTACGGGAATCTGAAATCAGGGTGCTTATACTCACCGCAGTATTCTCTAGTGGTCAACAGATGAGCAATTGTCCGATTGCGTCCCTAAATTTGAGAATTTGCCCCTTATAATAAGTTGGATTCTAGGGTTTAGCTGATTTTTCTGGTTTCCAGGAGGTTACTGTAAAGAGAATGGTGCTTGAGGTGAAAATATCTAAGCAGTATTTAAGAAATATTAAGTAGTATTTATCTACTGGACCAAGGTCTGTTTACCATTGTATTTTTCTAGCTGAGAATTGAGATATCTTTTTTTTTTTTGACACTCAAAATCAACGATTATAAACAAGGTATTTTTAGCATGATTCCTAAATAATAATACTTAAATATGTTAATAATATACTTCAATAATGCAGAAAATCTACTCTTGTGCCGTATTTCAAAGCAGTGGTTCTCAACCTGTGAGTCACAACCCCTTATGGGGAGAGTTGCATATCAGATATTTACATCATGATTCACAATAGTAGCAAAATTGCAGTTATAAAGTAACAATGAAAATAATTTTATGGTTGGGGGAGGGTCACCACAACATGAGGAACTATATTAAAGGGTCACAGTATTGAGAAGGTTGAGAACCACTGGTTAAAAGAGAAATCCCTGTCCGAACCTAACTTGTAATAGGTTACCTGAGCCCTGATTATAAGAAGACAAAAGCAATGTACTCTTTATTTTACAATGTAATTCTAAATGTCAAGTTAGAACCAAGCCTCCGTGTTCTCAGCCCCATTTCTTAGCTCTGGAATCCTTCTGAACTTCAGTGTTTTGTTGGTTTGATTATTTTCAGAATAAGGACGATCATCTGTCCAATGAGCCAAGGATAAGGATTAAAGAAAAGTCAGTCCTAAAAAGCTTAAACATCCTGGCATCTTCTGGGGACATGGGGGTGGTATTTCTTTCAGGAGCCCTTATCTGATGGAATCATGCAATTTCATTAGGAACAGTAAGGTGGATTTCTGTCCCTGCTAGAACCAGTAAGTAGACTCGTACCTCCTGTGTAGCATTTACAGCAGTCCCTCAGCCCACTCTGGTCCCTCATTCATCTATCTAGCTCAGGGCATGACATTCTAGAGGGTGGTGCTTCCTCCCAAGTCTAGCGCCCCCTAGTGTTCTCAGAGCACTGGGCTCAGTTGGCCTCTATCAAGCCCTGCTGAAACTCAGCAGCAAGAATAGAATAAGTTCCCAACCCTGTGCATCGCTCCTTACCAAGTTAAGACCACGGCTGAGAAGTTGAAGGAGTCTTCGGTGGATTTGAGACTGAGATGGCAGGGTGAGGGAGGAGAGATTTTGGAGTTTTCAAAGGTTGGAGGCTGGTCTATCCAGCCTCCTGTCTTTTCAAAGTAACCCAGATTCTTGAGTTTGTGTTTCACTACGTGCTAAAGATCAATCACCCTTATTCTGCAGAGAAGAAAAGAAGGCTTTGCTGTCAGCCACCTCACACGATCAGCGGAGCTGAATTCAATTACATGCACATTTTGCTCCTGCTCCTTCTCCTGCTGATCATGAAAGTCCCGGTTAGCCAGGAAAAAAGGGACGTCGGCTAAAAAATGAGAAGTATCTCAAATTGATTTTTAAAGCCTATTGAGGAACACAAGAAGTATAGATATGTAAGGGTGTATGGGTTTTTTTCTTTTTCTTTTAAGAATATTGTGTTTTAAATTCCTTTTGAAATTAAGGAACCAATAGCTGATGAAACCAATGGCCATTATATAGCTGAAAATATTAGAGGAATTTCTTAGAAAAAGTGGATCCTCTATAGAAAAGTCTTTATCACACTTTCTTGGAACCAGTGTATAGAAGGTTAAAAAAAAGTCTAACAGAGCTGTTAGAATCCTAACAGTTCAAACCAAACAGATTTGGATTTCACCAAACCAACTGGACCGTCTACCTCCCGAATGAGATTCTCTTGAAGCTGTCAGGCAAGGTAACACAAAATAGAAACCAAATAAGCAGTTCTTTCAAAGGAGTCGATACCTTGCCAGTTTGAGCAGGCTGTGACGGTGTGGTGCAAACAGTAGACCAGGAACAATGTGTTTTGCTGTGGAGAAGGCTGGCTGTGGACTTGAGTGGACTGTAAAATCCAGCTACTGGAGAAGCAGAGAGAAAGCATCATGTCCACCCTCGGTACCCCGGCGCATCTTAAGGCATTCTTTCTCCACACCTTGTTCCTGACTCTGTTCATTTGCCTCTGATTATTTTTAGTGTTGTCAATTATTTAGCTAACAGGCAGAAAACTAGGCTTTTATTGACAACCAAAGGCACTCTCTTGAGTGTAATAATGAAGGCAGTTTATTGAATGCCTGTGAGGTTGCTTTCTAATTGTACACATTAATCTGCCCATGCAAGCTGGCTGAAAATACACAAGCAGATTGCACATGCAGATGGAGCACACAGGATGGTTTTTATGAAAAGACCTCTACAATGCACTTCTGCAGCACCGTCTTCCCCTTAAAAATCGAACGGCTGTGACTATTTCGATTGGCGGCTGAGAGCAGACCCGATTAACGATGCAGTAAGTTTGCCACTCTGGCTGGGGGCAGGCTTCAATTTCACAACTCTGAATTAGTTCTAGGATTCTTGAACCTAAGAGCAGAGGATAGAAATGGGCCTTTAACCTTGGCATAGTACGTTTCGGCATTACTTTTAGTCTCTATTTACTGCCTATAAAAATTCAAATGTGATTTTTGGTTTTTTGGTGTCTGTGTGTGTGTGTGTGTGTGTGTGTGTGTGTGCTCTTTCCTGTTAGCTGATGGTACAAAAGAGCGCCTGGCTCTGAAGAACCAGTAAATGAGCTTTTATTTTTAATAGCAAAGAGATACTTGTGATTTAGCCTTTTTAGAACATTGCATAACATAAATCTCAATATTTTAATTTTTCCTTTTTTTCCTTTTTTAAAAAAGCATTTTATTCATTTTTTTGAGGACTTCACATAATAAATTTGGTCATATTCATTCTAACTCCTGTGCCTAATTTTCCCCAGGTCTGCCTCCATCTTGTTACATACTTCATCTCCCAGTTTTGTACCCTCATTTTTCTTATCTAATAATACACTGGCTCCAGCATATTTTAAGTTTTAATAATAATCCATCCTGGGGTTGTTGTCATTTTTATAATTGTGTGGGTTTTTTTTTTTTTTGATTTTTCTAATTATGTGTGTTTTGTTTTCGGTGTTTGTCTTTTGTGACAAGGTCTCGCCGTTTAGCCCAGGCCATCCTGGAACTTGCTATGAAGATTAGGCTGCTCTTGAACTCACAGAAAACTGCCTGCCCTTTGCCTCCCTGAGTACCGGGGCTAAAAGTGTGTGCAGCCACAGCCAGCTATGTTTGGGTCTTGAGTCTATTTAACTAGGATGGTGAGGGTAGGATAGGGCGAGGCGATTTGTGTGTTGGTATTAGGAAAAGTTAGCATTCTTAGAAGATTTTTCTGGAAGCCTATGAATGTGCTAAATATTTAAAACTTCAAATGCTTTTCTAGTGATTATTTACTATAAATGATCTTGTATTTATGCCACCCAAAAAGTACTAAGTGCTCAGCTCTTTCAAATCAAAGTAATAAGAAGCTGCCAGGTAGTTGAGAAATGGAGTGCCAGGCTCTGCAGTGAACACCAAGCCTTTAAAAAATGTTTACTCTTCAGGCAGAATTTACTAGAGATGCATTTTTTCTCTCCTTTACAGTTATAGCTAGCCTTGGATAGTTGAAATTTTCCAAAGTCATAGAGGCAGTAAGTAATTCGGCCAAACTGAGGTCCCCAAATTTGGGGAACTTTTGAAACATAAATAATTTGAGGGCACAGGGTGCCACAAGGGTTGGGAATAAAAGTGTAGGTGGGTGGATGAGACCACATGGCTACTTGATATAAGAGAGGGTGGGACAGCCCTTGCCATGCTTGACCAGATTTGCCTTCTAGTTCTTTCTACTAAGTTCTAAATTTGGTCTAGGGTGGACAAAACAAAGGCTAGAAAAAAAATCAGTCTAGTGTTTTCTCTCGTCATCAAATGGGGGCAATGCCCCCACCCTCCAGGCTCAAGCCTGGTAACCCTACAGCTGATCTCAGGACAGAGCTGAGACTTCTGTGATATAGCTGACGTGTACTCTTCTCTCAGAAACAATGTCCAAAGTGCTTTCTGCAGGAGTGAGATGTTCAATTATTTAAAATTTATTAATTTACTAGTGTATGTGATGTGGAGTGTGTGTATGCTCACATACAGTATACATGTGGAGGTTACAGAACAACTTTCTTTCTTTCTTTCTTTCTTTCTTTCTTTCTTTCTTTCTTTCTTTCTTTCTTTCTTTCTTTCTTTCTTTCTTTCTTTCTTTCTTTCTTTCTTTCTTTCCTTCCTTCCTTCCTTCCTTCCTTCCTTCCTTCCTTCCTTCCTTCTTTCTTTCTTTCTTTCTTTCTTTCTTTCTTTCTTTCTTTCTTTCTTTTTTCCGAGACATGGTTTCTCTGTAGTTCTGGCTGTCCTGGAACTCACTCTGTTGACCAGGCTGGCCTTGAACTCAGAAATCCACCTGCCTCTGCTTCCCAAGTGCTGGGATTAAAGGCATGCGCCACCACTGCATGCCTGGCTCACAGAAAAACTTTCAACATCAGCAGTCTTTCACTGAAATCCAGCTCAGGTTGTCAAGTCTAGCCACTATGCTATCTTGCTAGCTAAAGAATCTCAATTCTTAAAACTATGGTTGGGGCAGGGGAGCAGGAGAGGAGAGACTATGATTAGGTTGTAAAGAGGATAAATAAATTAATAACAATAATAGTAAGCCCTTTGGTTGGAAAACCTTTTGAAACCAAGCCAATTCCCCAGAGGGACTGCCCCGCCCCTCCTGCAACTCTGCCCCATGACTATAATATTGGGAGACTGCCCTGTCCCTCCTGCAGCTCTATTCCAGGACTATAATTTTGGCAAAATTTCCCTGTATCCACCATTGGATCCTTGTGTCTCTTTTCTTTGCACGTGAATAGTTATGTGTGCTAAGTTCCTCCGAGGCACATCTGCATCTATTTTAGTTTTCGTCGAGCTGAGAATCCAGACAGGTCTGCTGAATATGCACACTTTAGCCTCAAGTTTGCCTTCTAATCTGCTCGCAAAACTTCTGATGCCCTTCCTGGGAACTTCTGAAAGACACTTAAGGGCTTCAGTGCTCCCTTATCCATGTGGTAGGCTTTAATCCAACCTTGAGTTTTATAATTTGGGTAAGGTTACCGGAAAGTCATCCTATTCATAGCTTCCTAGCTTATGCTAATGAAGCGAACTTAGAGATATAAAATCCCTGTGTCTATTCTGTTCAGAATGAAAGTGAACAGCTTATGACAGATTCCATCTGAGGGAATTCCTCACTGGTGAGTGTTAAATTGGGCTATGGGTGGGGTGCATCAGTTTTTACCCTGTAGTTAGCCTAGTGTACATCACCTCCTTTGGTTCCTATGAATACTGCTCTCTTGTTGGTACTTTTTGTGAGACCAGGACTAAGGATAGGGTGGGGTGAGAGGTGATGGAGTCATGTGATGAATCCTGGGAAATCTGACCAGCATCAGGGTGTAGATCTGAGTTTATGGCCCAGTATATAAGCTTATATACGGTGTTTGAGCCAAACCAAAGCCCCCAAATTACTGGCCAGTCACATCTTGTCACACCGTCACCATGCTCCAATGAAAGCCCTGTCTAATGAGGTAACTCAGAAGGAGTGTGTGAGGGGGTTACCCTCACCTGTGAGGACTTCCGTTGAGGATAGGGGAAGCAGCCACTGCTATGGCCTCGGTTCCTTTTTGCTGCCACACAGGTGTGCCAGGAGCCATCTTGGACCTATGTCCGGCAGATCAGGGCTCTGAGGAGTCGCAGGAGCCTGAGGTGCCATGGTCTCCATCCTACTTTTTCCTTCACGAGGTTGACGTCTGCACCTCCCACAATTTATAACATGCCTGTTCCTTTTGTGTTTGCTGGTGACCCTAGGGACTCACGCAGCATCTCAAATTTTGTCATGATTAGTTTTTAAACTTGTGAGTTATTTATTGTTTAGTTTATGTGTCTTGTGCATATGCGTGTATAGAAGTTGTCGAGTATATGCATGTGTAGAAGTTAGAATTGGTTCTCTCCTCCATTTGTGTCCCAGAGATTAAGCTCAGGTGGTAAGACCTGGCACCCTTTCCCACTAAGCATTTTACAATCCCCTAATTTAGTTTTTAAAAACGTAGTTTGAGTCATGTCATGCCCTATTCAAAAATATTTGATTATTTCCTATTCCCATTGTCTTAAAATTGAAGTCCAGTTTCCAGAGTTGAATTTTAGGGTACCATGAGGTGTCTTAGTAAGATTTCAGAAGGATTTCCTTACAGGTTTTAGGCCTATGGCAGGGGAAAGGTTTGAGGAAACTTTGCCTTGAGTTCCATGCTATCGGGAATTGGGGCTTGTAATATGATTGTCTTATCACTTAAAAAAGAATCAGTCATGGGAAAAGATCAGAGTGAGGGCCATACTGTCACTGACAAAGCAATGGCAGACATTCCTTATAGCCAGAGTTTGGGGCATCCAGTCATTGTTATGGTTTGCAGAAGGCTATGCATGTACTTTCCTATGTTTGGACATGTTGGACATAGAGTGACTTTACACATGTCATACATACCTCACTCACATAGCAACCTCTCTGGTGTTACTATTGCACAGAGCTGCTTACTTTCAGAAGAACACCAAAGCCTAGACATTAATGCTAGGTTCATTTTCATTTTCCTCTGTACTGAAGGAAGATTAAACGCTAGCCAGTGTTTTATTATAAAGGAATCTAAGTTGATTATCTCATTGCTGGAACCCAGCATGAGTGTTTCCCTCCTGGGAGGGAAGAGTATTTGAGCCTTGACTTCCTTAGTTCAAACTCTAACTTCTTTCCTCTAGCTGATATTTTTTGGACCTCTGGGTCTCTGCTTCCTCAAGGTTACTGCAGAGTGAGAACTGATAGCAGCCACTCACAGGGAGATTGATGGATACGGTCTACTGAAGAACTAGCATAGTGCCCAGGGTGATGTGCTGGACTGAGTAAGCCCCAACAAGCCTAACACGAAGGGACCCTCAATGCTAAAGTCCAGCCTTGCTGGGGTTCAGAACCTGAAGGAGGAAGTGCGGAATAGGAGAAAGAAAATGTAGACCAAGAGGTGCGGCTCACACATTCAGGTACAGAGATGCCTCAGGCCACCTTTATTTAGACACTTAGTTTTTCACAGCTGAAGAGGTTTTACATTCATTTTCTCATCATCTCATGTCCAACCTCTTTAAAGAACTTTTTATGTTTAACAATAATGTACACACTATACTTTCTCCCTCCCCTCTCCTCCTCAATCTCTGCAGTTTTCTGTTAACCCATGAACTGTATCAAGAGAGAAGAAACCGCTTCAGCAAGCAGTTAATATCTAACCCAGCACATTGTTATATAACCAAGTGACCATGATTGGTAGCAATTGCAGTTACAGTCTAGAGAGGTGATAGACTACATACCCAGGGGTTCTGATTTAACTCTTGGTACCTAGCATCTCCCCATATCCTGATCAAGAGATTTAATTTTTCCAATGCCCAGGGTTCTCAAAAAATTGGTCACCTGAGTCAGTTCCTGTTCCTTGCTTGGCTTACCTCTAAATGTTCCCAGTGACCTTTCTAACATTTTGATAATCAACTAATTGTTGTTTGGAAGAGGTTTTCGGGCAAATTGTTGTTCCAACTAAGTTCCCATCAGAAGAGAACATCCAGATGTTAGCTGATGTTAGCAGACTAGGGCTTTGTGTTGACTCAACCGCATCTCCCTTATTAACAAACTCCCACGATCCTCAGAGACAAACAAGAATGAGTCACAGTCTGATTGTCCCTTTTCTGGTTCTGGGGAAATATGTGTCACAGATAAGGAGCCAAGAATGCAAAGGCGAGGCAAAAGTGACCTAAGCATTGTCTCAGGGAAGGCCAGGAGAGTCTGCACGAATATCCTCAGAGGTCCTTGCCACGTGGGTCCCAGCTCCTCAGCCTCGCCAGAAGGAGAGCCATCTGCATTATACTCGAGTGCCTTTCCCATCAGAGGCGTGGCCACCTCCACCTGGGAACCACTTTTTGAATCCATGAGAGTCACAAAAGCAGCCCCAGGGCCAAAGGATGACCCTGCTGAACATACCACACCTGGGAGAAAGTATGTCCATCCTGGAGACAGGTTCCCTGACACAGCCAACTTTATCATTTCCATGTGGGTTCTAGAAGCCTTTCTGAAGTAAAACCAAAACCAAAACCAAAACAACAACAGAACCCCACCAGAAAAAGAACTCTAGACGAATAAATAGCTAAACAAAGGAGGAAAACTTGACATGTAGGGAAATATCAAAGGAAATGAGAAGATTTATGGTTCAAAGATGCATCAGTTTCCCTCTTCCTCCTTTTCCTCTGCTTCTTTCCCTCCCTCACGCTCTTCACTAAGCAAGAACAGGATAAAGTTCGGAGCCTGGAGGATTCTTGCCCTAGAAGAGACACAAATGGGAGAGAAGGGACTGAGATGTGCTAGGCACGGTTCCCTTTGGTGTGTGCTCAGAGGCCTGTGGACTCCAGATGCTGAGGGGAAACTTGCTGTGCATGTGCTTAGTTGTGTATGTTAACGCTTTGTACGAACTTGGTTCTAAAACCATGAGAAAGTGGGGCAAGGGACAATGTGATCACAACAAAATGCAGAAAATGTTGAATTTTTACAGTAAAACACAAAGGAAAATATTAAATCTAACAAGCTAATGCTTTGAAAAGGTATATAAACCATGTTTATATACTTCTAAAAGTTCTCTTGGGCAGTATAAAAATAAATATCTAACTGGGCTATTATGAGGTACATCAATAAAAGAGTTAAAATTCAAAAGCATGGAAAATATATCCATAAATGCCAACACAAGAGAGCAGATGTAGCAATATTAATACGAGACAAATTCAATTCTAGGTGAAAAGTGGTCAATATTTTATGAAGATAAAATACATAATCTCAAAGAAAATGAAACAATGATTTCATTTTCATTCAGTAACAATGATTTGAAATGTATGTAGGACACAAAAAATGACAAAATACTCTTATGATCTCTAATACCGAGTATGGCTTTGCTGAATTCTTCATTTATTTAGCTAATTCTCCATGGAAATGAATCAATCAAAAGACTGACACAGGAGTATAGGAATGGAATAACAATTACATCACATGACAATAAAGCCCTGTACCTGGTATGTGAGAACACATTCCTTTCAAACACTGTGTTAACTCCTATAGCACCAACCATGGACGAAACCTCAGACACTGTCAGTATATTCCAAATGTCTCTCTAGATCCTGGAGATCCTCAACTCTTGAAAACAGGGTAAAACTGGAAATTGTGCAGTAAGATGCTTTAAAGTTATAAGTATGTAAATACCCCATTTACCTTTTATCCTAGTTTTGAGACAAAGTCTTGCTATGTAGCCTAGGCTGACCTAGAACTCACAAACCTTCTGCTTTAGCCTCTTGAGCATTGGGGTTATGGGCATCAGCCACTATGAAGAGTTCAAATATCTTTTTAAATGGCTAATGTGGAAATCTAGAAGTCGAAACTGATATTATTTTGTAAAAATGAAAAAAATATGAATTTTGAAACTCTATAGCCAAATGTTAGTAGTATTGTAACCTATAGATAAATAGATGTATTAAACACTATAGAAAATCTATGCGGAGATCCACAGTCATATGAAAATTTAGTGTTTAAGACTTTAGTTATCTATGGAAATTGGGATCAAACAGATGGATGATTTGACAAACTGTATTGAACCAACATAGGTAGAATGCAATGATATGTTATAATTATAGGGCGTATTCATTTGTAAACATTATATAAATCCCAGAAGCTGTGAAGAAAAAGCAAGACTTAAGAGCATAATACTTTTAACTTTATAGTCAGTCGAAGGCATAGTGAGCAAAACTACATGTAAACGGTGATCTAAAAGCAAATATTACCTAAGATATAGTAGAATAAAGACCTAATTCACAAGAAATTCTTCCATAATATGAAAAGGCTAACTATGAAAACCAGTGAAGTTCTTAAGTAAGCAATTAAGAGGAACATATTTACAAAGCATAAATACAAATTTTATCATTGCAATGAGAAAACTATCAATGTATTGATAAATACGTCAGGAAACATGCTTTCATTGATTGATAATGAGTACCTTGTGTGTACCCAGCACTGTCCTAGGTTTTGCGTGTGTTCTTTGAACAAGTGAATGTTATTCCATGACTAAATATAAAAACTCAGATGATGGGCAAGCTGTCAAGGTTATATAAACAGGTGGTGATCACTCCTTAAAGGAGCACAGGGGTGGAGAGATATACAATGACCAAGAGAAAAGGGACCCAGAGGGGTAAATCTCCTTAGTATAATAGGGGAGTCCCAATTCCTTAAGAAGATGACATTTGAACTGAGGGCACATGCAGATCCTGAGCAAATGTGTAAGGCATGCAGGTTTAGAAATTGGTAGGCTACTACAAGCCATGAAAGTGGATGAACATCACTTAGGAAAGACTGTAGATTTGAGAGAAGACGCAGGGTAGAAGAGCTCTATCATTTAGAGTTTTGATTGATGTGGGAGAACATCTGGGAAGAAGAGTGATTGGGTCATGGAAATCAAGAGAGATGAGCTCCCAAAAGGAGAAAAGTTTCAGTTCTCCATTACTGCTGAGAGGAGACGTCAGGTCTGACCATGCCAGCAGCCAAGACAGGGGTTCTTGGCTCAGGGATCATCATAGAGTGATTCAGTCAATCAAAAAGAAGTTGTATATTAGAGTTGAAGTGAAAATTGGAGAAGAGGTAAATTTGATGAGATAGGCAGTAGCTAGACAGATTTGGTGGACCATAAAGAAAACAGATTTTATTCTTATGGAGAAACCACCACCACCACCACCACCACCACCACCACCATCATCATCCATTCCCCTTCCTCTCTATCCCTCTCTTTTTTTATTTTAAAGAAGTAACTACTCGGCTGTTTTGAGACTATATCTGAGGAGATGAGAGTAAAATAGAGAAACTATGAATGACATTATGTTGGGGTTTGGGTGGGGGGTTTATGGTGGCTTCACTTAGGGCAATTTCTGGGCAGAGACTAGAACAAACATCTATTGTATGGAGAATCTGTATGGAACATCAGTGGGATAGGCTGGTGTATGGGAGCAGAAGAGAAGAGAGAACTAAAGATGCACTATATTTGGATGTATGGTGGTGTCAAACACAGGGATGGGATGATGATGGGTCAAGGGATGGGTCAAGGTTTCAGAAAAAATATCAAAGTTTAATATTTAAACACACTAAGCTTGAAATATTATGAGATGTGCAATGAGGAGTTGCACATATAAATTTGTGAGTAAATATGTGGGATGAATAAGTCTAAAAATTACTAGCATGTAATGTAAATCTAAGACATGACATGCATAAAATTACTTATGATAGATGGAATTTGATCAGAATCCCAGGGCCACCTATACAGGAACTAAACACATTGAGAGTTCAGGTGGATGGAGAAGAAAATCTGAGAGGGAGAGTATGGAGTAAGGGGTCATGGGAATGGGGGGGGGGGAGACAGTGCTGAGAGGATGGATTTTTCAATTCTCCATTACTGCTGAGATGCTGAATGAGAGGGAAACGGTGTCTAGTACTGTGAGGAAATTTCCTGTCGTAGGAAGTAAAGATTCGGGTGAGAGGGGAACTAGAGCAAAGAGAGGTAGAAGTAGAGATGCCAAGCTCCTGAGTGGTTTGAGAAAGAGAACAATGAGATGCAGCAACAGGAGGAGAGTTCCTAAACTGTCTGTGTAAAGATACAAAAATGTTCACCAGAGGAAAGACAGAGACAGAAAAAGAAAGGAAAGGAAAAGGGAAGGAAAGGAAACTGTCTCTGTCTCTATATGCTGTTGATGCACGACTGGAGATTTAACCCAGAGCTTCTGCCTTACAGACCAATCCTCTACCACTGAGCTATGCAGCTTCATTCTCAGTCCTAAAAAGATTGTTTTTAAAGGAGAAGGGACATAGAGAGAGTGAGACTTGGAGTTTCGGTTTTGGGAAAGATGTAATAACCTGTTTTTCTCTACTCTCAAAGTATAATGCGATTGCAGCTGAGAGGTATAAGATTGGACACATGTTTTAGAGGAGAGGGACTCATCAGAGGAATGGAATAAAATTATGATTGACACTTACAAACTAGGACCTAAGGTGAGGGGAATGGACCAATGGGGTGTATCATCTTATTTTTTCCTTTTCTCTCCTGTGATTGCCAACCGTCACCAGATAAGCAATTTTGTTCTGTCCTGCCCTTCCTATCAGATGCTCTATCTTGATTGCAATGGGACAAGGTGACCATGGGTAGAATCTTTTGATGCCCTAGCCGGCATAAAGCTTTCCTCTTAACACGAATTTCCCCAGGTATTGGTCATAGCAACAGAAAGCTGACCGGCATGCTCTAGGAGTCTGCGGTTCACATAAAGTAGAGAAAAGCTGTTGGAGATGAGAAAGCTGAAAAGAAATATGTGGTTGGCAGAATATTGGTTTGACACCGTCTGGCCTGAGGTTTGTTCAGGTAGATGAACTGGAAGGAAAGGGCCTTTACAGAGGAAAAGTAGGATATCTCTGTTGATGACGGCTGTTGACATGGGGAGTGTCTTGGTTGCTTTTTCTTTTGCTGTAGTAAAATAGTTCAATGAGAAGAGCTTAAGGCAGAAAGGGCTTATTTTGGCTAAAAGATGATGTTATTGTCTGCCACAGTGGCAAAGTCATAGCAACAGAAGTTTATGGTGGCTGGTCACCTGTGTCTAAACCTAGGGAATGATACTATTTATAGTGGGTAGGTCTTACCTCTTGGTTAATCCAGTCAAGATAATGTCTCACAGGTATGTCCAGTGGCTTATCTCCTAGGTGATTCTAGATCTCATTAAGTTGAGTATTGAGATTAGCCATTGCATGAAGGAAGGATGAAGTCTTCTGCAAATGAGAAATGGTGGGCAGGAAAGCCAACAGCTTTTCAAAGATGATGCCATACTCTAATTGTTGCAAGTATTATAGAAATGAATATTTTTCTAAATAGTCAGGCAGAAGCAATGGTCTACCAACAGGACAGGGGGCAAAGAATGCTGGCCCATTTTCAGGTACTGAGGGGCAGGCACATGAGAAATGGTATATATGGGGTACAATGGTCAATACTGTCAACCTGATAGAATCTAGACTCTAGGCATATGGGTAAGGGATCATCTCGATCAGGTAGTTGACATGATCAGCACTATTGCATGGCCTGGAAGTCCTAACTGCTTCATAAAGAGGGGGAAAACATCATTCTTCTTCTCTGCTTACTGAACATGGATGCAGTGTTGGCCACCAGCTATGCCAAGGCCCTGCCACTATGACTTGACAGCTGTGATGGATAATACCTTCAAAATGTGAGCCAAAATAGACCCTTCCTTGCTTCAGTTGCTTTTGTTCTTTATTTTGTCACAACAATGACAATGGACTGAACTCTGAAACGCTGAGCCAGCCCCAGTTACACACATTCTTTTATAAGTGTTGCCTTGGTCATGGTGTCTCGTCAGAGCAATACAAGAGTGACTAAGACAGAAGTTGGTACTACGGGAACAGTATACCAACAGGGCTGACCACGCTGCTTGTTGGCAGAATGTGTACTTGGTACTTCAGATTAGGAAAGGAGTTGGGTACCTCAAACTATTCCTGTGATATTTTGGCAAAGAATTTGGATGTGCTTCGCTGTTATTCTAAAAATTTGTCTTAGGCTAAATTGAAGAGTTTTGGATTCATGGTGTTCCAGAGATTTCAAGACAGCCTAAGATTGGCTGTGTCCCGTGATCATTATGGATTACTCTTATGCAGATCTATAACAAAAAGGACAAAGTTGGACAAGGAGAAATACAAAATGTACAGTGAGGAGAGAGAAGGAGGACCAGAAAGTGTAATGGAGCTAAGTCCAGTCTCTTAAGGAAAGCCTTTGAGGCCAGGTGCATGGCAGAGATGCCTCTGCATGGAGGCCTAGAGAGGCCATTTTGTGGAGCTAAGAAGGTGAAGTCTGAAGATCCCAAAATGGTGGAGATGTCAGAGTCATAGAACACATTCCAAGGAGAGATACAATATGTTGTAGCCAACAAAGCAGAAAGGAGTTGGAGATCTGAAGAATACTTTGACATCAGTCTTGGAGATGCAGAGTTCAGTTTGCCCTATTGGCTTTTGTTCTTGCTTTGGTCCAGTATTTGCTCACTATGCCCCCTTCATCCCATTTGAAATGGTAATACATATTTTGTGCTTTTGTTTGTTGGAAGTATGCAGTCTGGTTTATTGTTGTTGTTTAATTGTATAGGGTTTATAGTTAAAAGAGATTGCCTTTAGTCTCAGAAGAGACTTTGAATTTGGACTCTTATACCATGTTGAGACTGTATATTGTGGGGACTTTTGAAGTTGGATTGAATGTATTTTTGCATGAATATATGGTTAGAGGTCTATGGGGGCCAGGAATGGAATGTGGTGGTTTGAATAAGAATGGCCCCCAAAGACTCATAGATTTGACTCCTTAAATGCTAGGTTGTGGAACTCTTTAATAGGATTACAAGGATTAGGAGTGGCTGCTTTGTTGGAGGAAGTGTTTCACTGAGGGGGTGGACTTTGAGGCTTCATAAGCCCTTTCCAAGGTCTCTCTCTCTCTCTCTCTCTCTCTCTCTCTCTCTCTCTCTCTCTCTCTCTATCTCTCTGTGTGTGTCTCTGTCTCTTTGTCTGTCTCTCTCTGCCAGTGGATCAAGATAGAGCTCTGAGCTACTGTTCTGGCATGTATGCCATTATGCTCCCTGGATTATGATAATGGACTGAATTTCTGAAACTGTATCCACCCCCCGCCCCCACACACACACAATTAAATGTCCTTTTTAAAGAACTATCTTGGTCATGATATCTCTTCCCAGCAATGGAACGGTGACAAAGACATAGCTAATTCAGAAGCACAGGGGAAGTACTTTTTCTTTTTCTTTTTTTAAATATTTTTATTTTCTATATTCTTTGTTTACATTCCAAATGATTTTCCCTTTCCCGGATCCCCCTTCCCCATATGTCCCATAAACCTTCTTCTCTCCATCCATTCTCCAATCACTTCCCTCCTTTTTCTCTGTCCTTATATTCCCCTCCAATGCTAGATCAGTCCTTTCCAGGATCAGGACCCTCTCCATACTTCTTCATGGGAATCATTTGTTATGCAATTTGTGCTTTGGGTATTCAGGGCTTCTGGGCTAATTAATATCCACTTATCAGAGATTGCATTCCATGTGTATTCTTTTGTGACTGGGTTACCTCACTTAGGATGATATTTTCCAGATCAAACCATTTGCCTAAAAATTTTTTGAATTCATTGTTTCTAATTGCTGAGTAGTATTCCATTGTGTAAATATACCACATTTTCTGTATCCATTCATCCTTTGAGGGGCATCTGGGTTCTTTCCAGCTTCTGGCTATTATAAATAAGGCTGCTATGAACATAATGGAACATGTGTCTTTATTGCATGCCAGGGAATCTTTTGGGTATATGCCCAGGAGAGGTATAGCAGGGTCCTCCGGAAGTGTCATGTCCAGTTTTCTGAGGAACCTCCAGACTGATTTCCAAAGTGGTTGTACCATCTTACAGCCTCACCAGCAGTGGAGGAGTGTTCTTCTTTCTCCACATCCTTGCCAATACCTGCTGTCTCCTGAGTTTTTGACCTTAGCCATTCTGACTGGTATAAGGTGAAATCTCAGGGTTGTTTTGATTTGCATTTTCCTAATGACTAATGATGTTGAGCACTTCTTAAGGTGCCTCTGGGCCATCCGAATTTCTTCAGGTGAAAATTCTTTGTTTAGATCTGTACCCCATTTTTTAATAGGGTTATTTGGTTCCCTGGGGTCTAACTTCTTGAGTTCTTTGTATATATTGGATATTAGCCCTCTATCAGATGTAGGGTTGGTGAATATCCTTTCCCAATTTGATGGTTGCCCTTTTGTCCTTTTAACAGTGTCCTTTGCCTTACAGAAACTTTGTAATGTTATGAGGTCCCATTTGTCAATTCTTGATCTTAGAGCATAAGCTATTGGTGATCTGTTCAGGAACTTTAACCCTGTGCCCATGTCCTTAAGGGTCTTCCCCAGTTTCTTTTCTATTAGTTTCAGTGTGTCTGGTTTTACATGGAGGTCCTTGATCCACTTGGAGTGAAGTTTAGTACATTGAGACAAGAATGGATCAATTCGCATTCTTCTGCATGCTGACCTCCAATTGAACCAGCACCATTTGTTGAAAAGGCTATCTTTTTTCCACTGGATGTTTTCGGCTACTTTGTCTAAGATCAAGTGACCATAGGTGTATGGATTCATTTCTGGATCTTCAATTCTATTCCATTGGTCCAGTTGTCTGTCACTGTGCCAATACCATGCAGTTTTCAATACTATTACTCTGTAGTATTGCTTGAAATCAGGGATACTGATTCCCCCAGAATTTCTTTTGTTGTTGAGAATAGTTTTAGCTATCCTGGGTTTTTTGTTATTCCAGATGAATTTGAGAATTGCTTTTTCTAACTCCATGAAGAACTGAGTTGGGATTTTGATGGGGATTGCATTGAATCTGTAGATTGCTTTTGGCAAGATGGTCATTTTAACTATACTAATCCTGCCGATCCACGAGCATGGCAGATTTTTCCATTTTCTGAAGTCTTCTTCAATTTCCTTCTTCAGAGACCTGAAGTTCTTGTCATATAGATCTTTCACTTGTTTGGTTAGAGTCACACCAAGATACTTTATATTGTTTGTGGCTATTGTGAAGGGTATCATTTCCCTAACTTCTTTCTCAGCCTGCTTATCCTTTGAGTATAGGAAGGCAACTGATTTGCTTGAGTTGATTTTATAACCAGCCTCTTTGCTGAAGTTGTTTATCAGCTGTAGGAGTTCTCTGGTGGAGGTTTTAGGGTCACTTAAGTAGACTATCATGTCATCTGCAAATAGTGATAATTTGACTTCTTCCTTTCCAATTTGTATCCCCTTGACCTCCTTATGTTGTCTAATTGCTCTAGTTAGAACTTCAAGTACTATATTGAAAAGATATGGAGAGAGAGAGAACAGCCTTTTCTAGTCCCTGATATTAGTGGGATTGTTTCAAGTTTCTCTCCCTTTAGTTTGATGTTGGCTACTGGTTTGCTGTATATTGCTTTAACGATGTTTAGGTATGGGCCTTGAATTCCTGTTCTTTCCAAGACTTTTAGCACGAAAGGATGCTGAATTTTGTCAAATGCTTTTTCTGCATCTAATGAGATGATCATATGGTTTTTTTCTTTGAGTTTGTTTATATAGTGGATAGCATTGATGGATTTCCTTATATTGAACCATCCCTGCATCCCTGGGATGAAGCCTACTTGATCATGGTGAATGATCTTTTTGATGTGTTCTTGGATTCGGTTGGCAAGAATTTTATTAAGTATTTTTGCATCAATATTTATAAGAGAAATTGGCCTTTCTTTGTTGGATCTTTGTGTGGTTTTGGTATCAGCAAAATTGTGGCTTCATAGAACAAGTTGGGTGGATTTCCTTCTGTTTCTATTTTTTGGAATAGTTTGAAGAGTATTGGTGTTAGGTCTTCTATGAAGGTCTGATAGAATTCTGCACTGAAGCCATCTGGTCCTATGCTTTTTTTGGTTGGGAGACTTTCTATGACCCTTTTTATTTCTTTGGGTGTTATGGGACTGTTTAGATGATCTATTTGATCCTGATGTAGTTTTGGTGTCGGATATCTGTCTAGGAAACTGTCCATTTCCTCCAGATTCTCCAGTTGTGTTGAGTATAGGCTTTTGTAGTAGGATCTAATGATTTTTTTGAATTTCCTCAGTTTCTCTTGTTATATCTCCCTTTTCATTTCTAAGTTTGTTAATCTGGATACTGTCTCTGTGTGCTTTGGTTAGTCTGGCTAAGGGTTTATCTATCTTGTTGATTTTCTCAAAGAACCAGCTCCTGGTTTTGTTGATTCTTTGTATGGTTCTCTTTGTTTCTACTTGATTGATTTCGGCCCTGAGTTTGATGATTTCCTGCCTTCTACTCCTCCTGGGTGAAATAGCTTCTTTTTGTTTCAGGGCTTTCAGGTGTGTCATTAAGCTGTTAGTGTATGCTCTCTCCATTTTCTTTTTGGAGGCACTCAGGGCTATGAGTTTTCCTCTTAGCACTGCTTTTATTGTGTCCCATAGATTTGGGTATGTTGTGTCTTCATTTTCATTAAGTTCTAAAAAGTCTTTAATTTCTTTCTTTCTTTCTTTCTTTCTTTCTTTCTTTCTTTCTTTCTTTCTTTCTTTCTTTCTTTCTTTCTTTCTTTCTTTCTTTCTTTCTTTCTTTCTTTCTTTCTTTCTTTTCTTGACCAAGGTATCATTGAGTAGAATATTGTTCAGTTTCCACGTGTATGTGGGTTTTCTGTTGTTTTGGTTGCTATTGAAGACCACTTTTACTCCATTGTGATCTGATAGGAGGCATGGGATTAGTTTGATCTTCTTATATTTGTTGAGGTCTGTCTTGTGACCAATTATATGGTCGATTTTGGAGAAGGTACCATGAGGTGCTGAGAAAAAGGTATATTCTTTTGCTTTAGGATAGAATGTTCTATATATATCTGTTAAATCTAATTGGTCCAAAGCTTCAATTAGTTTCACTGTGTTCCTGTTCAGTTTCTGTTTTCCTGATCAGTCCGTTGAGGAAAGTGCAGTGTTGAAGTCACCCACAATTATTGTGTTAGGTGCAATGTGTGCTTTGAGCTTTAATAAAGTTTCTTTTATGAATGAGGGTGCCCTTGCATTTGGAGCATAGATGTTCAGGATTGAGAGTTCTTCTTGTATTTTTCCTTTGACCAGCAAGAAGTGTCCCTCAGAGTCTCTATTGATGACTTTGGGTTGAAAGTCAATTTTATCTGATATTAGAATGGCTATTCCAGCTTGTTTCCTGAGACCATTTGCTTGTAAAGTTGCCTTTCAGCCTTTTACTCTAAGGTAGTGTTTGTCTTTGACCCTGAGGTGTGTTTCCTGTATGCAGCAAAATGTAGGGTCCTGTTTATGTATCTAGTCGGTTAGTCTATGTCTTTTTATTGGGCATTGAGTCCATTGATGTTAAGAGATATTAAGGAATAGTGATTGTTACTTCCTGTCATTTTTGATGTTATTTTTTAAATTTGATTGGTTAACCTCTTTTGGGTTTGATGAGGGAAGGTTACTATCTTGCTTTTTCCAGGGTGAAGTTTCCCTTCTTGTATTGGTGTTTTCCTCCTATTATCCTTTGTAGGGCTGGGTTTGTGGATAGATATTGGGTAAACTTGGTTTTGTCATGGAATATCTTAGTTTCTCCATCTATGGTGATTGAGAGTTTTGCTGGGTATAGTAGTTTTGGCTGACATTTGTGTTCTCTTAGAGTCTGCATGAGATCTGCCCAGGATCTTCTAGCTTTCATAGTCTCAGGTGAAAAGTCTGCTGTGATTCTGATAGGTCTTCCTTTATATGTTACTTGGCCTTTTCCCCTTACTACCTTTAATATTCTTTCTTTGTTTAGTACATTTGGTGTTTTGATTATTATGTGACAGGAGGTATTTCTGTTCTGGTCCAGTCTGTTTGGAGTTCTGTAGGCTTCTTTTATATTCATGGGCATCTCTCTCTTTAGGTTAGGGAAGTTTTCTTCCATAATTTTATTGAAGATATTTGCTGGCCCTTTAAGTTGTAAATCTTCACTCTCATCTATGCCTATAATCCTTAGGTTTGGTCTTCTCATTGTGTCCTGGATTTTCTGGATGTTTTGGGTTACAAGCTTTTTGCATTTTGCATTTTCTTTAACTGTTGAGTCCAGGGTTTCTATGGTATCTTCAGCATCTGAGATTCTTTCTTCTATCTCTTGTATTCTGTTGTTGATATTTGCATCTATGTCCCCTGATTTCTTCCCCAGGTTTTCTATCTCCAAAGTTGTCTCCCTTTGAGTTTTCTTAGTTGTTTCTACTTCTGATTTTAGATCCTGGATGGTTTTGCTTAGCTCCTTCACTTGCTTGTTTGTGCTTTCCTGTAATTCTTTAAGAGATTTTTGTGTTTCCTCTTTCATGACCTCAGCCTGTTGACCAAAGTTCTCCTGTATTTCTTTAAGTGATTTTTGTGTTTCCTCCTTATTGGCTTTTGTATTCTCCTGAATTTCCTTCAATGATTTTTGTGTTTCCCTTGTAAGGGCTTCTAACTTTTGATCCATTTTCTCCTGAATTTCTTTAAGTATGTCCTTCATGTGTTCCTCTACCAGCATCATGACCAGTGATTTTAAATCCAAATCTTGTTTTTCTGGTGTGATGGGGTATCCAGGACATGCTGTTAAAGGAGAATTGGGTTCAGATGCTGCCATATTGCCTTGATTTCTGTTAGTGACATTCCTGCATTTGCCTTTTGCCATCTAGTTCTCACTGGTCTTAGTTGTTCTTGTCAATGCTGGACTCACCAGTGCAAGCTGCCTCTTCCCAGGTGGCCTCTGGTACACAGCTAACCTCCTGCACTGCCTAGAGACAGGGTGCTATGGCCCAGGCTGTTCAGATCCCGAAGCAGACACCTGAAGGCTCCCGCAGGGGCCTGCTGGACTCACCAGAGCACACTTACTCCTCCCAGCCAGCCTCCCGGGTGCCCCTCTGGCCTCTTGCAGGACCTGGACATGTGGTGTTGCAGCCCAGGCTGTTCTGGATCCAGAAGCAGAGATCTGAACGCTCTCGCCAGAGGCCTCAGGACTGGAACCTAAGCTCCATGCTGCTGGAGCAAGCTGTGTGCTCCCAGTCTGTCTCTGGGTCCACACCAGGCCTCTTGCACTTCCTGGAGACTGAGTGCTGTGGCCCAGGCTGTTCAGATCCTGAAGCAGACACCTGAAGGCTCCCGCCCAGGCCTGCTGGACCAGAAGTACTTTTTCAAATACAGTTAACTTTCAAGTAATACATTAAAAGAATACCTTCCCCCCTTTTTACTTTGAAATAATTTTCACCTTAAACACAAGATATAAAAATAGTATAATTGCCATTGACACTTTCATCTAAGAGAATTTAATAGCCTATATAACTGTGTATAATTCTCAACATCAGGCAATTAGCATTGGTATATTACTATATATGTAAAACACATTGTTAGAAATTTGCAATTTCTCTTCCAAGTCTCTTTTCTATTTTAGGGTCTGATTTAAGAGCATAAAAACATCTGTTCACCATGGTACCTTAGTTTTCTCCTATCCATGATATTGTATTATTTGAACAGCCTTCCAGTTGGATCTGTTTGGCACTTCTCACTATTAGACTAAAGAGATACATTTTAATAAGCAGTACTATATAGAATGATACCACACCCTTGCTGCATCCTACCAGAAGGTATATGACACTTACGTCCCTTCCACTTGGGTTGTTATTTTGGCTGTTTAGTTAAATAAAGTAGTGCATTGTGCATTGTGAAGGGGCAGTTGCCATTTGTAACTGATACATGTCTTCATTGCGAATTGTAATAGTATATGAATAGCCTGTTAATCCTCAACTTTTGCTCATTGGATTTATTAACATCCACATGTGTGATATGTAAAGAAAACTTTATTTTTTACTTTGGTATTTACCTTATAATGGTTTTATATTTGAGGAAAATTTTAAAAAATGTTTCTATATGGTATGTGTGTGGTGTCCATGTGTATGTATGGAGGCCTAATAAAGGTGCTATTTAACTCTTGAGGTATAGCTTCTGATACAACATTACGACTATAAAGTTATTGGATTTTAGTTGTTGAAGCTCTTAATTTTCATGGCAGAAAATTCTAGAAGGCTGCTCTGAGAGGGAGCAGATTTCCAGAGCAGTACAGAATTGAAAGATATAGCGGTAATGGGTGATGGGTCTATTAGTTTTCCATTATCATAATAAAATAATTGAGATACTAAAGTTAAATATATATAAAAATTCTTTTGCCTCACAGTTTTGGAGGTACAATCTATAATTAATTGGGGGACTGTGCCAATGTACCACATCCTGATAGAAGTACATAGTGGAGCAAAACTATTACCCTCTGGCCAAGCAAGAAAAGATAGAAGAAAAGACTATGGTCTCACGATCCCCTTCAAGGGCACAACAAAAACCTAAAGACCTCCCTTTAGATACCTCTTCTTAAAGGTCTCACTACCCATCAGTAATACCCACCTTCTCTCCCCCCACAGGGGACTAGCTTCTAACATATAAGTCTTTAGGGAAAGTTTACAGTCTCAATTTTATCAGTGGGTAAGTCTATGTTATTTGAAGTTGCCTGAGATCAATAGAATATACAAGGATTAATACTCAGTTGAAGCAGGTTGTGGTTCCAAGTTGGTAGTTTCAATACACATAGTTTTAAGAGTAACATTTATTTATGTATAGCATCGTGACATCATTAAGCATGATTTAAATATGGGTATCTAGTGTGAACATATACTAGACAATAATTTCTAGTTACATATCTTAGTATAGTATTATATGTATATGTATATAGTCTGATGCTCACTAGAATAACCTAAGCATTCATCAGTAAGAATGTGGTAAAACTGTATTTATCTAGTAAAGGATTAAGTTAGATATGTAAGAATTAATGTGGATAGAATTAGAAGGATGAGCCTAATTCTGAAACGTCAGAGTAAAACAGAAGATCATGGTATTCCACTTGGGGGAAAATATCTCTCTTTAGTGAGAGACAAAAAAGCTATGGTAAAAAAGAAACCAAATCAATAATCAAGAAGAACATGTCTTCCGGGTAAAGTGATAAGGTCTGGTAAGTGACTTCGAAGATGAACTTTTGTCCCCTGGAAGTGGGAAACTCCTGCAAATGTAGCCTCTACCCTGCTTGTCAAGCATCTTCCACGTCTACTTTGAGTGCCACCGTCAAACAAGAGGAAAGAGTGCTGGGGACCATGTGGGTAACCATAAAGGAGTGACTCCAGGCCTGGGCTAGCCATCTGGTCTGGGTTTTTTGTTTTGTTTTGTTTTGTTTTGTTTTTTTCCAGCCCAGAGCTCAGATACAGTTGCAGGGAGCAAGGAAATGTTATCTCCTCTATGCCAAGGCCCAGAGAAACTCACTTAAGAAGATCTGCCCTTTCTGCACCCTCCTAATTATCATCCCCTGAATTAAATCATGCCTCACATCTGTATCTTCCTAAATAAATGTTTACCAGTAATTGGAAATTGCCCAGGAAGAGACATAAACAATTCATACTGAGAGGAGTATTACCTAGGACATCATTATTTTATTATATAAACTTTTCTGTTTTCTATTCCTTTTTGATAACTCATATTATACTCATGTATTACTTTTGTGATGAAAAATTAAAGCATTAAAAACTGTTAAATACATTGAAATCATTGTTTTAAATACATGATTAATTTAGGAAAATTTATCCCTCCTGACATTACTAGATCATTTCATTCTGATTTTGTAAATGGTACTTATATGTCTATTGTAGGCCAGTTTCTCCTGGATTCTTATTACACAGGCTCTGTTAGTGCCAATAGATGTGTGCCTGTCTTTTTTTTACACCAGTTATAGGAAATTGGACAGTGCAAAATAATGCCTCCAAAGTGCATAGCAGAGACTCAGGATGCATACACTGTCCATATGAATGAAAAAGTGATTGCTCATTCCCCCAGGCTTCCCAGAACCAAAGTTAGGTTTGCGAAATGTTTGGAAGGAAGAGGCAGAATGTTCTGTTAGCACTTACACAGACAGTTTCTGAGATACGCTCAAGTTTTATTTCCAACTGTGTTCAATTACATGAATTATTCATAAGTCAGAATCATATGGATCTAAGATAATTATGTGTATTAAATACCCATCTGTAGTAATGTGGTAGCTCTTAAGATCACCGAGGGTGCTTTTAAAAATCAGATTTCTGGATACCATTCCAGACGTGCTGGAAAGTCAAGGCCTGGGCCCAGTGACTTCTAAGACACTCCATTAGTGAGTCTCAGTTTTACATTTCCTCACGTGTAGGATTTACTTTGGGCATTTGGAAAGCTTTTGTCTGAAGAAAGCTACAATGGAACTTGCTTGGACTTTCCCAGCTCAGTGTAACCAAAGTGCTTGTGACTGTTTTATATGTGATACACTGCTTATGCCATGTTAATTTTAAAAGGAAATGAAGTGCTAGAGACTGCTACAGTGCTATCATTCACTAGTTCTTACCTGTGGAATTCCTGTCCTGGTGTGTCACATTTGTTAGTATCCTTTCCCTCTGACCACTAGATACACATCTATAGGTCAACACATTGTGTTGATTGTTGAAGCAAAATAGTGGAATATCTGGAGGGTGGGTGGCATTTGACAGAGCCTAGTATAGGATTTGAACTCCAGTTAGGTAATTCAGGGAAGAGACTAAATAGATAGAAGGTGGCATAAGGTGACAGAGCATTTTACGATTGGACGTCTTTGGAAATTGTCAGGGTAGAAGTGACATCCCAACACGAGGAAGAAGCTGTGACTGCTAAAGGAATAGGACTCATTCATCGAGTTAGGGGGTAGCATGGGTAATTTGTAGGTTACTTTGTAAGAATCAGATGCAGCCATTTGACAGTGGAACAAGTCTTCGTAGGACTGGAACACTCCACAATAACCCTCAGGTCTGGGTGCGAACATCAGATCACTCTCAGATGTGAGACCTACATGTACGGATTCATGACATCAATCAATTAATTTCCTTTGCCTTCCTGTTCTCCCTCCTTCCTGAGTGCCTCCTTTCTTGTCTCTTCCTTCCTTGTCTGGGACACTTACAAGTGGTGCTGGATTCTGTGTCCTTTCCCGGTTCTTCTTAGGTGTCAAGAGTCCCGCTATTACAATACACATGTATTCAGCTCCACCCGGTGTTGTCAAATTTTCTTCTCCCGGGCAATTAATTTGCTCTCCCATCAGCAATTCATAAGAGAAATTCTGCCAAATATTCTCCTTAGCATGGGGCAATTTTGTATACTTAAAAGGTATTTTTTGGCTCATGTGTGGTTGTGTCTTGTTTAAATTTTCCTATTTTCACTTGTTACTGAGACAGAGCGTCTCTGCACGTGGGTCTTCCTCCTTAGGAGCAGTCGAGTGTCCTGGCTGAAAGTATGGCCTCCGTAGTTAGAGTGCCTGGGTCTGAGTCCTGGTTCTGATATTTGCTAATTGTATGGCCTTGACCTAGTTGCTTCTGTGAAGTGAAAATGTTTACGTCTTTGCATGGCAGCCGTGAAGTTCATAGATGTAAGGATCTCCCTGCAGGTCTAGTTGACACTGTGATGTTATATCAACTTAAGCCATTGTTACCGTTGGTATTATTAATTGTATTTCTTCTTCAGTGAAGTGTATATATCTATCTCTTGCCCACTTGTAGGTTCTTTGTCTTTTTGAAATTTGATTTATCAGTGTTCTTCATGAATATTGCTCAGTAGTCCTTTTATTATGTTTCTTTGGTTATAAATATTTTCTGTGGTTCTCCTTTTCCTTTTATATGGAGTATTTGCTTTTCGTGTATTAACACAAATACACAGAGCTGTAAGTGTAAATAAAAATGATATGTCTTAGTATTTGGCATAAAAATGAAATATGGTGTGATGTCTTTTAGCTGGCAGATATGAAGCCGTATAGAAGCCATTTCTTGGCTATTCTTGCCCCTATTTTTAAAGAAAAAGAACCTATAGTCCTAAAATAAATTTTTTTCATTAATACAAACATGGTCAGGCAGAAACAATGATTTAATCATGACAAAGAGCCCTTGGGACCACACCTGGCTTGCAGAGGACTTTGTTTATTTCATAGTTTGCTTGGGGACAGCAGTATAAGCCTGCACAAGCTTTAAAAGTTTTAAAATTAATTGCCAAATTATTTCACATGAAAAATTTCAGCACTTTGGTTTTAATAGTAAAACCTGGCCCATCTGGCATTGTTGACTTGTTAACCACTGGCAATGCTGGTCTGTAGCTAGGTAGCAGCTGATCCCCTTGCATGGGAAATAATTTTCGGGTTTGTCAAAAGCCCCAACATGGTTGATGTTCTCCTAGTCTTTGATCTGATAGGAATATGCCATTTATTGCTAAGCTTAATCTATTTTTTTTTATTTGAATACATATTCTGTCTGGACCCTGTGGCTAACTGTGTCTGCGTGTTAGCTAAAAGAAAGTAAGATAAGATAAAACTGTCCCCTCCCAACAGCAAGAACACCGTTGGGAAGGTTACTCATCATCTACAGTTTTCAATGAGGATTGTTCCATCATTGCGACTACTTAAAACTGTAGTTTAACACTTGTATGTCATACTAGAATGACATAAATATCCACCAGGAAGAATGTTAAGTGCAGTATACCTATGTGGCAGGACTGTCTCCAATTTTACATTATTGATTTCAAAAGCATCACACTGTGTGACGTCATTAGTCTCTGTCTATTCTGGGCAAGGTGAGTAATCCTAGTAGACTAGTGGACAGGTTGTGAGCTGTGTGATTGCTGAGGTCCTGTGCTTCTCGGGGTTGTGAACTTTGCTTCACTTTTATCACATTCCTTTCTTAGCTCAAGCATCTAACTTTGTTTAAATGCTGTGCTCTACCCAAGAATGTACTTCACCACGATGGCGAGTTGGCATCTTTGTTCCATTTCAAACTCCTTGAATTTGAACTCCCTGCACACACACCTGGATGCCACTGGCTCTCTTCAGCCCCCTGTGTTTCCTTTGAGGCTCATGCCTGTGTTGTGGATGCTCCAATCTTACCATTAGACCTGAAGTTACAGTAGGTGGAAGAGCAGAGGGAAGACGGGAGCAGGCCACAGGAGACTGGAGCAACGTGTGTCAGGCTTCTCTAAGTGTGGACTCAGAAGTACAAATGCCAGATGTTACAAAGGGAAAGAAGAAAAGGAGCTAACCAAAGTTGGCACAATGAGCAGAACTTGAAGTGAGGAGTAGGAAGTAACTCCAGTGGTCTGGCCTTAATGTGGGTGAGAAGGAAAAACTGAGTGGTGATTTGGATTAAGCAAAAGCAAAGGCCCTATTACCTGTCTAGTATATGTCAAGGCTAAAATCTAAAGGGAAATACCAGAAATGTGTGCTTGAGTCAGTAGCACTGTGTATGTTTGGGTGTGTGCTATACACACTTGTATGTTGTCATGTGTATGTAGGCCTGTATACAAGCATGTAGAGGTCAGAGGTCACTCTTGGGTATTTAATTCTATTGCTTCTTCACCTCAATTAGTTAGTTAATTAATTTAATAATACAGGGCCTCACTCTGTAGCTCTAGGTGTCCTGGAACTTGCTGTGTAGACCAGGCTGACCTCCAACACTCAGGGATCCTCCTATCTTTGTCTCCAGGGTGCTGGGATTAGAGGTGTGGGCCATAGAACCCAGGTGGCATCACATGTTTTGAGCTAGAATGTCTTAATGGATTGGGAACTCCCTGATCTCCTAGACTGGGTGGTCAACAGGCCCCAGGGAGTCTCTGGTTTCTGTGTCACCAGCACTGAGACTACAGGTGTGTGTTGCCATGCCTAATTTTTTATGTGGGACATGGGGTTCAGGCCTCAAGTCTTCATGCTTATAAAGCAAGGACTTTGTTGACTGAGCCATTTTCTCAGGCCAAGCAGAAAGATGTGTGTGTGTGTGTGTGTGTATGTGTGTGAGTGTGTGCATGTGTGTGTGTGTGTGTGCACGCGAGTGTGTGTGTGTGTGTGCATGTGTGTATATGTGTGTATGTATGTATATATGTGTGTATGTGTATATATATATGTGTGTGTATATGTGTATATGTGTGTAGTGTGTGTATAAATGTATGTATATATGTGCCTGTATATGTATGTATAGTGTGTATATGTGTATATATGTATATATATGTGTGTGTATGTGTGTAGTGTGTGTATAAATGTGTATGTATATGTGTCTATATGTATATGTATGTATAGTATGTGTGTGTGTGCATGTGCATGTGTGTGTGCGTGTGCGTGTGCATGTGTGTGTGTGTATGTGTGCGAGTATGTGCGTGTGTGTGCGTGTATGTATGTGTGTGTGCGAGTGTGTGAGTGTGTGCATGTGTGTATATGTGTGTATGTATGTATATGTGTGTATGTGTATATATATGTGTGTATATGTGTATATGTGTGTAGTGTGTGTGTAAATGTATGTATATATGTGCCTGTATATGTATGTATAGTGTGTATATGTGTATATATGTATATATGTATGTGTGTATGTGTGTAGTGTGTGTATAAATGTGTATGTATATGTGTCTATATGTATATGTATGTATAGTATGCGTGTGTGTGCATGTGTGTGTGCGTGTGCGTGTGCATGTGTGTGTGTGTGTGTGTGTGTTGTGGACTGTATTTCTGTATCTGGATAAAGAGTCTATGTCTGTTTCTGAATCATGAAGGGTCTCCGGTCCATAAATGGAAGGGACCTGCTGATCGATGGGCTCTGTGTGCCCTGTGAGGAGTCAGAGCTGTGTGGGAGATGCGATGACTAAAGGAAGACTCGTGGAGGGCTCGGGGCTTGATGTAAATCTGAACCGAAGTGAGATGTTGTCAGGGATTAGTGTTCCTCGGGTCTATACGGAAGGCTGATGTCAAACTCGAGATATGCACAGAGGAAATTAAGCCGCATTCTATGGAGTCACAGGGAGAATTTGTCTCTGTCGATAAGACAAAGTGCAAAATATGAACTAACAGGCTTACATTTCACAAAGCCAAATTCATATTTTTAAAAGATATGCTCTTCAAGATGCAGTCCTGCAAAACCACTTAGTTTTGATTTTCTATTACACCTCGACCTTTAACCTTTTGTTCTCTCTAGGATATTTTTAGTCCTCACTCCATGGAAGTCCAGGCTGGTATCCAAAGACACAGTAAACAGTGCTGTTTGTATTTTTATTTTATTTTATTTTGAATACTAACACCTATTTGTTTTCCTGGTAGCAAAACTGCTGAGTTCTTGAGCAGACTGGACACAGACCTGAGGACCGGGAGTGCCCATCCCATTGCTCCTCCTGCTGCCCATTCCTCAAGATGGGTGAGTGGGACTCATGCGGGGTGCTGTCTGGCACCTTTTGAAGAGATGTTTAGGGACTGAAGATTAAGTACACAAAGCGACAGATACAGCACAGAATCACCCAAAACTCTGCCCCACCCCCAGCAACTACTCCTTGAGGTGTGAAACAATGCTTGTGTTTGTTCCCAGCATGGGCATTTGAAGAGTCTGTTATCTTACCCAGCCATCCACCTAAGCCTCCCCCAAACTCTTATCTTGTACAGAATAATGTGTTTCCTTCTAATATTCTTATGTGAGGATATAATACACTTTCATTACTTAACCCCCTCTGTCCTCAGCCCCGAGCCCTCTCTGTCTAGTCTTTCTGGTCCTTTTCCTTTCCCCAAATAATCCTGCCATGTTCATGTTTTTATTTCTTTAACCTTAATTCTTCATATGAGAAGAACCCTTTGACCTTTGGTTAGCTGAGTCTAGTTTATTTTGCTCAGCACTATAATTTTTTCATTCAATTCGTTGTCCCGAAAACAACACAGTTTTGTTCTTGATGGTGGAAGACACCCTGTCATAGTGTTCCTCCCGTGCTTTCTTTAGCCCCCACCCACTCACGGGTGCTTGTGTTGATTCCATGGCTGTGTGCTGAGCTCAGAGCTTAGCACCACTAGCAGGGGCTGCTGCCCTTTTAGAGAGAAGTGTGTGAGCCAGGCTGTGGGCAGCTCTTCCTGGGAGAGGACATCGGGGCTGCAAGTGACAACAGGAGTTAGTAAAATGATGAGAACCATTCCAGGTCTTAGAACCATCGCCACAAGGTATAAAAACAAGGAAAAAGCATGGCGGGCATAGGAGAAAATGGCCTCCACAGGCTTGAGGGAGAAATATGCCAGAAGGCTGAAGAACTAAGCCCGAAGCATAAGGAGCTTTAGTCAACTGGAGTATCACTGGCAAACTGGGTGGGGCCGGTTATTGTCCAGTTTGTGTAGCGTCTCTGGTCCCCAAATTTTAGTTATCACCTAGATCAGTGGTTCTCAACCTCCCTAATTCTGCAACCCTTTAATACTACAGTTCCTCATGTTGTGGTGACCTCCCACCATAAAATTATTTTGTTGCTATTTCATAACTATAATTTTGCTACTATTATAAATGATAATGTAAATATCTGTGTTTTCTGAAGGTCTTGGGTGAGCCTCTTAAAGGGTCATTCGACCCATCCAAAAGGTTATGACCCATAGGTTCAGAAGTGCTGACCTAGACAGTGGGACACATAGGAATGTCCCCAACAGGAAGCTGGTGGCACTTCTGGTAGAAGAGCCACCAAGGACATTTGTGTGTCAAATTGGCAAACTGTGGGGGCTACTGGGCCTAAAATGCTGTGAATGGAGGATTTGATATCTCTTGTATTTTCCTGGGACCAGACAGACAGTGATATGAAGGACAGATCCAAAAGAAGTGGGAGCAAGAATCCTTAAGGCCCTGGTCTAGGCACCGAGTGATGAGGAATTCATCAAGAAAAACTAGATGTGATGTTGGTGGTTTGAAAATGTTTAGAAGGTAAAGATGGCCAGATATGGTTATTGCTTGCTCTCTGGGAGAAACACAATGCCCCTCTTAGATAAGGACCACTCTTGTTTCTTATCCTTTGTAAGCATTCTGTTTTATTTTCTCCCGGTTTCTCATGTGGCTCTGTATACTCTAAACTTGTCAGGGTGAGCTCTATAATTTGTGTCACCCCAGATCCGTCATCTCACCTCCAAAGCTTGCAGGACCTGGGGGAAAAGACTGAGAAACTGCATGTCTCAGACTTAAATTATGTGTGGAGGGCAGGTCCTAAGCAAGTCTAGATATCCCCGAGGCTGTGCAAGAACGCAAGGACAGATAGGAACAGGAGTGTTTAAGGTTCTGCGTACCAGTGGGTCTTGCTTGCTAGCCGGGAGCCTCTGAATCCTGCCATTTGAAACATGTACCAGGACTATGTCTGCCAGCTCTGTTGATTTCAAGTAATTCCCTTCATTTCACAAGACCATCCTGAATTTCTTAACATTGTCATCTGGAAGGCATCAGCCGTGTCTCCTGGAGCTGTATCTTCTGTGGATTGATTAGTGCACACGTCACATCATCCTCTAGCTATCAATGGGAAACGTGGAGCAGGATCAGCCTCAGGGTGGTTCCTCAGGAACTGCACGCACGAGACACTCCATCTTGACACGAAGCTATTAATAAGCTGTCAATGTTCGATATACTTAGCTGAGTTCGTACCGCAGTGTGCTCCTCTCTGTCTATCTAATCCGTATGCATAGGATTCTGAGAACGCATTGGGAAGCCATCTCCAGTGCTTCGGGAATGTCAAGTGTGTACATTACACTTCCGTGAGAAACATTTGCTCCCTGTAGAGAGGATAACCAGTCAATGTCCAGAATGTGAACACTCTGTCCCTTCCATCTTCATGTGGATGAGGAGCCGTGAGGACTTAAATTATTTTTATTTTTTACTATTTCCTAATTTTAGTATGCCCTTCAAAGCAACCTCTGTAAAATTTTTCTTCCTACATTTACAAAATAATATTGTATACTTACACTCAGTGTATCTTCAGCATACCTATCTCATTGCCCTGGCTCTACCAGCTCAACTCTTCTCCAACTTTTTTTTTTAATTGATTTTATTTTACTAAAATTTTCATATATTTTTATATTCTTTCCCCTCTCCCAACCCCTCCCACATTCTCCCTGCTACCTCTCCCACACCTAATTTCATGTTCTTTTTCTCTCCAAAAACAAAAGAGAAAGAATAAAAACAAGCCAAAAAAGAAACAAAAACAAAAACAAAAAACCCAATAAGACAAAAAAAATAAATATCTAAACAAGACAAAAGACAAACCAGAAATGATGGAATCTTTTTGGATTGTCGCACTGCTTCTGGGAAGGAGTCTGGAGTGTGGCTCTCCTCTCCCAGAAGATTAATTAACTATGACTAGCTTCTTAGTTAGAGCTGGGACTCTTTCCCTTCTCTGTGCTGGGAGAAAGCATTGCAGGTCCTGTGCGTTCTTGCCCCAGTCTCTGAGAACTTGTGTGTGCATCCACCACCTCTGGTTCTTGAAACATTCCATTTCCTCTTCCACATAGATCCACAGAGAGGGAGGGCTTTGATGAAGACGTCCCATGTAGCATGGAGTGTTCCAAAATCTCTCACTCTCTGCACACTGCCCAGTTGAGCTTAATAAGTGCTGCTCATTCTTCTGGGTCTGGGCCACCTACCAGAGGATCTCACTCCCTAGGAGATATGACTCTCCCTTCCCAGCCAGGTATCAACTGCCAATAGCTCCTCAGCTAGGGATGGTATCTTAAAACCCTCCATAAGCATGTGTGTATGTATATATGTATGTATACATGTATGTATATGTACATGTATATAAGCATATAATACATGTATATTTATGTAGCATACAGTAACTATGTATATGTATATTATATTTGTGTATATTATATGTATAGGTATATTATATGTATATAAGCATATAATATGTGTATATTTATGTAGTATACAGTAACACACACATATTTTTGAACAGAGGTACCCTACATAAATGGTTGATGCTGCTTTGCCCACCAAATTCCTGGGTTAATAAAGGAAATTCTCAGTACTAGGCATGGGTTAGCTCCCCATGAGTTCTTAGACACTTCTCTAATTTGCACATCTATCCACCATTGGAAGATAGGGATTAAATATATATTTAACATAAATACTACAGATAAAAAAGGCTGCAAGAAAATTCCTTTGTGTGTTAGAATAAAGCCTTTTGAGCTTTAGGACTCTAGGCAAAAAGGAATTTACAGAACTCACTTACACATAGATGGGGTCACTCTCTAGTAAGGATGTGTTGGGGTTAAGGTGGGGACAGAAATCTTTTTGAGCTCTTAGCAATGGATATTTCCAGATACATTTTAAATTGTATATCCATGTGCACGTTTTATATTGCAGGGACGCTGCCCTCTATATACTCCATACACTCCATGTGATTTGTTTGTGTTTTTTAATCCATGGATCACATGTTCCTTCCTTTAAGGTGCCACATGTTGCTCTTATGTCTACACTCTCTCTGCTCTGTTTCACACCGTTTGTACCCAAACACCACAAAGGCCTTGTATTGTCTGTGTGGCTGTTGCAAAGCACTGTAGATTGGCAGTGTAGCTATGGAGTGCAGGCAAGGCTGAGAAGGACTGCACTGAGGATGTCGCCACAAAAACAAATTCAATTAATCTTTTACATATCTGAGGGCCAGAAATTCAAAATGAGTCCAAAGGCACTAGAGCTCTATGGGGCAGTTCGTTTTGTGGAGACTGTGGGCATCTGCGCCTGGCCTTCTGTGATCTCTCTTAGTCTAGGCATTCATTGGCTGCCGGACCCTTGCTTCGTCTACCTGATCTCTTGTTCTCCCCTCTCCCTGCTCTGACCTTCTTGCCCCATTGTTCCACAGAGCCTTGGAAGTACGTTGGATCTACTTAGTTAGCACAAACTAGTCTCCCATCTCAACATCCCTCAGTTTTACTGTGCCTTTGGACACAGGTAGTGATATTAACATAGTTCAGAAATTGGGGTGGCACTCTCTCTGGGAGGCCATTTTTTGTACCCTTTTGGATTTTTGGCAATATCCATTGATATGTCCATATTGCTATCTCTTGATGACTTTCAGTCCTTGATAACTCTTTTTTTTCCTTGTCATTTTCTCAATACCACCAGTGTCTCAGGTTTCCCAGTATTATGTCCTATCTGAGTAGTTTCTTTTCTTGGCCAGATAGTATATTCTAGTTACATTTTCTGTGTCTTGCAACTGTAAACACTTGAAAAGACTATTTTATTTTTGTGTTCTTAATCAAATGTTCAAAGGAAACCGTCCTTCGCCATTCTGCCCAATGCTTCTTGATTAAGGTTTCCATACATTTTCCATTTTGTGACTATCAGCTAGCTCATCAGTGCTGTGTTCCCCGTTCAGATCTCCTTTCACTGCAGCTCTGAATGCAGCCTGTTCTTCTGATCCTTAGCACAGGGGTTCTTCTGGAACTTTCCTTTAGCATAATGGGTCAGAACCTCCTCTGCCCAGTGAACCCATTTGGGGAGCTTTAAAATGTGTTCATGCCTCGGTCACACACCCCAGAGGTACAGCTACAGTGTGACCTGGACCTGAGGGTTTTTAAAGCACCCGAGGCAGCTGTGAAATGCAGCCGAGGTTGAGAAGGATGCTGAGGATGTCTTGGGAATTGCCTTCCTTTATTGCTGTCTTATCCTCTGGTCTCGGATCTCCTTGGCTGTGTTTTCATTCTTTGCTTCTTTGTTTCATTCTTTGTTTTAATGTAACATCTTATCTAATGGATGTCTAAAGAAGATGCACCGAAGGCAGATGTACTCAGGTCCTCCTGTGACCAAGCTATTCCTTATTAGTCTCCCCTGCTGCACCCGCAGCTCGACTGGAGGCTGCTCCACCCGGGAAGGAGGTTTGCTTCTTTCTGAGTTTTGATGGTCTTGCTCTTCCACTCTCAGTATTGGCTCCCGAGGGGTCCCAGGGCGTCTGGATTTCAATCCTTACAGGAGCTTTTGAAACCTGCTTTCTCTGGGAATAATTTAACATCCTCCTTTCCTCTCCTGATATTCTATAATGGTGTGACTGAATATGAGGGTTTTTTATTATTCATTTTCAATTTGGAAACTCATTTCTAGTTCTAGATGACTTTCTAGTGTTATCTTTTGTCATTCATTTCCCTTCATTTTCTCCTTATAGAATTCCTATCCCCCTAATCCCAGGCTACCTGGATTTATTTTCTAACCTTTTCCTTTGAACGTTTTTTTCCTCCTCCTCGAATTTATTACCAGGTACTTTTAACGCCTGCCTGCTGATACATTTTCTTGACTCTAACCACTGTGTTTCCCTGACTTAATAGTTTTCATGGAGAAGGGAAATCTTCATTTTCTAGAATTTGTCTTTGATGCTTTTGAAAGAATACAGCCTCTCTTTCCTCTGGGTGACAACAGTGCAGGAGTCAAGTGCAAATTCCACCGAAGGCATCAGGATGCAGGGTGTGATGGAGCCGTTTCACCCAGGCTGTTCACCATTGCTGCTTCTGCATGTGGTATACCTGTTTCCATCCCCCTACCAAGAGAACACACTTTGGATTTCCTATTAGCATTGAGAGAATTAGCATTTGGATTTTCAGGGCAAGAGTAGGCATATGAGGTAAGCAGCATCTATTTGGACTTTTTTTTTTTTTAAATACTTCCTTTCTTTCATTTTCCTATGACCCATCTGGCTTCCCAAGTAGTTGGTGCATTCATTTCTTATGCCCTTGTGAAGCTCTGAAGAAGGAAAATAAAATGCTCATTATGTGTGTGTGTGTGTGTGTGTGTGTGTGTGTGTTGAATGTGAAGTGTCTCCCATAGGCTCATGGATTTGAGCACTTGATCCCTAGCTGCAGATGGTGTTTGGAAAGGTCATGGGAACTTTAGAAAAGCAGTTCTCAGGACCCCTTCACAGGGTCACATATCAGATATCCTGTATATCAGATATTTAATTTTCAATCCATACTAGTAGCAAAATTACAGTTATGAAGCAGCAATAAAATAATTTATGGCTGGGGGTAGGGGGTCACCACAATGTAATGAACTTAATGTATTAAGAGGCCAAAGCATTAGGAAGGTTGAAAAGCACTGCTTTAGAAGATGGAGCTCTGCTGAAGGGAGTGGATACTGTGAGTGGGCCTTGAGGCTTTGTAGCCTGGCCTGACTCTGTTCCCTCTCTCCTTCCTAACAGTGGGAGCAGTGTGACAGCAGGGTCCCTGCTCAGGCCGCCGCCGGCCCCCCGCTGTGCTCTTCTCACTATGGAGGAGTGGGTGTGTCCCCTAAACTGTGAGCCAGCACAATCCCTTCCTCCTTTAAACTGCATCTGTCAGACACTGCAGAGCAAAGGGAAAAGTAGCTAGTCAACCCTGCCCAGGTCTTCTGCCGCTTGCCAGATGCTGGCCCGGCTCATTCTTTTCTTGTATTATTTTCTTTAAAAAGTTTGCCAAAATGAAATTTTAAAAAGTCAAAAACAAAACAAAAACACACAGCAGGTATCCATTGCAAATGGCTTCTTGGGTAGTGGTGGGACCCAGGTCCCATTTCCCCTTCTCTGTGCTAGGATTTTATCTGATTTGAACCTGGGCAAGTCTTTCATGGGCTGCCATGGTCTCTGAGAGTTCATATGTGCATCAACCCTGCCATGTCTGACAGACACCGTTTCCTTGCGGTCATGGCTTCTGGATCTTAGCATCTCTCTTTCTCCATTTCCACAGAGATCTCTGAGCCTCGAATAGTAGGGCTTTAATGAAAACATTCCATTTAGGACTAGATCCTGGCTAAAACAATGAGATTTGTTATTTGTTCACAGGATGCTATATTCTTCTCTTTATCTGCTTAGTGCCACCCACGTGGAGGAGGTGTCTTTGACCCTCTTTATTAAATGTCATCTTTACTAGCCTCATTTGTCATGATGGTTATCATGCATTGGTGCTGTAATCATTGTCTCATGCGTCAGCTTCCACATAATGTTATTTTTAGTGGAACTTTCTTGGACTCACCAGCAGTATAAATAAGCTATGGAGTCTGCTATAAAGTTGAAAGCTTAGGCCTTTTGCATGGGCAGTCTTCCAGCTAGCTCAAATAGTCTACGACCCATCATATGGCGAACTCTATACATCTCTATTCCTCTGCGCTCCGCGTCCGTCTCCTCAGTGTCCATCCCCACCTCTGCTTTGCTCTCAGCATCTCTCCTCTGACCAGAGTCCCGCCCCCTACTTCCTGCCCAGCTATTGGCCCTCCGTCCTTTTTACAACCAATCAGCTGTGACGTAACCTCTGATAGATTTCTAGATTGTCTTTAGGCAGGCAAGGAAGGACAAATGTTTTTTTACAAAATAGAAAACTTGGTGAAGAGTCATAGACATGACAATACCAAAATCCTGCTGGCACTTAGTTCTTTTCCAGTCCAGTATTAACAATTGAAAATACAGAGACGCACCTTCACATAATGTAAGGAAAGATTACCACAACAGTTACTAATATCTGGGATCTCGTTTGATGTAATACTTGTACACAGGAGGCTCAAGTATAGTTTACAAATAAATGTAGGTAGTATAGCTTATAATGGATAAAGTTGTGTTTTGCTTTGATGACAAAACTTTATTGATATCAATATCAATATTATGTATTGATATATAATATCAATATATTATTATAAATAAAGATAGATATGATATTTATAAATATCAAGTGAATATTTAATTCTATAAAATTATGTGAATGTGGTGATTTAGACTTGGCTACTATTAAGAATTAAGAAAAAAATAGAAAATAAAATATATTTTGTTCTGTATTTCTTTTTTAAACAGAAACTTCCAGTTCTGCTTAGAGATTCCAGCTGGGTAAGCATGAATTAGGGTTGCAGGTAATTTTGAGCTTTCCATAGCTAAGGTACCCCATGACTCCCGGGTTCTTGTAGCCTTTTATTTGGTATCTTCTATGTTGTATCTCATGCTGCAACTTATGTTGCAACTGAAAATTAAGATTCATATCCTGATACAGAGTAGTGTGATACATTTATAGAGAAAGTACTCAAGTAGAATTCACGCTCCTTGTTCAAAGCATGATATTTACCGACATTCTTCTTCACTCCCTGGATCTGATGATATAGAATGTTTGTGACTAAGATTGGCTTTCTCTAATGTAAAGGGGAGGAGCATGAGAGAGCCGCTACCCACCTGCTGTGGCTTTATCACAGCTGTGTTGTTTGGGAATATAGATAAGAGAAAGTCCTGGTGTGCAGGTTGCTCATGTGATAAAGTAGGCTTTGGGCATATGAGGGATTTCTGAGCACACAGAGCTTCACTCTTCTCACTGGTGCTTCTGCCTGATGTGATTCTGAAAGCTTCTCTCCCTCCCTGAAGAGAGGTTCTTGCTATTTGTTGGGAGATGGATTTTTATAGTTATAAGAATTGGGGAATGGTCTAAGAAGTACTTGAGAAAAATTATAGTAAAGGAACAGGGGGAGGCAGCCTACATGGGCTATCTGGATTATTAATCCAGAGAACGGGGCCTGAAATATGTGGCTTTCCTACACGGTGCTCCCAGGAGTGGAGTTTCTGGAGCATTAGGTTATCAGGTTGTGCTTCTTGCCTTTAGGAGGCTGGGGCTACAAGGTCAGTGGGAGGTAGAAAAACAACGTGACACATGAACGAAATACAGAAAGTCTGGGCTCACGATGAGGCTGCTCCCAGATAAACCCTTTTATCGTAATTTGAAAATATTACAAATCAGAATGTATTTAATGTATGTAACCCAGAGAACATCCTAGCTTAGCAATGTCACAGTGCCAGCCAGTTGTTTATCTTCCTGACTGTGTGGCTGATGGGATCTGTGGCTTGCTTCCCCTGCCAAGCATCCAGAGGTAATGTGTTACTACCTATCAGTAGCCAGGGAGAGGATCAGAGCTCAGTTCTACTGCATGCACTTCATTTCTGTACAACCATAAAGTCAGGGGTAAAAACCATCACAAGTGAACTGTAAGTCAGGGACCATTACTACTTGAAATCTCATATATTTTACAATAGTAGACCCTGGCTACTAGGCCAGGGCTATAATGGGGAGTCAGAAAGACTGCAAGATATCCTGTTAAAGGAGCTGGCTCTTCCAAGGCTCCTGCACTGCCTGAACAGGCTTTTGTTTCCTCTTCTTGGGAATAGAACTGTGTTTTGGGAACAGATAAAGGCTTCGAAAGAAGTACATCTTTGGGATTACAATTGTATCAATCTCCAGTTGACAGAGTTTAATAGAATACCACTAACGAGCAGTGGTCAAACAGTGACTCTAAAGTCAGTGCCACTACCACTTGCCTGTGAGAGGGACCAATCAGTCAGTTGGAATAATCTTGAAAACATCTTCAGCTTTCCACCAGAAGGGATGAATTATGTTAGTTATCTCCAAGGGAAAAAAATTTTTTTTTACAGCTTAATTAAACAAACATTTAAATCATCCTCTAAAATGTGCTGGGTGATTGTGCTTACACTAGCCTTCTCTTTATATATCCCAGGGGATGTCTTCAGATGTGTGCATCAATCACTCAGTAAGCAAGTGTGTATGGAAAGCTTAGCGTGCGCTCCACATGGAGGCTGAGTTATTAACAGCAGTCCCTTGGTAGGGAGATTAATACACTGAGAGTGGTGCTTCTCCTGTTGTACCTTTACAGGCTGGTAGCCAGGCACAAAAGGGTTCTCCACAGAAAGAAGACAACCCAAAACTGCAAAAGACGAGGGGTGGACATCAGAAGGTATTTACGAAGCCTTCCTTGTTATTGAAAATTGCTTCAAGTACCATGTGCTTTTGAAGGCTTGGTGAGCAGAAATGTTTGGAGTCTTAGAAATTGGAAAAGCTGACTGCGCTTTACAAACAAAGGACGATTCTGGGTTTGTTCGTCTATGGAGGTGACTCCTTCCAGGCATGACTTCTGTGTATGTAGCCCAACAGTGGCCCACAGTTGACAATGGCAGCTCACAAAGAAGATGATAACACACATAGGAACACAAAACACAACCAACCCCCACATAGTGACCAAGGGTCTATGAAGGTACAGATGGCATCCAGAGAAGATTCCAGTGCTTTGAATGAAGCAGGCATCATGAAACTGGTATAAAAGTATGTGCATACACGTGAAGCATTCTGCACAATAGAAACCAGTGGGTGTGGGGTGTGGGGTGAGAGTGAGGGTGCAGGACCTCCGCACTTCCTAATGGTGGATTTTCACAATTTAAAATTTGCGGTCTGGCGACTAAAACCATTCAGGGCTGTGATCTGATGGCCAAACCTGCTTTTGATAAGCAGGCTCAGCACATAGGCAATTAAAAGGAGTCAGAGAAGCAACGTGTCATGCTTTTAATTGCATAGGCATTGAGGACAGCATAACACTCTGTGCTGTAGGGAAGCAGATGCAGTGCTGGGAGACCTGCCCTGTGGTCCCTCACTGAGCTGACAACCTACTGTTTTTCTACCTCCTCAGCTCGTCGCCAGGATTTCCGTTCACTTTGCACGGGCCATGTGCCAGAAAATGGAGAGACCATGCCAGGCCAAGGGTTTAATCTAACTCATCACAGTGTGCAGGGGATTTCCACTTCCCCTTGACTGGGACTGGTGTTCACCGGGAACAGAGGCTGTAGATTTGCTCAGTGATGCTAAGGCAGAACCTACCGTCGAGTGTAGATTGTTTATTGCTTTGAAATAGTCTGTTCTTCTCATTAATTTTCTTTCAGGTAAATTTCCTTTTGGTCTCTCTGTATTTTATCTAATATTTCCTGTACCCCACTGTTCTTGGTGTTCATGTGGCCCTTTCTCTGTCTATTGATTTAGTTTTTAATCACCCAGTCGCTGGTTTAAAATATATCTGTAGCGATCAAAGTGGCTGGCTTTCCCCTTACCCTGTTGCGTGGTCTCTTCTCATTTGTGGATTGGTACGTTCTCATTTGCTGTGGTTGGCAGTTCATTTGCACATATTTGTACTCTCGCCGCGTAACTGGCATTCCGTTCACAGGATTCTCTTTATTTTTATGATCTCTGGCTGCATTTCCTCTGTTGTGGTTATTAATCATTTTCTTCCCCTCCCGTCCCAAATTATGAGAAGATTTACGGCGCTTCTATTTCTGTTTTTAATCTTCCGTGCCGCCTCTGCTTGTCTCTCCAGATCTGAGGATGCATGTATCTCTCTGGCTTTCTATCCGAGTTTATCCCCCTGTTCCATCGTGGTTCACCATTCCCGGGACATCTATCAAGCAGATTCCAGATGCGCATGCGTAGGGTCACGCCTCCATACATCTTCATTGTTTCCCTTGCATCCTCCCTTTGCATCTCGTCCTGAAGAAGGTCCTGGGTCATTCCACCAAACACATTCCCTCAGCAGTCTCCACCATGGACACATAGACTGTGTTCATTTGCTTACCAAAACTGCCCGTTGGCCTTATCATAGCAACGGTTTGCTTATGAGTCTAACATTCTCTAATAGTCTCTCTAATGATGGTGGCTATACAGTTATTAAAGATCTCTACTTTTTATACCAACTCCATTAACCCCGATCTGACCGCTTATGCACTTGTTTCTTAATATGGTGCTTCTTGCTTATGTTTGTTTGGACATGCTGACACCCACGATAAGCAGCCGCTGTCCTTCTGCGGGATGTTTGGTTCCATGGTCACTGGCATACTGCCCTGTTTTCTCTGTGCACATTCTCTCCTCTTTTGTTCAGCACTCCCGCCTGAGGAACATACCCACGCCACAATACTCTGGCTCTTGTCCTCCAGCTGGTGCCCTTGGCGAGACCACAGTCAGTATTCCCGTGCGAAGCTCCTTTGGAGGCATGGTTAACCCAGCTCTAGCGTATCCTCCTCATAGGGATACATCATTTTTATATATACATTTTTGGCCTTTCCTAAAGTCCCTCATAGGTTGACTGTACTTCCTGAGTTTTCCATGGTTATTGGTTTAATTTAAAAAGAGGAAAGGTAACAAAGAAAACCAGAAGACGTGTAAACAGGAAACAAAATGGTTTACGGAGGCCATAAAAAAATGTAGTACTGCGCTGGCATCTTATGGGGAACGCATGCAGAGCTGTGCACAGAGAGAGGAAATTATAACTTTTAAATCCATTTAATATGAAAGAAAAAAAAGACATGAATTCTGCACCAAGGAATTTGCAGCAGCAACAGTACGTGAAACTAAAGGAAGTAATTAAGATAAAAACAGAAATTAATAAGTTAATAATTAGAAACTTTGGGAAGCTGCTGTTTTGATACTCCAGCAGCATATTCTGAGATAAAGTCACGGGATGAAGGAATCTGTGGTAAGCCGGATGCTGGATCAGGGAGATTAAATGCACCAATACAAACGTGCAGCATTAGAACTGAGAAGCCAGGGGTGCTACAGAGGATTAAGGCTGCAGGTAGGCGATGCTGATGAGAGAAAATCTACATGGAGGGGAATGTGAAAAGACAGAGTTACAAACTCACAAAGACAAATGAAAACATCTTGATTTGGAAAGTTTTCTGGGAGTTCTCTGCCCTCCAACAGACTAAGCTTAAAAGTAAGTTCTTCGAAATTTTTTACAGGCCGGATTAATATTTTTTTTCTTTGTGCTCAGAAACTGTTTCAGACCAAGGAAAAGGGTTAAACATGTTTGGCTTTCCTTTAGCAATTGTTTCACACACACACACACACACACACACACACACACACACACACACACACACACACACAGGAGAGGTAAAGACCCTTTAGATATGTTTCAAAAGATTAAGATTTAATATTGAAAAGAAAATCGAAGTAGATTTTTTTCTCTTAAATAATTATTTATCAAGACAAAAGAGTTTATTCTAAGAATGCAAAGATAACTAGCTAAATTGAAATTTTTTTATATTTCATTTCATTTTGCAATTGGAAAACCTACCAAGAGAAAATATATTTGGCCATCTTTAAATTTGCAGGAAAAAAAATGACAGATTTTTAAATTCTGTCAATTAAAATTTAATAAACTATAATAAAAAGTTATTCTTAGCATACATATAACTTTCTAAAACAACCCCCCCAATGTATCTATTATTAGTGCCAAAGTAATGGAAATGAGCAATATAAAGATGTGTACAATCCTTGCCAGATACACCAAGATCACTGTGGAAATTCCCACCCAGGGTTCCTCAAAGCTATTTGATGGAAAACTATTAATATTGCATAGAATGAGCTTTGAGAATTATTTTAGCCACCTTTATAAGGCAAGAAATGAAAATTTAAAAGGAAGTCTTCTGATTATGGGCAATAAGCTAATGATTGTGGATGGCAGCACTTTGCCTACACAAGAGGGTCTGTTGAAGTGTGGTTAGTCAAATTGAAGTCCACGTGAGAGTTGGCTACAAGAGATTTATCAAGATTTGTCATTCTTTCAAATGCCAGTGAAAATTGATTAGAAAATGTAGTAAGGAAAAACGGAGCCCGAGAACTTAACCGTGTGAAAAAAAAATCATTAAGTAGCTTAAAACAAATAAACAAACAAACCAGAGCATAGCTTCCTCTTATTCATAAAAGTCCAGTTGAGTGAACAGAGGTAGTGATGTCTCTGGGTGGAAAAACCCAACACTGTAGTAACTACTGTTGTATCAAAATAATTTGTGAGTTTAATTCCAGTGAAATTAAAAATACTTTGAAAAATCCTTTCTAAATCTCAACTCTGAGAATAATGGAGAAATTAAGTGAGAAACTTCACAAAAAATATTACTACTGACATATGTTTGCTGGAGCAGGAACTTAGAGTAGTGTTTACAATATGGTGTATACAAGCTGGACGAGATTGCTGCTTCCAGGAGAAAGTGAGAGGCTCTTGGGCACTATCATTTAAAAAGAAGCAATAGTTATAAGTGCTATTTGTTTATATCTATCTATCTATCTATCTATCTATCTATCTATCTATCTATCTATCTATCTATCTATCAACCCATCCATCCGCCTGCCCACCCGCCCATCCGTCAGTCTGTCCGTCCATCCATCCATCTGTCCCTCTGTCCATCCGTCCATCCATCCATCCATCCATCCATCCATCCATCCATCCATCCATCCATCCATCTATCTATGTATCTATCTATCTATCTATCTATCTATCTATCTATCTATCTATCTATGTACTTACCTACCTACCTACTATCTATTTTTGACAGAGTGCCATACTATGAAATAAATAACCCAGGCTAGCCTACTGAGCACTAAGATGATGAACCTGTAACAACATCATGCCTAGCAAAGATATGCACTTGTTATGAGAGAATAATCAGAGATGTTATCTTAGTTAGGGTTTTACTGCTGTGAACAGACACCATGACCAAGGCAACTCTTATAAGGAGGGCTGGCTTACAGGTTCAGCGGTTCAGTCCATTACCAACAAGGTGGGAGCATGCAGTGTCCAGGCAGGCATGGTGCAGGAGGAGGTGAGAGTTCTACATCTTCATCTGAAGGCTGCTAGCAGAATACTGACTTACAGACAGCTTGAATGAGGGTCTTAAAGCCCACGCCCTCAGTGACACACCTACTCTAACAAAGCCACACCTTCTCCAACAAGGCCATAACTTCTAATAGTGCCGTTCCCTGGGCCGAGCATACACAGACCATCACAGATGTCCAAAAGAAGTATGCACACATTTATTTTCCTAATATTAATGATTAATGAAAATTTGAAATGATTTGTTCCCTGGTAGAAGACTGGAAGATTCCAGAAGTCCATATGGTAGTTGCCAGCATATCTTAATGGCAGGAATATGTTCACATTTGTGAAAATGAAAGCAGAGATTAAAAATAGAGTGCAGACAGATTTTTTAAGTCCACCCGCGCTTTGTGTAGATTGCTTCCTTGCCCCAGCCCTGTGTGTGTTTTTGATGGTGCTGGTATTTGCCTCGTGACATTTCATTAGGATCAAATGAGAAGAAGCATCTCAAGAGTTGATCCTTACGCCTGGCACACGCTAAGCCTGATAATCTGTATCACCCTGTTTAATCAGGAAGGAAATACAGGGATTTGTTCTAGGAACATATCTCTGGGTGAGGAGTCTCCTGACTAATTATTTGTTTTCTTTTATAATTCTTTCTGTAGTTTCTACATTTTCTACAGTAATCAAACCTTCAGCAAAGTTGTTTTTTGTTTGTTTTTTTTTTTTTTTTAGAAAGAGTTGATAGTTGATGTGAAATGTTTCTAGCTGAAACACAGAGAATGGTAAAATCAAAGATGGTGGAGCTGGACTCCGTTTCTTAATACTGACACTAAATGATAGCACTCACAGGCACTAGTTAAGGGGAACCTAGTCATAGAGTGTATCGTTTTCCGTAAGTGTTCCGTCTCGCTGTATAATTTTCTTGACTCCCCCATTTTACCCCTCGGTGCTTATTTCCTTCCATTTGGTTGGGCGCCTCTTTCTTTCCCAGGATCCTTTCAATCTTTACTCATCATTCTTGCTGGCCAAGGTCATCTCTGTCCTTCAGCTGCGGTACCCCTTCTGGAAGGGAGCCTCGGAATGAGGCCCCTTCAGACTCTCCCATCCCCTCAAAGTCTTTGCCTCAAATATTCAAAGGCAGGGCTTCTTTTCCTGGCCCGGGCCCTTCTGCTTCCACTGTGCTCCGCCTCCAGTTGAGCTGAAAGAACATCCTCTCCTGGGAGAAATCCATCCCGTCAGGCGATGGTACTTGAATGTTTACATGAAGCAGCCAGGCTGAACCGTGTCTGGACTCGCCACAGTCGGAATCGGACATGACTTCCAAACGGCCCCATCTTCATTTTCAATTAGTGCACTCGGGAGTTGCTTTGGAGCTGGTCTTTTGCTCTAGTCTCACCCCTTCTCAAAGTTTCCATAGCTTTGCACACGTCTGAATGTGGTACCTGATAGTGCAGGGTGCTGGGAAATAAACAGAGGCACAGAGCTGATCTTATCTCTATCAGGAAATGCATGTCCTAAGTCCCTCAAAACTGAAGGTGGGTAACAGCTCTCCAGCACACCGTGCTCCCTACCTCCAGCCTTAGCCAGATGATTCCTTTGGAACAGGTTCCTTACAGGTAATAGGCTACCAGACCAGTGTTTACACTTTTCCATTCTTGACATGTTGAGATGGTGTCTTCCCATTTCCTCAAAGTGCCTTCTTTGCCTGGGGATGTGGATATACTTAAAAGCATTGAATATTCATTTCTCTTGGTTGCCTTTCTTGCTTTGTCTTTCTGTGTTACTGTTGGGACTTATGTTCAACAGAATATTTATTTATTTATTTAGCTTCGTTTCATGGCTCATCCTGGGGCTGCTTCCATTTTAAAAGGCCGTTTCCTTTGGGGAAGAGCTGCACTGAACTTGCATTTGCACAAATGCAGGTGTCGAGGGAGAGGCTGGTCCCTAACATATATATACACCGAACGAGATAAAGATCGTGTGTCTGGTGTATTGTGCGTCACAGCATCTTGATTTTCTTTGTGTTACCGCCTCAGTCACTGGGACCAGAACAACACCTAACTAGATGTTGCCCTTTTGTGAGAGAACCCAAGGAAACAAGCCACAGACATGTTTATGAGGCATGCAGACACATCCTCGGCGGCTGTCAGTTCAGCAGAACAAATTAATTAGTTGAAATTATCTTTCTTGGTACCGAAGAAAAATCGGACTCTCTTTGGAATACACTATGCTGATGATCAGAAAATAATCCTGACGGCAGCGGTACCAGCCCCCCTCCCCCTTCCGCCATCTGGAGCTAGGTTCTTGCACAGCCATGGCTCTGGCCCATCAGCTCCCTGTTCCTGCTTCCCAACAGGTCCTCCCTCTCCCCATCTTTGTCTCTGCAAGAAGATAGATATGTCACCATCCCTCCTGCTTCCTTCCTTCTCCCCTTCAGTGCTAAGCTTCCTAATATACTCATTTCCTGTTTTCTTACCTCTGAAAGTTAAAAAACTGTACCTATTAGAATATGTGTTTACTTATTTGCTTATTTTAATTAAAGCATCTTTAAACAAAGAGAAAAATTAAGAAAGCACAGGTAGCCTTTGCATGAATTATAAATTACCATCATTGGTATAAGGAAGTAATATGTGCATAAATAGATCATAAAAGCCAAGGTGCGTCAGATGATAAAACTTTCTTTATCTATGATCCAAGTTCTCTACCAATGGCAATGAACATTTTCTTGAATTTTTCTACAAGATATTTTAAATATGATATATGCAAACATTTAAAAGTTGAAAATGAGGGTGGTAGAGAGATGGCTCAGTCATTTAGAGCTCTTGTCTCCTCTTGCAGAGGATGTAGGTTCAATTCCCACCACTCACATGGTAGCTCACAGCTATCTATAACTCCAGTTCCAAGGATGCTAACACATGTTTCTGACCACCACAGGTACCAGATACACATATGGTATATTAAGAAATCAGAGGTAGCCTTTTGCATGAGTTAAAAAAATATATATATACACATATACCATGTGCATTTTGCATATATATGCATGAAAAATGGTCATGCAAATAAAATGTAAAAATCTAAATATTAAAATGGTTATTTGTATATAGCTTCTATTTTTAGGTATGGATATTTAGAAAGTTGCTCTAGGCTTCCATTTTTATTTTTTCATGTGTTTTATATATGTATGGGTTATATGTACATGTATATGAATGAATGAATATGTAGTATATATGCCTATGTTCATAGACATTCATATGTGTATAGACACATGCATACATGCGTGCAGTGTGTGCATATGTATATGTTCATGTGGCAGGGGGCAGAGATTACTGGTAAGCGTCTTCCCTGATCACTTTAATACTTTAATTACTTGAGGTAGGATCTCTCACTGAACTCAGGAGCCTCCACTGCCCTGGGCCTTTAGATGCTGGGATTACAGGTGGGTTACTGTGTCCACCCAGCTCTTATGTGAGTTCTCATGCATCTGTGGTAAGGGCTTTATTCATCCCAGTCTCTGCTCTGGCTTATTATCGATTATTGCATCTTACAGCCCTTCCCCCTCCCAAGCTGTATCTTATTCTCTGAAACTGTTCCATAGATTTCCGTTAGGTGGACGATCCACCTTATTTATTGCTTCTCACTGAGAGACATTAAGATTTGCTTCTTAACATTCACAGTTTTGGACACAGCTGGAAACATCTGTATCCACATCCTATTCATCCTCAAACCCTTCTACAGAGGGCAGGGGCATTTTATTTCTTGGTGATTGCTGCTATATTGTGCTCCAAAAAATGAAATTTTGGTCTACCAAAGTGAATGTGCCCCATGCTCTGTCAGACTTTTCTGGGTTTTGTAAATCTGGTAGAAACATTTTATCTCAGGTTTTTGATTCATGTTTCTCTGGGTGAAGATGAGAGCAGCCTTGAGCTGACAGCCCTGGCTTCTTCTGTACACCCTCTATTCTTGGCGATGGCCTTCGCTGTGTGGCGTTCCCTTTTCCTTGTTGGTTGATACAGCTCTTCAGTCATTTTCTCAGGCCATGTGTAGAAGGGTTTAAGAACTCGAGTGGGCTATATCTTCATAGAATGAGAGTGGGCTATATGAAGAAGAACGAGAGTGGGCTGTACGAGGAGGAGGGTGGGAATCAGTGTGAGGCTAGTAATACAGACATAAATTTCATTCCATAATAGGAAATAAAGTGAATATAAGAAAGTTTCATGAGTACAATATGAATGGTTATCGTGGAGATAATTTAAACAGTAACAGGGACACAAGAGGAGTTGAAATGGGTACAGAGTCAAAGGAAGGGGCAACAGCCAGTGACTTTAGAGTAAGCCTGGGGGGAGTGCTAGTAAATGCTTCCCATGTGTTGACTTATTCTTTGAAACAGGTCTTAATAGGTAGCCTAGGCTAACCTCAAACTTAGTCTCAGGCCACAACCTTCCGAGGGCTAAGGGCACAGTCCTGTGCCACTATGCCTCGCTAATTGATAACATGTTAAAACTGTGTGTGTGTGTGTGTGTGTTTGTGTGTGTGTATTAAAGTCATAAAGTAGAAGGGGAAGGATGATGTTCAGGGCCGGAACACGTATACAGCATATCCATGGCCCTGGCTTTGGTCCCCAGGAGAAAAATGCGATTAAAAGAAATAGAGACTTTATGTCATTGTGGAACAGTGACAACTCCAGCACTAGACTTGACATCCAGGCTCTTGGGAAGTGTTGAATGGGTGAATAGTATGCATAATTTTGTAAAAAAAAAACAAATCTCTCTTTTCACTTACTAGCATTGTGTTAAGTCTGAGGATGAACCAATGTTCTATAGAGTCTGGAAAGCAATAGATTTAGACTATAATATATAAGAAACAAGTGTTTTGGTTTTTTTTTTTGAGATGACTTTCAAATGAAGTTTAAAGGAAAAAGTCAGTATGAATTTTCAGTTTAGCTTTTCACCAGGAAATGTGGTGGTTCTAAAACACCAGCCACGAGCATGATCATTCATTGGGATGCACTTATCAGGACAGACAGTGTAATACTTACGAGAAAAATCTCTGTAGCTCAAGGGCTGGCTTATCCCTGGGCCTAGCGCTTTTCTTTCTTCTTCTCTTGTCTGTCTTTGAGAATAAAATTAAAACTTGCTCTACCTGAAGGTAGATGACAGGGATTCAGGAAATCCTGGCATTTGGCTCTCCCTGTGGTATAAGCCAATAATGGAGTGTCTGTGTCTGCAATAACTTAGTCCTTCCAAGAAGACAATCAAATATTAGAAACTAGAGACTCACAGTTATGTGTTGTAGTTGAAACCAAGAATACCTAGAGAACCTAAAGTTCTTGAAGCAAGAGAAATAACTTTAAAGAAAAAATAGATGTAACTGCTCAATATTAGGGGAGAACTTATTCCCTGGCAAAGGCTGAGAACTCTTTACCAACAGAATTACATTGCAAAATTGAGTTCAATATTTACTTTTAAGTTGCAATGGTTTTTTACTAGGAAAGAAAGGTTACAAAAATACTAAGAAATGGCATTATGTGATGTTCTTAACGAAACGAATTTGATTTGTTTTTCTTTGTAAGACACAGATGAGTTTGAGTCACATTGTGTTTTCTTCTCTGCATTTTGTACACCTTGGTCTAATTTCTTGACCATGCCCATTGGCTTTTTAATCTGACAATTTTACACTCAAGGAGCTATTCTGTTAGACTAAGCTGCAATTATTTTTGCTACCTGCTTATTGAGGGAAAATAATTTCATGTCCAAATAGATTTAAATAGAAGTTTCAAAAGTGAAATGTTGCACCAGCTGAGGTTAAATGTGTAATTGATTTGGGTGCCTTCTGTACAACCGTGTTAATTGAAAACCATATCTTAAAACTTTTATTGTTCCTAGAATAAATTACTGGAAACTAAAGGACAGCACCAGGAGGAAGAAAGAGCCCAAATCCATCAAGCCGAGCACTGGAGGTATAACTAGCCAATAAAATGAGCATCCTTGGTAAAATCAATTACTTATAAAGTTGCGCGGCATTTTGGGAAAACATTAGAGCAACATTAAATAATGTTCTGGACTCCAAATCACCCCTAAATCTTTGTTACTGCAGTACAGTGTATGTGATATGCCAACTGCAGCATATCCATACATATATTCTCTTGTATACGTACATATGTGCATGCATACAGAATATCCAGACCTCCTGGATTAAGGGCATTCAGGCTCACATGAGAAGGCTAAATCATGGGGTTGGAGAGATGGATCACTGGCTAAGAGCACTTCCTAAAGTTGAATTCTCATTGCCCATATCCAGCCACTTGCAGTTTCCTGTAACACCTGTTCAGGACACTTTGACCCCTCCCTGGCTTCCATGGGTACCCGTACTTGTGTGCACATGCATGCACTGGCATAAAGAAAGAAGGTGGAACTATACTTTCTGTTTATTTACATTGCGATTTTTGTCCCCTTTCCTCTGAGGCTGTATGTTACTGTTTGAAAGTGACTTCGGAGTTAGTGGATTGACATAGACAGTTCGACCCTAGTGTTTGGGCACAAACACTTGGGGAAAAAACTCATTAAAGGTATTTTACATTGACTAATACATTAGGATGGAGGAAAAACTCAAGATAGAAGCAGTAATTTTAATAGATTGAATACTCTTTATTTTCTAGATTATATAATTACAATGTTTTCCCCTTCCCTTCCCTCCCTCCAGACTCTTCCCCATTCTCCTTGTTCTCTCTGAAATCCCTGCTCTCTTTTTCAGTAATTGTTATTATAGAAATGTACTTACATATGTGTATGTGTATAACATATATAATAAAGGATATATATGTGTGTATGTGTATGTACACGCGCACACACACACACACACACACACACACACACACATCCTCCTAAATAGAACTTGCCTAATTGTATAACTTTACTTGTCCTAGTTGTATAATGTTACTTGTATGTATATTTTTCTGGCTCACCATGAGGTATTAGATAACCATTTGGCACACTCCTCCCTGGGAAGACTGTTAATCCCACTCCTATTACTCCTCGGTTTCTTGTAGTTCTTTGTGTAGGGACAAGTCCACTTGGACTTCTCTCTGTGCTCTTTGGCTTACCTATTGGAATCGTCCTTAGTCAGCTCATGTTTGGACAGTCCTGTGATGAGACTTTATGGGTGTAGCTTCTGACACTGGTAACCTACACAATCTCACAGCAAACACATTGCTAATAACACTATATAGACTCTCTCTATTATGAAAGGTTCTTCCCAGGAGGCACCTGGGTGGAGTATCTTCTAAGATGCAGATGTAAGGGCTTTCATGATTTAAGGAAGCATATTATTTTTGTAAGTGGGATGACTTATGTATCCAACTTCCCCCATCACTGAAGTGTGGGTTTTGTTTAATTTTCTTTGCTTATTTACATGTTTAAAGGTATTTTTCCTACATGTTTATCTGTGCATCTTGTACATGCTCAGTACCAGAAGAGAGTAGTTGAATCCCCTGGGATTGGAGTGCCTTATAAGGCACCATGTGGGTGCTAGAATGCAAACCTGGGTCCTCTGAAGAAATACCCAGGGTTCTGACTGCTGTGCCATCTCTCCAGCCCCACTGAAGTATATTTTTGAAATGTAATGATTCCACTTGGTAATTGGGAGACTTTGAAGGATGTGCAGTGGATGTCCCAGTTTTGAGGATTTGCTAACTGCTGGTGGGTGCTGGTGGGTGCTGTTTATCCTCTGAGTAGCCTATGCTGCTGCTATTGTTCTCACAAAGTGCTTTTAAAATGGTAAATGTGAGTTTACATGTTTTACTCTGATTCAGGAGAACATGAAAACCTTACGACATTGGTGAGATCAATTGTTAGAGAAGCTGAACCTCATTGTCCCTACTTCTAAACCAGGCCATGAATTAATTATCCAGCTACTTTTATTGGTTTTGCTCACTTTCTCTTTAAAAAAAACTTTTGGTTAGAAAAGTACTAATATTGTTTTTATAGATACAGTGGTTACTACTTATAGCCAATTATTTTCTATATTAATTATATTAAAAAGCCTTAAGCATCTTAGAGATAGCAATGTACCACATTAATAATCCCATTGCTAATAAATTAACTTTGGATGGGTGCCAACTAAATGTGTGGTTAGAGGTGGAAAGGGCTGCTTTATTTGTCACAGGAATCTTGGCCATCATTCTTTAAATTTGTTGTTTATACCTGGAAATACATAAGTATTGGTGGGACTGTTTATTTTCTCTCTTATTGATTTTGGTGACACACAGATCCAAATTAAACCCACCAGGAAATCTCTCTGGATAATAAACTCCGGTAATCAACATTGAAACAACTAATCAAGTCTTTAGACACACATATTTTATGTTCTTGATCAATTTTTGAAAAGAGCTTGCATTTGTATTGCCTTTAAAGTTTATAGAGTCTGTCCCCATGGTATCCTGAGATACACATCCAATAGCCTCTTAATGAACAGAAATAATGGCATCTCTTCTAGGAGCACAGTACCAGCTCTGTAGTATGTGCACAGGGTACATCAGTTAGACATACCCTGTGGGCATAAGTTTACTAGAGTTCAAAAGGCAGCAAGCTTTCTCCTGGTTGGAGATTACTCACAAGAGCACTCAATCCTGAATTTATGATAGAAAACTTGTGGGATCCAGTGCAAACTTTTCAGCGAGTCCCGCAATTAGTCCTTGTACATGCACACGCACCTGCCCTGGCCCCTGCCCCTGCCCCTGCATAACCATTTGAACAAAAGAAATACTTAAGAGTCCCATAGAAAGGTGGTTCAAAGGCTTGGATGAATCTGGACTGTAAGGTGAATGACAACATAAGCCCTATTGATTTATGGAAAATCAAACCATCTCTAAGTAATAGTTCTTAATCCAAATTAACCCTCAGGGAAGAAAAAACCCAGAGCAGAAAACCCACATAGCTTCAGACCAGTCCAAAACAATGTACCAGGAACCAATTCCCCCCTATTTGGAGTCATGTTAGAGTTGGAGAGAAGCCAGCCGGGCACTGCCTTTGTCTTTGCTTGGCCCATTTTGCAGTGGACAAGCCAGCTGAGGATCTTCCTAAAGCACCCCCAAGAGCTCAGTCTCATTTCTTCTTAGCTGAGATTGTGAGCAAACCTGTTTGTTACCTTGCCTTATGAAAAGCCAGGCAGAGCTGCTGGCACTGGGCTGTGTGTATTTTGTACACCGTGTCCATGGGCTCTTCATGGCCCAGCTTCTGTCTGCAGCACTGGATACAGGGAACATGTGCCTAGAAGCCTCATTCACTCAATGAGTACCTTAGCAGGTCACAGTCTCACTCTGCTAAGACACACTTCCTCTAACAAGGTCACTGTCCTAAGCAGTGGCGTGAACCAGCCCCTGCCACATGCAAATCACAGTCTGCAAGACAGAAACCTAAGTCAACAATGACACTGTGAGACTTTTCAAAATTGTGGTGAATACCACGAGGTTGATATCAGAGAGTGGGTACCTGCAGGCATAGGTGACCAAAGGCCTCACACACACACCTCAGTGCCAAGTGCTCTGTGTGGAGAATCAGGCACAGGGGACTCAGAGGTAGAGACACTACTTGAACAGCCCCGGGTTGTCAGCAAGACGGCAAGTGCAAAGGCTCTGTTGTGGAAATGAGGGTGGATTTTGAATGTCCCAAATGTATCTCTGTCACTGTCCTATGGCTGTGAAGAGACACCATGACCATGACAACTTTTATAACGGAAAACATTTAATTCAGACTGGCTTACACTTTCAGAGGTTCAGTCCATTATCATCATGGCGGGAAGCAGGATGTCTGTGGAGAAGTATTTGAGAGCTATGGCCTGGTCTGAAGGTAGAGAGGGAGACGCTGGGCTTGGCATGGGCTTTTAAACCCTCAAAGCACACCCTGAGTCACACTCTTCCTCCAACAAGGTCACACTTCTTAATCCTTTCAAATAGTGCCACTCTCTGGTGACTGAGCATTGACATCTATGAGCCTATGGGGACCATTCTTAGTTAAACCACCACTGCAGGCAAGATGACTTTTCTAACTCAGGAGACTGGGTTGTGGTGTGAAGAATGAATGACAGGGTAGGGCTGTGGGTGGAGGCAGTAACCCAGGGAAGTGGTACTGATGGAGCCGGAATGGTGGCTAGAGGCATGAGTGGTTGATCAGTAAGATCATTAAGACATCTAGTGGCTTGTATGCAATGGGAGGGCTCTGGGGAACAGAGAAAGGTCTTTCTTATGACTGACCAAAAGTCCAGATAGATAAAGGGGTTGGGGAGGTGGTTCAGCCCTAAAGTGCTTGCTGTGCAATCATAAAAACTTAGGTTTGGATTCTCAGTACCTGTGTAAAATGCTACATCTTTAGCCCCAGTGATTTTGTATGAAGGGGACAGAGACAGATGGACCACAGGGACCTGCTGGCTAGCCAGTCTGGCCAAAATGATCAGACCAAAGTTTCGTGAGAGACACTGTCCTAAAAATTAGTAGAGAAATTGAGGCAAGCACCCAGTGCTGACCTCTGGCTTCCACATATATATGTGCATACAAGCATGCACATATACACTCACACACACATACACTCACACACACATTCACATACATACTCACACTCACATGCACACATATGCATACATACAACCCCCCACATTCACACCCACACACTCTCTCTCACATGCACCCACACACACATTCACACATACACACTCACACACACTCATACACCCACACACACATTCACATACATACTCACACTCACATGCACACATACACACTCATACCCCCATCTCCACACACATTCACACCCCCACACAAACGCTCTCTTCTCACATGCACCCCACACACACATTCACACACACACACACTCACACACTCTCATACACATTCACACACACATTTACACACACTCACACACATGCACATATACACACACTCACATAGACATGCACACATACACACACACTCACACACTCACATGTGATAAAAGCAGCCCCACTGTGTCCTCAGTCCAGAGTGCCCCTGATATGCTCACCAGGCAGTTCCCACTGCTTAGCATCCAAGGCTGAAATTTACTAAGATTCTTCTCAGCAGGCAGGCAGGAGAGATGGAGAGCCGAGACTCAGACATGGAATCCCACAGTGAGCAGGCTGTGGCATTTGCATAGGTTTCTAGGCTGAGAACATGAAGCTGAGATGCAGCCGCTGCTTAGGGGGAACTGACTTGTAGAGAAGCAGCTCCTCAGTACTCAAGATACAGTTGATATCTTGGCTAGCACTGAGTGAGCACAGACAACCTATATGACCGGGCCACCCAGGCATTGCTTTCTTGATAGTCCCCTGTCTCAGGTGTGACTTGTGACTGTTCACCACGACCCAATTCTGCTAGCCATGACTGAAAATGAGGCTAATGTGCTCAGTCCCCACATTTCCCTTCTGCCTACAGGGTGTGCTGAAAAGCTGCTTATGCTGGGCATTATTTCTGCCCCAAGAACATTCTAGTCTTCTATGTCACTCATTGCTATTTATCCGGCTCCTGAGTCCCCATCCCTAATCAGCCTTACAGAGCTGACTTAGAGGATGGTTTTGAAATGCTATTAAGACAGCTATTTAGAAAAATGATTAATCCAGGTAGCTACCTGTAGAAATAGTCACCCCATCAGATCTGTGAGTCTATTTATGGCTTTAACAAACTGAACTGAAAATACTCAGAAAAACATATAGATGCTGTGTCTATAGCTAATGTGCTGTGGCAATTTTCCTGCATCATTCCTTAAAGACTACAGTGCATTAAGTGCTTTTACTCTTTAGGTAGCACTGACACCGTATTAAATATTATAAGTAATCCGCAGACCGTTTAAAGCATACAGGAAGATCTGTGAAGTGTGGTAGTGCTTTGTCATTTTACAGAAGAGACGTGAGCATCAGTGTCCTTTGGTACCCACAGGCAGCCCTAAAATCAACCACTCATAGACACTGAGCGAGAACTTGTTAGAGCATCACTGAGCTGGCAGCCCTTTTCCTGACCTCTGTGAAAATAATTGTCTTATTAATTCAGATTTAATTTTTGAACTTGGTGGCTGCAAGCATGACAGAACATCAGAGAAAGGTGTACTTATTCTGTCTTTTGAAACTTGAACTTCCCTTCTCTCCCTGCAGCCTGCTCTTCTTCAGTCTGTCCTCCTGCCGTGTGATTCTCTTGCCACAGCCCTGCGAGAGCTTTCCACTTCCACGACCCCGTTTAGCTATCTCTGGTTCTTCCATCTCTGTCTTCCATCTTTAGCTTCTGTCTCCTGCCTCCAGTGACCAGAGCACTTGCTAAGATGACGGACACGTTAGCAAGTGAAACACTCATGGTGAGAACTGATGCCCTTTTGGCTAGAGCCACACCTGCACCAGCCTCAGTGAGGGACTGTCACCAGAGCCCAAATGTCACTAGACCACTTTCTATAGATCTCCTCTAAGCTGGAGGGAAGATGTATTCCCCACACCAGTTTGTACAGCATATTTGGTTCTCAAAAAAAAAAAAAAATCTTTTAGCCCTGCAGCACGCTTGCTACTTATGCACATTTTTTTCCATTGTTCCAAAGGGTAAATAATGCTTTTCTGGACCGACTCCAAGGCAAAAGTCAACCAGGTGGCCTCGAGCAGTCTGGAGGCTGCTGGAATATGAATAGTACCGACAGCTGGGTGAGTTTTTTCTTTTCTCTTAAAAAAACAAAAAACTATCTTTCCAAGTCAAAACACAAAGATAAGTGTGCATTTAAAAGTATATTGTGAATTACCCCCATATCATCACCACCACCATCACCACCATCATCATCATCAACCTCATTCTCATTCTCATTCTTATGTGCTGGGATGGGCAGCCAAAGTAATTAATATAAATTCAACAGGGAAGAGAGAGTGGAGGGAAGGAGGAGGGAAGAAATGGAGAGAGGAGGAAAGAGAAGAGGGGGAGGGGTATTTCAGTTTGGACCAATTTAAAAAAAAAAAAAGACATCTGCCTTTTGTTCTTAGCCTGTGCCTGACCTAGAAAGCTTTTGATCACAGTTTGCTCAGACCCAAAACAAAATTGAATGAACATTTTCCCCCCAGGGAAATTTGAAGTGACGTGGGGCTAGGAAAACACTAAGCATTCTTCCCTAGGAATGGGTCCTCCTTGTGAAACCAGCACATCAAAGAAACTAGGATTAACTTTTCACTACAATATAATTTTAAAAAATATTCTATAAGCAAAAGTACTTTTGGAAGATGAAATGCCCTTACATATTTCTTTGGGAAGAAAAACCCTTGCAACTCTGCATATTTAATGTGTTTTTGTGTGCAATGCATTTTTGAACCAACAACCAAACCTCAAAATGTGTGTGGCTACAGAATGTGCAGAGTCAGAATTAATCACAGTGTGCTTTGTAGTTTAATTAAATCCTGTGTATTTGTGTGTGTGTGTGTGTGTACATATATGCATGTATATTTGGAGTGAGGAGATCCAATAGATATTTTTGAATCATCAAAATCCAACAAAATAATCAAGTGCTGGGCCAGTGAGGTGGCTCAGAGGATAAAGGTATTTGTCATCAACCCTGACAATCTGAGTTTGACCCCTGGGGCCCACATGGGAGAAGGAAAGAGTGTTCTCCTTACAAGCCATCAGGGATCTCTACATGCACCCCGTGGTGTGCTCTACCTCCAAATAAATAAATATAATAATAAAACACGAACACAGAAAATCAAGTGCCTTTTAATCTGGAAATTGCAAAATAAATAACTTACTAAGTAATGGAAGAGCAGAAGCTCATTGTGGATAAATCAACATATTAGCAATCTTCTAGGCATGACTGCCCAGAAGGCAGCTAGAAGTTAAACTTGATAGATATTATTAAAACATACATGTTGAAGATAATTGACCATACACACATTTGTAAAGAACGTATCTTGGATGTGTCTACTTGATCTGCAATGTGTATTGGTTCGCTCTGCTATGACATTCAGGATCTGGACAACATGCAAGACAGTGGATGCTTTAACACTTAGCATTGCATTGTGTGAGTTCATACACAAGGCCCCAATTCATTCATGAGACTGTGTGAGTAGGAGTCATAGGAAAACATACATGGAAATCAAAATTTGTTCAGGACTAGATTCACTGTTGACTTTCCATTTCTCCACTACTTAACAGCTTCTAACATCTAGGAAGCTCCTGGGAAAGTATCCAGGATCCATGGGAAGACAGGGAACCATGTGAGCGCATATCAGATGGGACTGAGCTAAGGGACTGATTCTTAGCATGCCAGCTCCCCGGTGACTATTGGTGAGCCCTGGAGAGTGAGCTACAAACTGTTTCTGAGACTCAAAAGATGAAAGAGAAGATCACCATATTCTTATGACATCTTGACCCGTCCAGCAGGTCCAGTTATTCAGGGTTCTGAAGAGGTGCTACCTGAGGGTCAAAAAGGGGGGAGAGAAAAAGGAGACCAGGCAGGGTTCAATTGTCGAGGTCTCATTTAATTTTCCAGGGTTCACAGGTTTTAAGGCTTTCAGGGGAAGAGCTTGCCTCAAGGCAAGAACAAAGAAGAGAGGGGCAAAGGCATTCTTGGCAGTTTCAGCAGGAAGAGATAAGGGTCACCTGGTGGAGACATCTGAAGTTTGTGCAGGCTGGAACATCCCGCGGTTTATCTCAGAACTTCCCTTTAACCAGCAGTTCGTGGGGAGAGGCTCTTCTTTGTTTTACTCAGGACCTTTGCCCTGCCAGCCCTCCAGGCTGTTGGTGAGGGTCCATTAAGGCTTTCCACAACATCTGGTACATTTTTATAGGACAGGCACATCAAAACTCAAGGTTGTTCTTGACTCCTCTCATTTGAAAGAACCAGTGGTGAGGACTTCCTCAGACTCCTGCCCTGATCCCTCCTACAGGCATCTGCCTCACTGAATTATGGGCCATTCCCTCTTTCACCCAGTGGGACACTTTGTTCTACTAATACCCTTCTCTCCTGAATTACCAAACAGACCATCAAAAGTAGAAAATTCCACCAGTGTAACATGAACCAACATGAAGCCTATTGATAATTTGCTGTCTCTGTTTCTTCATTTTTGAAAGGCTATCTCTTCATAGCTCAGGGTAGGGTGGAGTTTTCAAACATCCTGTGTTGTCTTAGTGCTTAGGATTATAGGTATACACCATCTTGTCTGCCTCTATTTTTTCTATAAGCCCATCCTACCTGTAGGGTTATTTTTGTTTGTTTGTTTGTTTGTTTGTTTGTTTGTTTTTTAAGATCTTTTCATTGACAATATCCACAGTGTGAACAATCCATGACTACTTTCCAATTTTTTTCACTATTTGAAATAGTTTCTTTGGAGGCTGCTAGGACACTTGACCACCCTGGGATTCCAGATACCTCAGTAGCCATTTCTTACCATTATCCTTTCCCAGATCTCTCTGTTCCACAGGGAAGTCACATTCCTGCCTTTATTTCATCCCTACCTTGGTGGCCTTGTACAGTCTGAAGAAATTAAGTACCTTCTATGTGCTTACTACATTTCTAGTCTCAACCTAATCCTTTTCCTCCAGATTTGCATGTCTAGTTGTGTCTCCTAGGATATATAATGGGCATTTCAACCTCCATGTCTACAACTGTCTTAGTCAGGGTTTCTATTCCTGCTCAAAATATCATGATCAAGAAGCAAGTTGGGTAGGAAAGGGTTTATTCCACCTACATTTCCACATTGCTGTTCATCACCAAAGAAAGTCAGGACAGGAACTCACACAGGGCAGGAACTTGGGAAATAGGAGCTGATGCAGAAGCCATGGAGGGATGTTTCTTACTGGCTTGCTTCCCCTAGTCTGCTCAGCTTGCTTTCTTATAGAACACAGGACTGCCTGCACAGGGATGGCACCACCCACAATGGGTCCTCCCTTCTGATCACTAATTGAGAAAATGTCTTACAGCTGGATCTCATGGAAGCATTTCCTCAAGGGAGGCTCCTTTCTCCGTGATAACTCCAGCTTGTGTCAAGTTGACACAAAACCAGCCAGTACAACAACTTACCTTTAGCTATCAGGAGCTCAATCATCCCCAATACCTCCCCTGCAATCCTTCAATCTGCAGTCCTGACAATCATTACTTGCATTGTATTTTCTGTTTATAATCACATGTCTGGAATCTGTTCTCAGGAAGAGGGCAACAGAGGTTAGTTCTTGTCAATTTTCTCTTTAAAACGTGCCAAGGGCTCATAGAATTCCCACTTGGAGAAGAAACTAGGATCCTTTGCATGGCCTTACAGGGTGCTACTCAAGGTGGACCCTGTTTCACTTCTTGGCTTTTTCCTGTCATGGCTGGATCTGTCTCAGCATCCTGTGGCTGCTTCAGCTTAGGGCCTTTATCCATCTTCTCCCTTTATACTCTCCTTTCAAGCAGCTGTGTGATTTATTTTCCTCCAAGAGCTTTCCTGAATTTCACATCTGAATGAATAGGATTCCCTTGGCTCTCCTAGTTTAGCCCCTCCCACAGCCCACTTTGTTTGCCCACCACACTCTTCCTGTTCTCCGAAGCTTTTCTCACACATCTACGGCTACATTTGACTGACTACTTTCAAACCCTTCTGAGCACAGGTTGGGTCTCTTGGATTTGCTTTGTTTGCTGCTATACCCCAAACAAGAAACCATGTCTAGAACCTCCTGTACACAGAAGAGAGCAAGTCGTTGAGATTTTTACATTATGAGCACAACAAAAGATTTCAGCGAACACTTTGATATCGAAAAATGAATAGTTATTGAATTTAAAATAGCTGTGTAGGAAGCATTTGCCAAAATAAGAATGAGGCTTGGAATAATGAGCAGAACTAAGATACAATTAAAGTCAGCTAAGGGGCTGCAGAGACAGCTCAGTTAAGACTACTGGCTGCATGATAATGATGGCCCAGTACCTATACAAAACAAAAAAAAAAACAAACAACAACAACAACCACAACTGGGCTTTCTCAAAGTATGCAAAGCATAAATGAGTGTGGAGTGCTCATTCCCAAATGGGACATCTCCATCTAAAGGTCAGGGGTGGAAAGACTGTAACAGTCAGAGGATCAGGAAGACTCTATGAAACAGTTTCTTCTGGACATGATTGGGATGTTACACCCATGAATTCCCAACATTGCGATTACCTACACAAGACCTGCATGAGACCATGCAGGCCAGCATTTCAGCACAGGTGGGTAAAGGGCATATGCGGTGCTAACTCTAGTTGAAGAGCTACAGAGAGATGGTGGCTTCTGAGGAACAGAAAGTCAGTTTTCCTCCAAGACCCTATGGTCATTCTAAGTACCTACAGGCAATATTAATTGAACTCTATAGTGTGTGTGTGTATGTGTGTGTGTGTGTGTGTGTGTGTGTGTAGCCATAATTACAGAGCAGAAAAACATGAATTTGAGAATGGTTGTGTTGGAGGATATAGGAAAGATTTGGAGAGGAAGTTAGTAGATATGATGAAAATACATTATAGTCATACATGCAATTATTAAAAAGATACAAAGGGACTTTCACTCATAAACATACATATTTTTAAAAAACCATATTTTATAGACCTTTAAAAATATAACCCCATTAAATTGTATTCATCCCAGAATTGCAAACCCAAAGTTTCAGTTTGCTGTTCTGTTTCTATGATAAATGCTATGACCAAAAACAACTTGGGAAGGAAATGGTTTATTTCATCTTATAGGTTATAGTCTATCAAGAAGGAATTTAAGGCAGGAACCAAAACAGAGATAATATACTGCTTCCTCTGATTTTCTTTTCTTAGACAGTCTAGGCCTATCTGCCTAGGGATGGTATTACCCACAGTAGACTGGGCCCCCTGATACCAATTAGCAATCAAGAAAATGTTCCACAACATGGCCACTGAAAGGAGACAATTTCTCATAGGAATCTCCTTCTTCCTAAGTATGTCAAAGTGAAAGCTGACTCTGACACAAAAACAAGCATAAAACAAGCTAAAAGAAAAAATCTATCAAAATAATATATCCATAAATTCTGTATGATCATTTATACAAATACAGAGAAAGCATTTAATAAACTCAAATGCCCATTTATAGTCAAAACTTTTTATTAGAAAAGAATAGAGTGCAAGTTTCTTTATTTAATAATAAAGTCAGAACTGCATAATAAAGATTCACCAAAACTTTCCCATTAAATTATATATAAGTATTGAAAAGGAAAACAAATCTATAATTTGTATAATATATGATAGTGACTATTTACATAATCCCAAAGAATATGTGAACTTATTCATATTAGAGTAAGGGCTCACCAATGTTGACTTATATAGAATCAATATATAAAACCTAAATTCATTTATATACATTTAGAGTAAAAAAAACAAACTAAAAATATCTGATTAAAAAATGTGAGAACTTTTCAGAGAATTGTAAAACATTTCAGAAAGACACCAGGGGTGGAGGGAATCAATAACTTGTGAGTTATAGCTTGTTAATTGACAGGAATGATTTCCCAATCCATGGATCAACTAATTGTGACCAAAGCAAATAGTCAAGGAGAGCTGAAGACAAAGACATTTGCACAAGAACTTAATTTAGGATGACTCACTGTTGCGGGCCAAGCATTTGTGGGATTTTGATGTAAGACAGAGAAGTGGTGAATGCATCCCAGGAAGGAGTGGCCTTTGTAGCAAATGCTCCTGGGAGCACTGAATACCTGTCTGAAACATCTTCTTGACACCATGTATGAAAATCAGCCCCAGGGAATCCAATCTTGTAAAGAGAAAAAAACTTTTTTAAATTTCAGAAGAAAATTAAAGATGTTATTTATGAAATTTATCTAGGGACGGATTTTATATGACCCAAAATACAAACCAAAAAGGAAAAACAGCCAGAGCTACATTAAAATTTAAAATATCGGTTTCTCAAGAGAAACCCAATCCGGAGTCAGAAGAGAGTGCCAGAAACTAGACTATTATAAATACTAAGCAGACTAAAGTTAGTATCTAGAGTGTATTACAAATGGGCATTTATATGGACATGAATGGGTGGCAACTGAGCTTCCTAAGGAATGTGGAGATTCTTCCTAAGGAGAGCTATACCCCAGAAATGGGCTGGGAGGAAACCTAGGGACCAATAGGAAGCCAAGGAGGGGGAGGGAATGAAGAAGGATGAAAATAGTAAATTTGATAAAATCTATGGAAAGAATAGTTCCTTGAAATGCCATGTAGATAGTTTTTTTTTTTTTTTTTAAAAAAAACACATTTGTATTTTGTAAAAATTCCGTACTGGTTTTCATGAGGTACCAAGTGTTGAACATGTTGGAAGTCACTGTAAATTTTATTTTCAGTTACAATGCAGCCCAGAATTTTTGGATGCTAACATATCTCTAACTGCTTTGTCTTCAAGGACAGACAGTTAAGGACTTGACATGACCCCTTGAGTTTCCTAGAGGGCTAATGAACCAACAATTGTTTGTATCTCAAGTTCACTTGAGTGGCCCAGTGTTATGCAAGGCCGATTCTTTAAACACAGAGGAGATAGGAACTCATCTGTCCATCTATCAACCCTAAGAACCCCTTAGAAGTCACCTTCCTGATGAATAACCCAGCGTGACCCCGCTTAATACATTTCCATTCCAATTCCTCTGCCTCACATTCTGCCCTTGTTGTGCTTGTGAAGGTGCCAACAGTCATGAACTCTAATATTCATGACCCACATTGACCTGATTCTAAGAGCACAGCCACTAAGATATCATTGGATAAGACATTACATTCTCAGTGAAAACCAGGCAGTGAATTAAATGTACTATGACTTAAAAATTAAACTCATTTCACTGGGACCTCAGCCATTCAAAAACAAAAAAGGTTACTTTACCCTGCCACACTGAGACAGTCTACAGGAATTTCATTTTGGATTGTACACATTCTGGGTTTAGTTTTGCTGTTGGTGCTAATTTATGTTTTCTTTTTATTTCAGGGTATATGAGAAATCGTCACTTCTATCTGGCCTTCATCAGCCGACCTTTGAAAACCCTCATGAGATGCATTTCCTTAATGCATTTCCATTTGGCATCTGTCTTAATTCCTTAATTTCAACTGCCCACCCACTCAACTGAGCTGTTGTGGGTGGCCAGTTTTTCTCTGTCATTAGTAATGTGTAGATTCTCAGAGACTGATTACTGACTCCTGTTTAACCTCTACTGCCAGAAAAATGTTACCTTATTTTTTCCTGATTTGCCCTGCCTTTTATTAAATAGATAAGTAGAGAAATGTTAGTAAAATGGTAAAGGGGATTACATGACATTCAGGGTAATAAGAGCTTGGATGCTGTAGGTTTGTGTCTCTAATTGACTAGGTTTTTTTTTTCTGTACTATTTCTTACAGCAGATTTAGGGATATTTTGGGGTCTTTTTAAATTCCTACCTTTTAAAATCTAGAATACAAATGTGACCAAAAGAAAATCTCTTATATGCTTTATGGACAAATTTATAAATAAATTCTGAACTACTTCTATATAAATGAGTCATTTTTAACATAATATTTTTATTAATAAATTGGGAATTTCACATAATGCATCCCAGTCATCCTTACTTCCCAGTCCTTGTAGGTCTGGCCCACTGTACTTGTGGCTTCCCTTCAAAAAAAAAAAAGACAAAGATCAATTTGTGTTGTCTATATAGTCACTGGAGCAAGGCCAAACGCCTGGTGACCAGCCCCTTAAAGAAAAGTGAGTCCTTTCCTATTCTGTCCCCATCAGAAGACTTCTATCTTGGAGAGCTACACCTCAGCATCCTTATCACAATTTTTAAGAATTCTCTTCGATGCCTTCCTGTCTAGTTTGTGTATATATTTGGTAGGTGAGGTTATCACAGAGACTTCTATGTCTCTCTTTCTCAACTGTGAGTCTATAGCCATCAATTCCACTGCAGAAGACACTTCCTTGCCTTTTACGGTCAGCGGGAACATGGATCATGGATTTCCACATGGTCTCTGGCATCAGCAGGCCAGCATGGTCTCTGGTAGCAATACCAGGCACGAGCCTGGTTCCTGGAGGTAGCCTGGCCCATGAACCTCAACATGGCTACAGGCAGCAGCACAGACCACTGACATTTGCATGGCTTATACTGGTAACAGCAGTACCATGGACCCTGATGACCTTAAGTGGCAGTATAGGTCATAAACATCAACATGGTGGCAGCTCAGGCCTCAGACATCAGTGTGCTTCAGCCTCTCTCCATAGCATAAGCACCATTCTGTTCTTCCACCCTTCCTACCCCTCCATCACAAATTTATTCATCCCAGTGGTGTTGGAAAGTGCAGCAGAAAATGTAGCCTTTTTTTCTTCTTCTGCCTATACAGCTCTACATACAAATACCCATTGCCATGAGTCATTGGTTCAGCTCAAGGCTGCTGATGTCTGAAGCACCATAAATACTAGACCATTGCTGAGACTTTTTTGATCACAGCCATGTTTCAGGTTTTCATCTTCAGTGACATTGACATGCTCCTGGGTCTGGCTCTGCAGCACCAGCTCCTCTTTGTGGTCCAGTTGCTTGTAGAGGGCGTATGTGTTGGGATGACCGACTGGAAGTGATGAGACTGAGCCTAGATGGCAGCCGAGTGGGTCAGGCAGCCCCAGCCAGTGGGCTCTTCCAGGCAGAATGGTCTATTATTTTTATTTTTAGCCGGGTATTTTTAATGCTAAGCTCTCAAAAGAGTCTGATTCTAACACTCATTTTTACAGTTTATATAGATCAATATAATGAGCAGTCACAACTGCATCTTCCTTTGGTCTTTATACATTTATTAGTATTGTTTCCTCATCTTCAAAGTGGAAACAATTGTTTATTGGAAAGCCAGTGCTTTTTTATAAGAAATTAACTAGATACAAATGTAGCCCCCAATTTGACTTGTGTGTATGAGGGAAACATCTTTTCTGTGTTCTGTGTAACCTAATTTAATAGGCTTTCCTGTTTCCTTTGTGACCTTGAACAAGTTCATCATTCCTAGAGTAAAAGAATATTGAACTCTATACTGTGTAGTTCAGTCCCACAATCACCTCTCCATCCTCCATGGAACATTTTATAGAATGAAGATTGGAGGAGTGATTCAATCTGTTTGTCTGTCTGCCTATAGACAGACAGGTGATAGACAGGTGATAGATGATAGATAGATAGGTAGATAGATAGATAGATAGATAGATAGATGATAGGCAGATAAATAGGTGACAGAGTTTCTGGGTTGCTAAGCAACCAACAGCACTTTACAGCATTAAGAGATCACCTGTTTTACCAAATGCTCTATTAAGATTAATTTTTTAAGTCTCATTATTCAGGGATCATTGGGATCTGAAATCTTGGGCCATGACATGTGACTAGGGCAGTGGTGCCATGCAGAAGGCCCCATGTTGAGTGGGGTGAAGGGGACAAAGAACAGATGGTGTTCTGGCAATTTCTCTAGAATAAAAAGCAAACACAGACACCCCCTTCCCCCAACCCCCATCCCTTGTTCTCGGCTAACAGAAGCTGTGAGTGCTTTGAATACTGATAGGAAATGGTTGGTCCATTTGAAACCCTTGTTGTTGCCTTATATGAAGAAAACATCTTTCATCCCATGTTGGAAATACTGCCAAACCAATTGATAATGTGCTGTGGTAAGCAGCCATTTCAGCTACACCTGCCTGCCTGGCTCCCTGGCAGACATGTTTTGGAGTGTATGTTCAGGAATGGTGTTCCCCACTGTGGTGGTAGTCACTGTGGACCCAGGGGTAGGGGAAAGGATGCTTTCTTCCTTTGAAGGCTCTTGGGGAGTTGGCCCGAATTTCCTTCTTACTATATGACATTTTCCATACTCCCAAATAGATTTTGTTCACGTGTCTGGTTCCACTTTTTTTTTTTAAGTGCAGGTATGGAAAATTACAACCTCACAGCTGAAATTCTGAATATGTATAGGTTGAAAGCATCTTTCTTAAAGAACTTTGTGAGATATGTAGATGGCAGATACCAGGAAAGGAACATGAACCACCTCCTGAGGGAGTCTACCATTATGTCATATGTATTTAACCAGCCTTGCTGAGCCAATTGGAATACATTTTGATATGAAAGTAGCCCTACATAGGAAATCTTCAAGTCCTGTATTTCTATGCTTTGAAGGCACCCTTTTTTCTGGGAAAGAAGCAAATTATTGTAAAATAATTTCATGTGTTATAGAAATAAATATTGACTAGTACAGATGCACAATTAACAAATGGATAGCATTTTGAGTTTCATTGCTAGATGGTTGTAATTACACATATCAAAGACTACTGTGTAGATGGTTGGTTGGCTGGGAGTGGGCACCTAGAGTTTGAGCTGCTGGTGGAAGGGATGCACAGTGGTGAGGTGACTTAGTCCATTCAAGCTGCTTTAAGGAATGTCCTTAGCCTAGTTTGCCTATGAAAAGGATACCTATTCCTTATATTACTGGAAGCTAGAAGTCCCAGACTGCAGAATTCACAGACTCTGCATCTGGGGAGACAGCACTTTCTGGTTGATGGCCTTACTGTCATGTTTTCATGGAGTAGAAGAGGCAACGGGTCTATCATGAGCCTCTTTGGTAGGACAAGGATCCCATTCATATGGAGTCTACCCCTGGAACCTGATCATTTCCTGGAGCCTCTATTTCTTGATGCTTTTACTGTAGGGATGGGGATTTGAACATATGTGTTTGGTGGGGCAGTATGCTAATTCCTTGTCTCAGTGCTGTGATAAATGACTGGCCAAAGCAGTTCAGGGAAGGGAGGAAGGGAGGGAGGGAAGGAGGGAGGGAGGGAGGGAAGGAGGGAGAAAGTGAGGAAAGGAGGGAGGAGGGGAGGAAAGGAGGGAGGAGGGGAGGGAAGGCGGGCGGGAAGGAGGGAGGGAGGGAAGGAGGGAGGGAGGGAGGGAGGGAAGGAGAAAGGATTGGTTTTGGCTCTTGGTTGGAGGGTGCATTCTGTATAGTGAGGAGGACATGGTAGTAGGAGTTTGAGGCATCTGGCCATATTGTATCTAAAGTCAGGAAGCAGACGGAGGTGAACACTATTGCTCAGCTCACGTATTTGCCTTTAGGTGCAGTCTGGGATGTAGTCCAGGAAGTGGTGCCATCCATGTTTAGTGTGTCTTCCCACTAGCTAAACCTCTCTGGAAACACCACCATGGACACACAGAGGTGTCTCTGTACATCGAGGTAACTCTAACTGCAGTCCCACTGACAGTTAAGATTAGCCATCATGTGGGGGTAGAAGCATTAAGATTGTAGCATAGAAGTCTTGATGTGTGTGATAAAACATTCTTCCAAAAGGTTCTGCTGGTGCACAGCCGCACTCAGGCACATATACCTTCTCTAGTACAATTAGGGACTTCTAAACCTTTGCCTGTGAGTGAGTTAAAAATATCAACAGAGAGGTTAACCTTCTCTTCCCATGTGCTTATTTCTCATTGGCTTCAGCTTTGTGGAGAGGAGAATTAGTGTATACACACCAGATTTGTAAGAGATCTTTTGCGGTAAAGCAGGATTTCACAAATACTCTTCTAATTTTTTATGGGGATTTTAGCATTAAATCTCTTATTGGTGTCAGAAATCTATATGCATTTCAATTTACTAATCTTTTTCTTTCATTTCTTCTTGGTATCCGTTTGATCAGTTTTAAAATGAGTCAACACTTGGCCCCGGTGGCCACCCAAACAAAAGGTGCCACCACCTTCCTTGTAGATTTAGTTATGAGTGAGTGACACAGGGTAACTCATCTCATTCCTGATCTGACACAGCCGTCCGTGCTTATTATTTATTTATTTATTTATTTATTTATTTATTTATTTATTTTTGTACGTTTATGCTAGAGACACATTTCTTATGGTCTCCACATGCTCTGGAATGTCTTACCAGTGCTGCTTATTGAACCAAGATCTTGGGATTTCTTGGCAAGTGCTCTAAGCACTGTGCTGTCTCTTGGTTTCTGGAGGCATGGTAGTGCTGTGTAGCTGAGGCTGGCCTCGTTATGTAGCTGAGGTTGGTCCTGAGCCCATGATCCAACTGAGGCTTCCTCCACTGACCACTGGGATTCCAGGCACACAGAATGTTTTCCTTCAGATTGATTTTGTTTTACAAAACATTATGTGAAGCCTACGAGTTATTTGTCTTTCAAAAAGTATCCATGGGAAATTATATTGTCATTATAGTAAGTATAGATATACCTCCCTCTAGTAAAACACTTAACACATACCAATATGAGAAATTCAGGTCGAAAGTCAAAATTTTATGATAAATCTATGATAAAATAGATAATTGAGTTCGGGAGGCAGACACCACATCTACACTTGACTGTAAATTGCAGGCATTAAACAGATGGGCTGTGATTAGATAAACCTATTTATTCCTGAGAAAAGGTGCCGGTGGGAGCCTGGCTGCCAGGATCAGCACTGGGTTAGAACACTTAGTAGATGAAAGAAAGTAGAAAAGGCTGCGGGTTCTTTGTCTCTAGCTGGGACTAAGCACCCAGGAGCCAGCTTGGTCCTGATGTGCATAGAATAATCGTGAGTGCTATGCAGTACGTTTACAAGAGGCTAAAACGTAACCTTTCAAGTAACTATAAAGACTGCAGAGAATGACTGTACTTCAGGCCATTTTATTTTTAAGGAATGTGCTCTGTTTAGGAATGCTTTTCTGTTTTAAATAGACCATTCTTCTACAATGGGTTTTAAAAGCAGCATAGAGGCTTTTTTTGGGGGGGGGGGGGTTGTTTTGTTTTTCTTTTTTCTGTTCACAGACTTTTACAGGCTCAGAAGTAGGATTTTTTTTTTCTTTAAGGCAAATGGAGAGACACTTTCATTACATTTATTGGCGTGATACTGTGCCATCTGCTGGGACAGAAGATGCAGGGAGACCTGCACTGCGGCACGCACAGCGGCCAGGCAGCTCATTTGTCACAGCCTCTTGGCTTTGCTTGCTGCTCAGATGCTTGCCGTGTGCCAGAGTCGCTTTTCTATCTGTCCCCAAAGAGTACAGGCTGCAGCAGAGCTGTGGACAAAGTGACTTCTCTTCTCCAGGAAATGCTAAGCGAGTGACCACCACCAGAGTGTACACTAGTTGGAAATTTGTTAGTGCTTATGTTCTAGAAACCAGAGTTATGCTAGAATGAAATGTAGCTTCGGGTGAAGAGAAGAAACAGGACAGAAATATTTGCCATTGAACATTTTGAACTAAAAATCCCTCAGAAATCAACATTAGAATATTGACATTCTACTTTGTTTTAAATATGAAATAAGAAGACATAAAAGAAAGTGGACAGAGTCAAATTGAGAATATGGAGCAGCTGGGAAGAGACAGCCATAAGTGGCCACAATAAGCAATCTCATATCTCCGGGAGTCTTAATGCTTTGTTTCCTATCCACATGTCACTTCAAGCATATAGGAGCAAAGCTATCTTCACCCAGACTCTCAGGGACCTGGCCTGAGCAAGGCTCCTTCTCCTCCTGCACTTACCCTGATGCAGAAGAACACATTAGCAGTGTCTCCCATCAGGCAATGAAACACATTCCTTAGGCCATAATACACTTTGTTGTTGTTGAGACAGTGTCTTACTTTGTTATTCACGCTAGTTCCCAACTCAAGAGCTCCACTGAAGTGCCTGCCTCAGCCTAGAGTAGCTGGAGACGTGTGTGTGTGTGTGTGTGTGTGTGTGTGTATGTGTGTATGTGCATGTTTATGTGTATGCCATTGTGTCCAGCTAATCAGTGCAATTTCTGTTAATATGTTTTTGTAAACGTATGTATGGATGAAAGTGGACACATGCCAGGATGTGTATGTGACTGGGGGTGGGAGTGGAAGTCGGGGATTAACTCTTGGGAATCTGTTCTCATCATTTACCTTCCTTAGGTGGGGTCTCTTGTTTCTGCTGTTGTGCTAAATACTCCAGGCTAGCTGCCCTGTGAGCCTTGGAAATCCTCCTGCCTATGCCGTCATCTCCTTACAGGAGTGCTGAGATTATAGATCTGTGCCTCACATATGGCTTGTTTCATGTGTTCAGGGGAGTCAGTTGAGGTAACTGGGCTTACACAGCTAGCACTTTTCCCTACTGAGCCACACAAAAGAATGTCCCTGTTCCGTACATTCCATCAGTCAGAACAAAGTATACGGCCATCTCTACTTCATTATTATTATTATTATTATTATTATTATCGTCATGTATTATTTATACACAGTAATGAATTTCATCGTGTACCTGATCATTTACTCCAGTTAAACTTTCTTGTTCCCCTGCCCATTTTCTTTAAAGACAGTTGGAAAGAGAACTCTATAACGTTTTCAGACAAAATTAAGAACATGTGTTAACTAGGATGAACTTAGAGAGAGGGGTGTTCCCCAGTAGACCCTGGAAGGTAGAAAAGCACCGGACACTGTAGATAGCTAGATGTGTGGGGAGAGAGAGAGAGAGAGAGAGAGAGAGAGAGAGAGAGAGAGAGAGAGAGAGAGAGGTCAGAGGTGGATTTTATATATTTTATATGTGAATTTGTTGATGGCGACATGACCATGAGGTGAAGATCTGAGGAATTTCAAGAAGAGGATGCGGACAAGAAGAACTTCAAAGACTAAAAAAATCTAAAAGTGCTCCTCTACCCTACTCAGCGCTTTACTCCCGGGCGTGTTCTGTGTGATGTCCAGCTCATACCAGCCATGCATTTGCTGAGTGAATGGTTGGTTCCAGGAATAAAACTGCCATTGGTGGAGAGAAATAAGTCTGGTATTGGTCGGTAAGGGGGATGGCACGAGGGACTGGAGGGAAGTGCAGGGCACAGACATGGCTGCCATAGTGTGTTAGAGGAAGGAGAGAGAGGAGAGAGAGAAAGGCAGAGACAGACAGAGACACAGAGACAGACAGACAGAGACAGAAAGGGAGGCAAAGACAGAGACAGACAGAGAGAGAAACAGACACACATACATGCAGAGAGACAGAGACATACAGAGAGAGACACACAGAGAGAGACAGAGACAGAGACAGATAGACACACACACACACAGAGAGAGAGAGAGAGAGAGAGAGAGAGAGAGCACCCCAAGGCCAACATGGCTGTTGCTGAGTATGAAGTTGGGGATAATTGCAGGAAAGGAGAAACAGCCTGGGGAAGAGATCTCATGCTCTTGGAGTTTCTTACAGGTGGCATGCCAACTCTATGTAACAACAACCAATGACAGAGGGACTCTTGGCCTAAGACTAGCAGACTACACTGAGCAGTTGGAATAACTTGGGTCCTTCTATGGGGACCACTGACATAAGTTAAGGGGCTAGCTTCACACACTGGTATATGTAAAGGATGCTGGCAAGGTCCGTCCTTCTGTTGATTCCACGGACTGGAATTTGGTGGGGGCAATAATTACTTTGAGATTTGTACCAGCAGAAAGGAACGGGCTTGGAATGCGGAGATCAGTGTCCGCACTTGGAGACGGTAGATGTTAAAAAATTCAAGAAGGGATCATGATAAGACTATTTCTGAAGAAGGGGCTCAAATGACTGGTGAGCCTCTGCAGCTGCAATTCCTTTTAAGGTTATGTTTTATGTGTTGAAGCTTTAGTATAAGTAATATCCTGTATGCTGGGTGCCTCCTCTCTCACAATCTCATCCCCATTTCTCCTGCCCCTCACCTGTCCCTACAGGTTTTTTTTTTTTTTTTAAACTTTCATTCAACACAAACACACACTCACACTCACACTCACACATAAACACACATACTTTTAAAAAAGTATTTGTATAAAAATCTAATAATCATAAATGAGGAAAGACAATATTTATATTTCTGAGGTCGGGTTAATTCATTTATATAGTTTTCCCCAGTTATATCCATTCTCTTCCTGTGACATAGCTTTGTTTTTCATTAGGGCTGACAAAACTTCCATTATATTTTTATAGTACATTTTCCTTTGATGTTATACTTCTGCCGTGGCCATCCATATGCTGGGGAGGCATTTAGAACCAGGTTCTTTCACATCCCACCAAGAGACTCCATGTGCCAAAAAACAGAAAGAAGTTGCCAATGATGGCGTGGAAAAGAAATGGGGAGATCTAAGGGGATGGCAGTCTGGGTAAGAGCACCAACAGGGCAAGCCTAGCAGCTAAGGTGAGTCCTCAGCATCCATGTGAAAACTGGGTGTGGCCACATGAATCTGTATTCTCAGTGCTATGGAGGGCAGACAAGGGAATTGCAGGGGCCTTGCTGGCCAGCCAGACCAGCCTCCAGAAACTCCTTTTCTTCCATTTAAATAGCAATCCCAAGATTCAGTAGGAGCGATCCTATCACAAGCATCACAATGGTGTATGGAGGAGAGCGGTAGAACAGGAACTTAGCACACGGATCTGGCCTCTGTGGGGCACATACATAAGTGTGTGTTCCCTTCCTCAACACACACATTACAGAGACACAGAGACAGGCAGGAGAGAGCTAGAGCAAGAGTGAGAGTGAGAGAGAAAGAGAGAGAGAGAGAGAGAGAGAGAGAGAGAGAGAGAGAGAGAGAGAGAGAGAGAGAGAAGGGGCTGGGGAGATCAGGCCCAAAGGACAGAATAAACAGAAGCATTTGAGAGAAAAGGCTCAGGGCAGTGGAGGGCTTTTAAGTTCAGAGCAGGAACAAGGAAGGGGCCAGCCGCTCGAGGCCAAACAGAGTGATGTTGATGGATGACACAAAAAAGCAGAACTCCTTTTCTTCCATTTGCTCCTGTCTTCTCTGTCAAGGAGAGTGATCTCTGGACCAAATAGGGTAGTGTGAACATTGTTAAGAGAAAATTGAAGCTCAAGATGGGTGAAGAGATTATGCAAGAGCACGTGTCTCCTGCAAATGAGCCTCAGTTTCTGGCTGTGAATAAATAGCGGAGCGGGCAGGCATGAGAGAAAACACTGCACGGGGTTACCCTGCTAAGCAGGGACAGCTCTGCCTGATGGGAAAGGAAGAAATACAAATGTTGTGTGGCAGGAGTTAGAGAATTCGGAGTCGGAAAGGGCTCTGGGTATCTAGTTCAACCCTTATCTGATTCACTGATGTACGTTTAGAGATGTTTTATGGATAGTCAAGAATTCACAACAAGCTCAGTTCATCTGCCACATACGTTATTCTCTTCCTTAATATCTCAAGTCTTTAATGTAGAGATGGCTTTATGGCTGCTGGAATCATGCATTCCTCTCTCCCCTTTTTGCAGACACTGTGCTGGCCTTGGGCAGGAAAACAAGTGTGACAGTTTTTGCTCATGAGCGCTTGCCGTCTGAATTCAGTTATTTGTTTAGTCAACAAACATCAAGCTCAGAAAGGGTAAAAGCAGTTTCAAAGTAGAAGTGAAAGTCTCGATTCTCCTTATTAAAATCTGGGAGACACGTCCCCACTCCGCCTCCTCTCTGTCTAAACATGTCTCACTGTCGCTTTCCATGTGCAAATGTCTGTAAACACACAGCCGGCCTGCCTCACAGTCAGAAGCGCATCCTTCAAGACTCTGGAACCTTCTCTTTGAAATGCATCATTAAGGAAGACAGACTTTAAATCCACGTCAGAAGACAGCTCCAGAAGTCCTGACTGCAGATCAGTAGACCTACACAATGTGGTCAGGGCTGTGCCTACTTAGCTGTCAACAAATGAGCCCCCCCCCTTTTTTTCATATGTTTTTGCAAAATTTTTAGCAGATTTTTCTGCTAAAGATTTTTTTTTGGTTAAGTTCTTAGTCAATAACATTATTTAAAATTCTCTTCTATCTTCAAGCCAAGTTGTTTTCTGGGCTGGGAAATTTTATTTTTCATTATATGATATGTGTGAGCATGTGCCACATACACTTCCAAGGAGTGGGGACACAGCATGCCGTGTAGCGTAAGTCCTGCCCTCGTGAAGCTTTTAGTGTTGGAAGAGAGGCGCCTAACAATTAGAATAACATCTATGTAAATCACATAATTTATTGAAAAAATAGGTTTGACAAGGCAAGTATAAATAGCACATGAAATTTGGGCTTTCTGGGGACAGCTGCTGTCCAAGAGACAGGTATAAATCATCTCCAGGACAGTAGAGGATGATATCTGAGCTGAATCAAGGGAGAGAAAAAAATAAGTTTTGAAGATGCTACTTTGATAGACCTGACCAAAGAGAGCAAGCATGTTCAGAATGGATGATAAGGTCCAGAGAGTGCTACATTATGACGAGAGAGAGAGAGAGAGAGAGAGAGAGAGAGAGAGAGAGAGAGAGAGAGAGAGAGAGAGAGAGAGGAAACGAACACGGCCACCACATTCATGAGCCCTCAGATGTGATCAGGAGACCAAACCCAAGAATCTATAGGGTGCAAGGAGAGGCTGAAGTAAAAAGCGGAAGGCACAGGGAGGCTATTCAAAAATCATAGCAGAGAATCCCCCTAATCTAGTGAAAGACGTGAATGTCTAACGTCAAGAGGCCCCCAGAACCTCACAGAGATATGATTACAATGAACCAATACTGAAGGTTGTAAAGAAAGTAATGCTAAATCTCCTACAAAGCCAAACATAACAAGAACACTCACAGCCAAGAAACACTGAATGCTGCATTTCAAGTCCCTAAAGTAAATAACTGCAAGAATGCAGTATCTGAAATCTGATGAAGAAATAGGAACATTTTAAAATTACTAAGGAATCACTTGTTCATCAAGCCAGTGTGGCAGACACTTAACACCAAACATTGAGGAGAAAGCAATATTTCTCCATTGAAAAGAATAACTTTTAGGAGAGGAGTAGATAAATGCATGAAGGAGATGTACTATATACACACAAAGGAACTTTATTCAGCTACAAAGAAAAATGAAGTTATGACATCTGGAGGAAAACGGATGGAAGTGGGGGTCATTGTGTTAGGTGAAATGACCTCCAGTCAGGAGAGAGCGTATACTTTAATCTCACATCTGGACTAGAACGTGGAAGTAGAAAGGCAGCCCTCAGCCAGGGTGGAAGAGTCAAAGGGTGGTAATGGATACCCATGGCAAAAAGCAGAAGGAAGGGCATTTGGAGAGAAGATGGGAATGAGCAGGAGGGAAAACAGAAAGGAATGAAATGTAATAGCTATGAAATGTCACACAGAAATCAAGTACATTGCACACTTAGTAAAAATGATGAAAAAGAAAAAAATGCTATTATTATAAGAAAAAGAAAGGAAGGAAGGAAGAAGGAAGAAGGAAGGAAAGAAAGAAGATATCTAGGGGAGAGAAAATATTTAAGCAACTGAATGTAAATGACAGCAGAGTCCTTGGGAAGTCTGGGTAATTGACAGATGAAGATTTTTCTCCCCTTTGTCCATCTTTTCCCTCTCTCCACCTTCCCCTTTCCTTTCTCCTCCCTGAGTCTCTTGTACAACATCTAGTCTTGGGTCCGTCAGGCCTGCCATCTTTAGCTTTTCTGTATACATTGCTTGTGAACCACATAACCCTAATCCTTGTCTGTAGGGACATTTCCTATTCTTAGTCTTGTGTGTGTGTGTGTGTGTATGTGTGTGTGTGTGTGTGTGTGTGTGTGTGTGTGTGTGTGTGTGTGTGTGTGCATATGAGTGTGTAGAGATGCAGGGTGGCAAAGAGAAAAGTCTGGCAACAGGTGGCATCTCTTGTCCCCATCTAAAAGCCCACGATGAGGAGAAGGACTATTTATTAATGCTCAGCAATGGGACTTTCCCCAGATAGGGAAACCAAAACCTCTTACTTTCTTTCAAGTGTGGAGTGTCTGAAGACTCTATAGCCAAGGTGACCAAAGTATCTATATTTTAAGCCAGGACACCTTTGGGAGTGGAAGGAGACATTAAACTAGCCCTAATCATCTTTGAGTACATATGAATTGATAGTTTAGTTTCAGTTGTAAGGATGGATTGATAAATTAGTCATATTCTAACACTGTCTCAAAAACATTTTTCTTTACAAAAAATAACATATATCTGAGTTCATCAAAGTAAACTCAAAACTTCTCTATATGGAAAACCAAACATTAAAAAATGTAAAATTATCATGCCTTTTTTTTTTTAAAAAATACATTTGTCATGAAGTATCTCATCATTGTATCTTCCTTAAGAATGTGATTTTCCAGTTACTATGGTCTGGCTGTGTCAAGTCTGAATTCCCTTCAGAGTTGTAGTTTCTGGCCAATACATTTGAAATGAACCTCTGATTTACCTCCTCTGAAGAGCAGTGCTTGTCTGAATATGTGCTTGTGCTACCACACTTAATTGGATTAATACAACCGTGGTAAGTGCATGATAATCTCAGCTCTAATTTATTTTCAAGGGTACTAACATTTAAATCTCTGCTCAGAGGATCTTTCTTCAAACACTATTTTACTTGCTCAATTAATTTTGTATATTCATTTTTTGCCTAATTTATATTTGGCAAGATTTAGTTGATCTCAACTGCGCCCCAGTCATATAAGAGCAGTAATAAAAATGTCTGTCTACACCCGGGAGGAGTTAGACATCACAGCGGTGAGTTTTACTCCAAGTCTCCAATGGGTATGGTCCTCACTGTGGTACTGGGACAGTGAGACTTGCTGACATTCCCGAGATGCTGACATACCCATTGCTGACATCTGCTATGGGTAAGTAGATTTGAGAGTCTCAGAGGACACACAGGACAAAGAAGTGATCATTTGGAGCTCAGACTTGCCAGTGTGTCAGATATTCTAGCTCAGCGTGCAGGCAGAGGACCCGCCCCACTCATCTCCTAAATGAAATCAGTCTGTCTGCCTTCCAGAGACACAGCATTACAGCATTTAACTCCCCCCCTCCCCTCCCCCCCCGTTCCTCCCACCAGGACCCACTCTGCAAACAAATGGAAGGAATAACAAGAATCTTTTTGAGATCCAGATCTGACTACATTTCTGGCAATGTCTTGAGAAGTTTTTTTAAAAGCCCTCAGTGTTCAGTTCGTACTTCCTTTTATTTAAAAGGGAAAAAAAAATATGCCCACGAAGGGCAATAGCATGTCTCCATTCTTCACTGTCTGCTTGTCATAGAACGTTGGAATCAATTGAAGTTTTGAATAAATAATTTTTTTTAAAAAAAGTCTATCTAAATGCCCTACGATGCTACTGAATGGTTTTGAAAATGAGCTTGGGTCATATTTATTCAAAACAGAAATGTTTTATAAACATTTCCAATGAGTTAAAAGCCATTTCTTTTGTCTTTTTAGATGCCTCAATAATTGAGGTTATTAGATAACAAGGTTGAGAGGTTTCCCCCAGGTTCCTTTAGCTTAGAATAGTCAATGTCAAGTTACCATTATTTTGGAGTAGTGTGTAAATTCTATTAATTTCCTTTCCTCATGCATAAGATCTTCCAAAGATAATTGCAATTTTAATGAATTATTTTCTGGGTTTTATGTCATTAAGACAGGGCAAGATTTTAGAGTGAGCTCCAACAAGATGGAATCTCCCATGCCAAGTGTCGCTCAATTAAACCAAAACCTTAATGAAGCAGGTTCCACAACAATCCAGCTCGCAACACGGATTTTCTTGTCACTGAAGAACTCCTTTCTGCTCCATTGCTTACTGAAATGTAACCAGAGTCAACCAGTCAGATCTCCTATATTTCTTTGTTATCATATTATAAAAATCCCATTGTTCAGCTATTCCCCAAGAGGAGCTGCTGTCCTGCTTTGCAGAGACTACTCTAATTCATAAATTGCAAATAAAACCCAATTAGATCCATTACTGAATTTATTTTAATTTGCCTTTTTGCAGTAGGGATGCATTTTAGTGTCTCGCTGCTTTTCACCCTTGTTATCTCAATGATTGGGGCATCCAAAAGGACAAAAGAAATGGCTTTTAACTCATTGGAAATGTTTATAAAACATTTCTGTTTTGAATAAATATGACCTAAGCTCATTTTCAAAAATATTCAGTAGCATTGTAGGGCAATTAGACTTTTTAAAAAAATTATTATTCAAAAATTCATTTGATTCCAATGTACTATGACAGTGAAGAATGAAGACATGCTATCGCCCCATGCTTGAATTTAAATTTTCACACAAAGAAATAATGTAGCTTTGTTTAACCCATGTGCAGTGATTACATGTTTCTTAGTGACTTTGCTCTTTGGATGCCCAAGGATGTCCCTACTTACTTGATTATGGAAATGAATGCTATTGCACCACACCAAATTCTAAAATCCTTTATGGTCCACTTTTTTTGCCACAGTTTATTTTGCAAGGTCTGTTAGATTCTCTGTGACTATAGAGAGGAGAACTTCTTCTCTTTTTTCCAAGTATAGAGAGGGAACCTTAGCCGGGCAATGGTGGTGCACGCCTGTAATACCAGCACTTGGGAAGCAAAGGCAGGTGGATTTCTGAGTTCAAGGCCAGCCTGGTCTACAGAGTGAGTTCTAGGACAGCCTGGGCTACACAGAGAAACCCTGTCTTGAAAAAAACCAAAGAGAGAGAGAGAGAGAGAGAGAGAGAGAGAGAGAGAGAGAGAGAGAGAGAGAGAGACAAGACTTATACAGAGGGCCTTACAACCTGCTTCTGGGAGGGGTCAGAAAACCCTTGCTAGACCATAATCCTGCATCAAGGAGAAGGGTGGAAGAGGGCAGCAACCTTCCTGCTTCTGAAGTTTCACCCAGGTTCCTTTCGCTTAGAATAGTCAATGTCAAGTTACCATGATTTTTGGAGTAGTGTCTAAATTCTATTGATTTCCCTTCCTCGTGCATAAGAAACAGAAAATAGAAGTATTTAGAGGAACAATTAAGAGTCGGCCAAGCTTCTGTGACTTGACCAACTTTATGAGTTGACCAAAATAAAATGCCATGCTTTCTGCTTCCCACCATGTCCCTGTTCTATGTGACTGGACGCAGACACCGGGGCTTAAGCATGTTCGTATCTCCTGGGTATTATGTGGTTAATGATGTCACGTCTGCTGAGGGAACATGGTGAGTAGAGTGAGCATTTTGGAATTTGTAGTTTTACCAACTCTTTCATGGACAGAGCATTTGATTTTTCAATAACTGTTCCATTTCATGTCTTTTATTCCATTAACTCCAAAATATTTATTTCAAATTTAAAATATGTTATCAGATAATAACTGTTTAATAGCTGTAGATTCACACAGCATGTCATTAATGTTACAGTCATTGCACAGAGCAATTAGGCTCTTTCTTCATATGTCATGTGGTAGGACGCTCAGGTCCTACTTACATTTGCTTACATGAAAACAACTTATATTTTCTGTTGACTGCACTAAGTGGTGACCTCCTGGCTTTAGAAGTCTCTCTAATTGAGGCCAAGGTCACTACAAAATTGCTTGTTATGCTTAAGGATGACAACACCAAATCCTTTCTCCGCATTATCCCAGAGGAAGAGTTAGCTGTCCCTGCCTGCCAGTGCCCAAGCACACGTTGTTAAGCAGGCGCCCAACAAGACTAGGCAAAGACGAGCTGCTGTTTTATCTATAGAAATCCTCTGCTTCAACTCCTATTAAAATAATTCAGTGCATCGCATGTGCTTCATGCATACCAGTCAAGCCTGTGAAAGAAGCGAAAGCACCAAGTGGCGGTTGGCATGACGGTCAGCTCTGCACAGGGATGCTGTGATGAGGATGAGAGTCCGCTGGGAAGATGGGCGGACTCCATATCTCCTTGTAAGTTGGTTATGTGTGCCTTGGGACAAGAGGAGGCCATGGCTGCATTGGCATTTGTCATTCAAAATAATTCTGAAGAGAGAAGAGTGGTGGTTCAAATGAAAATGGCCTCTGTAGGCTCGCACATTTGAATGCCTGATCTGCCATTGGAGGAACTGTTTGGGAAGGATTAGGAGGGATAGTTGGGTTGGAGGGGGTTTGTCATTGACTCTGAAGTTTCAAAAGCCCATGCTATTCCCAGTTCTCTCTCTCTCTCTCTCTCTCTCTCTCTCTCTCTCTCTCTCTCTCTCTCTCTCTCTCTCTCTCTCTCTCTCCTCCCTCCCTCCCTCTCCTTCTGTCTGTCTGTCTGTCTGTCTGTCTCTCTCTCTCTCTCTCTCTCTCTCCTTAGTGGGCGTTGTCTCAAATGTAAGCTCACAGCTACTGCCCCAGCACCATGCTTGCCTGCCTGCCTGCTGCCATGCTCTCAGCCACGGTAGCCATGGACTCATCCTCAAACTAAATGCTTTCCTTTACAAGCTGCTGTGGTTATAGTGTTTTGTGACAGCAATAGAACAGTAACTACGACAGGCTAAGAACTATGACCTTCTACTAGGAGCTCACGTGGCAGCTTCGAATAGTCCTCTTCTGGAAGATGCTTTTAGAGACAGAGCAGCCACTTCTGGACCTATCCTGACTAACTGTAATGTAGTTCTTAGTCCTGCTGACAATGCTGTGCAGTATTGTCACCCAGTGACAAGTGCTGACTTGTTCTGGATGCTGACACAGCAGTTGTAACCAAGACAGCTCCTGAGTAAAACAGGAAAAGCCCACCCTTCCACAGTGTTTTTAGACATGGTTTCTATGGAGAGAGGACGGTGTGGTTGCTTGGAAGGTGAGTGGCAGATCCAGGAATCTTTTGAGCTGCTTTGCTTGGCTTCCTTTGGATTTCACTCAAAATGCAACTCGGTTTAAGCAGATTAACTGATTCCTCTTGTCTGCGTGCAGTGCTTTTGTTTGTGAGGTGGCTCTGCGCATTTTCAGCAAGCCACCCTTCCCGTTAAATCATTGCGCCTGCCGCCTTGTCTTGATCGCTCGCCACACCCCACTGTCACCCTGAGTCAGCAGGCTTCAGGTTCCAGCATGCCCTGGACATGAATTTTTGGCCTCATGGTGCAAGCAGAGAATTTTCCATACCAACTGTAAACCAGTAAACCTCATGCCCACCAGCTTTTACAGAGTCCAGGAAGGAAGCCCACCCCCACCGTGTTCCAAATGAGGTGCTTCTGCCAAAATGACTCAGAGGGAGGCTCTAGGCACCAGAGGGAGGCTGTTATGTTTTGTTTTGTGGTGAACTCCACCCAGCGATGAGAGAAGGTTAAAATACCTTTATTTAGCTCTCCATCATTGTCAGGCCTGGTACACAGCACTGTAGGATTGAAAAGGAGGGAGATAACGGCAGGGTCAGGAGGCCTTGCTCCCAACCCCGCTGCCTCCGCTGTGGGCATGCCAAATTCATTCCAACATTCCTACTGGCTCGAAATGAAGAAAGTGGACACGGGGCTTAAGCTAAGGAACTGTGAAAGTTCTTCATCCCATACTGTGCACACTCTGTCTAATCCCACAACCCCATGCATGAGACTTTCTTGCTGACTCTGTACCTTGTAAGCCAGGACAGAAATCCCATGCAAATATCTCAAATACCCTACAGTATCTATCTTCCCTTGGGAAACACTCGCTTCAGATGTATGTGCACCAATCCTATGTGCCAGAGAATAAATCACTGTGGTTAAACCCAAGGGTCATCCCTCCCACACTTCTTGTTAGCTTACCAGATGAATGTTCAACATTTTCTTCAGTTTTGCTCTGTTTCTTGATCACTTGTGCATAATCATGCTGTGTTTTATGCCATTCCTCCAAATATAGTCTGCAGTTTACTAATTTTCTCATGGGCTGCTTCTCATCTGCTGTTTAACCTACTCATTTGATTTTTAAATTTTAATGACTTTGTTTTAATATTTAAAAATAATATGCATTTTGGTTTTATTTTCACTTTGCTTCTTTCTTGGGTGATCCCCGATGTTTTCATTATCATTTTTGTGCTTATCTTATGACCTCTTTCATGTTGTATTATCAAGTACCCTAGAATTTTCTGTTAGATCTCTTTGTCTGCCAGCTCCTTACCAAGTGGTTTGATTTCTTGCCTGGGCTGCAATATTTTTACTGTAAACTGCTAAACAGGGATCATTTCCCACCCTCTGTAAACTAACTCACTGCCCTCTTGTGTGGGTTGCCTTTGCATTTATTTCTGTTTAGATTTTCAGAGCTCAGCAGCCCGGAGCAGTGGTTTTGTTGGTGGTGGGAGTTGACTGTTTGGTTTGTTTTGAAATGAATTTCTCCTGGTTGGAGTTGCTTGTATCCTGTGGACATCTTAACTTCTGATACTATATCTGGTGTGGGGCTCTACCACATGAAGATTATGTCTGGTTTTGATTCATGGTGCTCACAATGGTAGGTGCCATTTCTTCTTCCAGAATTGCTTAGTGGTGTTCTTCCATTTTCCTTTGCAGGCAGGGTAGGATGTCTTTTGAGGAACATCAGAAAAGCCAGAGTCTTGCTTTCTGCACTCTGCCTGGCCCTGCCCAAGAACTATGCATCCCTTGCCTTAGAAGGTAGAGCTCAGCCCTGGTCAGCCTGGCTCGTATTATATCCATGCCAGTTGACCCTTTCCCTTGTTGTTTTTAGGATTGGCAGGATTCTCTGGTTTAGGTTACTGTTTTTAATCTCAGTTTCTGAAGAGTCCCCTCCTTCCCAAGCTCTTCCCAGGTTTCCTCTCCATTCCTTCCTTCTTCTAAAAGTTCTACTTGTATGCTCAGAACACCTCTCTTTTCAAAGCAATCAATAACACATGGACACTGCAGTGATCAGAATGGAGGCTGCAAACCTATCCATGCCACTTAGCCAACAGTCTCGAGTGATCTTAGAAAAAAAGGAAAACAGCTCACTGTGCCACTCAGGTTCAACTTGCCAATGCCTAGTTATAGGCTGGGAATTCAGATTTCTGTATTTAAGATGCTTATGTTGAGATTTCTGTCACTCCAGGATTGATAGCAACAAGCTGAGGTGCAGAGGCAAACGTATTTGCCAAATCAAAACAGATATAAAAAGGTATACCACAAAAGGGCATAGATACAGTAGTCATTTTTTATAGAAATTTAGGGAACCTACATGTTACCAAATGGAGTGTGGCATTTATGTAGACTTCATATCTAGATGTATACAAAAGAATCCCTGTGTGCTTACAGACCATTCCATAGGCTCCGCGCAGCTGCAACCTTGCATCATCACCTACCACCACTGCTTGCCAGATGCAAGCCAGGCATAGAAGATGCTCACTACCCTACCCTACCCTACCTTCTTCTTCTCCCCCTTTTCCTTCTCCTCCTCCTCTTCTTCCTTCTCTCCCTCTCTCTACCTGCTTCTCTCTCTCTGCTCCATGTGTTCCCAGTGGGCCTCCTTCTCTCTTCTGTCCTTCTCTAACCCTACCCTACCTTCTCTGCCCTCATGGCTCCATCTGCTTCTACCCCTTCTCCAGGTCCCCGCTCCCTCCCCCTTCCTCACAATAAACCTCCCTTATACTAGGTCTGTTGCATGGTGTGATTTCTCAGGAAGACATTTTGGCATGCTAGGTACCCCTTTACTACTGCCTCCATTGCATCATATTTCATAACAATCCCATTGTCTTATTAAGAAGAACATTTACAGTATCAATTAATTATCTTTCTTGAGACTGACTATTTGTGGTAAGGTGCCTTGCATCTCAGGATATCACAAGTCACCTGGGTCAGTGTCTATTTGTTAAAGCGTAAGGATTTCTGCCTTTACTTCTGCTCTTGTGGTCTTCTAAAACTTCTACAACATATTAGCAAGGTGAAATCATTAATAGTGGGTGGAGTTTCTTCAGAGCTATGTAGGGGCATCAGAGAGCCATCATGGGCACTGCTACTCTGTCATGACTTATTAGGACAACAGAACACAAGGGCTTGAATGCCATTTTGAAGAGGATATATAGAGAGGTTACCCAATGCCTTAGCTAAAGTTTCCATTTTGTGTGAAAAGACAACATGACCAAGGAAATTCTTATAAGAGACAACACTTATTGGGGCTGGCTTACAGATTAAGAGGTTCAGTTCATTATCATCAAGGCAGGAACATGGCAATGTCCAGGAAGGCATGGTGCTGGAGGAGCCAGAAGTTCTACATCTTAATCTGAAGGTCACCAGAAGACTGTCTTCTAGGCAGCTCAGAGAAGGGTCTCAATGCTTACACCCACAGTGGCACACTTTCTCCAACAAGGCTACACCTACTCAACAAGGCCACTCCTGCTAATAGTGCCATTCCCTGGGCCAAGCATTTTCAAACCACCACACTCAACGAGGTTAAAGCCTGGACTGTGACATCACTTGGAGAGAGCCTCAGTGGTGGGCACAGATATTGATGGTAATGGTTACTATGTCTGTGACAATGCCATCTGGAACTTAATGGCCTATAATCTGAAAGATATTAAATGTACCATAAAATTAAGCAAATAATGGCTGAAAAGAGGAGAATTATACTGGGGAGCAGACCAAGAAAAAGTTGTAATTTGAAGTGCCAGTCCCATGTGCTCTACCATAGGAGTGATCTATCTCCCTGATGTTCTGTCTTACATCAGATATCTGCTTTGCTAGTTTAGGTGCATCTCAGACTATCCCCCAATCAACTGGCATAAATAAAACATTCTTCTCTTAGACCAAGGTAGCTACTGCTTTGGCATGTTATATAAACATGTCATAGGCACAATAGATTGAGTGTGTTACTGAAGTAAGACCATCAGCCTAGCCTGAAGGGACCACTGATTAGGAGTTAAGGGTCACCAAAAGCAGCAGAGGGTTTTTTGTTTTGTTTTGTTTTTTTATTTTTTTGTTTTTTTTGCAAGGGTTGAGATGTGCTCTTTGAGGCCATCATGAGCCTTTTGTATTTGGGCCTAAGGCGAGGAAACTGTAGGGGCTAAAGCAGGAGTAGGTGGATTTAAAAAGATATTAATTGTTAAAATTGAAGCCATAAGGCAATTTCATGGACTCATATAAGAAGTTGCTCACAGCAGATGTGAAGATGAGAAGAACGCTTACATCTAGTATAGGATCTCATTTTGATTCTTGTTTGAGTAAAGATGGAAGACATAACTCTAGGTACAGGACTTTTGTACAGGAATGTCCAAGAAGTCTTTCTGAAGGAACAGGTCTGGGATAAATTCTCTAAACTGGGTTGGATCTTGCAGGATATTGAAGGAATAAAAAGAGAGTCATTGTGTCACATCATGAAAAACAACCTCTGTTACTCATTAGCATCTAGAGATGGTTTAGAGTGGACCCCTGTATGAAGCTAACAGGCTCACACATATGGACATATAAGCCTATAATGATAGGTATTGTAGCCTGACTGTGGCTGGGTATATGAGTTACATTTGAGAAGGTCTGGCCTTAACAGCTTTGAGCAGATTTTTGTCCTGCAGGAGGATTGTCAAATAGATTCAATATTCCTAGTTAATGAGGGGATACCTCTAAAATGGTAAGGGCAGGTGTGGGACTGTACTTCCTGGAGGAATGCCCAAGTGTAATAGATTCCAAAGGTGCTGAAGGGTGTTGCAGATTTGAGAGTAATGCACAATATCAAAGATGCTATTGGGAGGAGAATGGGCCAAGGTTGTTGGGTTCCAACTGTGAACTGAGAGATCTTGTAAGGGTTAGATTAGCCTTCTCAACCTTTCCAGAAGGTTGAAGATGACAAGTAATGCCCAGATGATGTTTGATTTTGAGAGCCTCACTCACTTCCTGATACTAGTGATACTAGTAGTAAAAGCTTGGCCATGATTAGACTGTAGAGACCAGGAGAACTCAAAATGAGGAATAATATGTTCTATGAAGACAATGATTCCTTCTGAGACCCTTTTGTGCCATAATGAGTTCTATGCACCTAGAGAAGGTATACCACTAGAACTTGTAGATATTTGAGGCCATTTACCTACAGAGCCTTATGCCATGTAGGTAAAATATATTTGCCAGTCTTCTCCAGCATAGCTTCTCTAGATTGGGTGTGCTATATAGAAGGGAAGTAAAGGGACCTGAGGGCTTCCTCCAGGCTAACCTGACAATAGATATGGTGATGTTTAGAAATATGCTGCAAACTCTGAGACATTTCTAGAGTCACAGAGAGCAGCTCATCTGGAATCTGGTAGACACTGGCTCCCATATGATCAGTGTAATGAAATTGGCAAGGATCTTTCACTGGGGGAATCTAAGCATCTACAGCGTATTCTCTTGGATTTATAACCATCTATCTAAGAGTGTGCCTTAAATAGGATTACTATTGCTGTGATGAAACATGACAATGCATGACCATGACATGATCATAACCAAAGAAACTTTGTGAGGAAACGGATTATTTGGCTTATACTTCCATATCACTGTTCATTATCAAAGGAAGTCAAGACAAGCACTCACACAGAGCAGGAACTTGGAGGCAGGAGCTGATGCCAGGGCCATAGAAGAATGCTGCTTAGTGCCTTGCTCTTCATGGTTTTTCTCAGTCTGTTTTCTTATAGAACTCAGGACCATCAGCCAGGAATGGCACCATTCACAATGGGCTGGATCATCCCCCATCAATCATTATTTAAGAAAATGCCCTACATCCAGGTCTCATGGAGGCATTTTCTCAATGGAACTTCCAAATGACTCTCTCTTGTTTCAAGTTGACATAAAATTAGCCACTATAGGGTCCATGTGTGTGTGTGTGTGTGTGTGTGTGTTGGGGGTTGTTGTAAAGCACTGATATAAAGCCCTTTTGGTTTCCCTAGGAGTATATTGTGATATAAAAGAGTGGCATTAGAAACTAAAAAAGCCTAGCTACCTCTTTGGCCTTTGTATCTGCTCAGTTGTTTTCTAGAGGGATTTCAAAATGGTCATTTGGATAGGCCTTCTAGTATATAATGGCCACCTAGACTGGAAGTCAGATGAAATGCCAAAATTTCAGGGGCACTTTAATTGGGGCATTATGGTCACCAAGGAGAATTCTTTCTGTCTAGATAGCTACATGGCCTGGGTACAGGGAAAGTAAAAATGTAAGCTCTCATTCCTGCTCTCAGATGGAGAGTCTTAACGAGGACAATTACTTCTGCTTTGGGGATGGTATAGAATTACCTAGAAGGTATAAAGAGTCTAGGTCTAGGTTAGAGGCTCACTACTGCATAACCTGAAAGCTTATGTCCAGCCTCCATAAAACCACTACCATCCATGAATCAGGTAGCCTCGGATTGGGAAGGTGGTGAGGATTATAGCTCTGATCTAGCACTGAGATAGGCTTCATTGTCTTCACACAGGAACACTTCAGGGTAAGGGTGAAGGCTGCAGATTTTATTTGTCAAGATTTTATAGTAAGCTCTGGAGTTTATATGATAGGAGTGATAGCCAATCACCATGATCATAAGAGTGGAGAGAGGCCAATAGAGGCAAGCGGAGGCTTCCACACACAGGCCACCAAAATGGTGTGCCAGTAATGATGAGGACAAGCCAAAGGCATACGTGTGGGGGTATTTTATTAAACATTTAATAAAGAAAATAATGCTACAAGGGTTATAGAGACACAGTATATGAATTCCTAAAGGAAGCTACTTGGTGTGTATCACTGATATAGGGTCATATATGTGTATTGAGCAGGCATCTCATGGTCCTACTGCATATCATAATTTACAACTGTAGTTGTCTTCCTTCAGCTTGGCTGTTTGAGATAAAGTCCAATGGGTCTTTTGGGAATTAGGCTGTAAGTAGTCAGTGTCTGTTTGTTAAAATGTGGAAATTTTTGGTATTTTGGCTTTACAGTTGCTATTTTTCATCCCACTAGATAAACAGCAGTGTGAAGCAGGACATGAAAGTCTTGGACTCACAACAGTCAGTGAAGGAAATAAATGCATGGTTGTCATCCCATGCATGTAAAGGCACATCACTACATGGTAGGAATTTAAAGAGTATCATTGGTCAAAATGATGATAGTGAAGCTCATGAGACAATCCCAAATGTGGGACAGTCATATTCGCAAGGTACTACAATTCCATGAATACACTCACAAAAAAGGAAGGGATTTCCCAGAAGAAAAAAAATCAGTAATAGCGTCAAGAACTTATATACATCGTTATAGCTATTCAGTCTACTATATCTGCCAGTTAGACTTGCCACAGAACATCTTCACTTAATGAACTCAGTCTCTTCACTGTAGAGGAATTTTAATACAGCAATATGGCTACTCTTGGAAGAGATCACATTCAAAGACCTTCTAGGTCTTTGTGATCCAGCTGGAATGACATGCCTTTAATCACCCTGGGTGGAATACAGACACACCCTTAGTTCATCTTTAATCCAAAACATTGAAGTTAAAGTTAGTTTATTTATAGAAGGAAGCAGCCATGTTTAACAAAGATGTCTAGTTGAAGGGCAGACAAAGTGACAGATCAGAGAAAGATTTGACAGAATGAGTCCCTAGATAGATTGTGCCCAAGTCTCACGATGACAGGAAAGAGGTAACTTGAGAGACAGTGCAGAGAGAGAAAGATGGAGGAGGCAGTTTTACCAGGATAGTTGTACAGAGACAGGTTGCAGAGAGAACAATCTAGACACAGATAAAGGCAGAATGAACCAGAGAATGAGAAAGAACCAGAAGATTAGAACAGATTGCCAAAGTAGTATGAGGCCAAGCAGAGCAATTCCGTGAGAAGCTGAGAGAAGCCAGTTTGAATCAGGCTGCTCGAAAACTAGTTTTGAGACAGAACGGTTGAATTGAACCAGTCAGCCAGAATTCAGAAACACTAGAGTGGGTGAGTTTATTCAGCAGTAAGTCTCTGAGATGACAATTACATACAGTGAATAAAAGTACATTTACACTCCACACAAACATAAAAAATAATTGCATAAATACTCACTCTTTCTTCCTTTCCAACAGAAGTTGGAGTGGGTTCTGATAAAAATCAATAGTAGGTATTGTCTAGAACAGATAGTAATGCCCAAATTCTGAGGTTAATTTTCTTAGTATCCCCAAAGGCTAATGAGACTGAAACAGAAAAATGTTTTTCTTTTTTGTTTTGTTTGAGGAAAGAATTGGGCAACTTATTTATAGTTTAGAGGAGTGGAGTATTTCTAAATTTCACCAGATGATTTAATCCAAGGTGGGAATTAGGCTCTGATGTTTTGAGACCTGTGATAAGGTTGAAAGATGGTCACCTATGGACCTGGTAATGGAATGAACAGGTTCGCTGTCAGCCGCAGCTCCTTCAAGCCGCATATCACTATCCTGTCTTTAAATCTAGCTTGCTTACTGTTCTCCCTGCCTTCCAGACTTATTCAGGCGATAAAGGGCTTGCCTAGCAATGCAGATTGTTTATGTAGACTGTGAGGCTGCAACTATGCAATATATCTATGCCCTTGCTTTATGATTTCAGTCAAAACAAAATTAAAGACTCGTAATCACCTGCGTTCTGGGAGCAATGAGGAATATTTTAAAATTTACATTTTCATCGATCTTTTGCCATAAGAAAGGCTAAAGTTCTAAAGTGAGATGAGTTTCTATAAGTCATGCTACACCCTTTCCGAAATAGCTGTTATCTTTGTCATTCTGATTTGCTGAGTGGGCAGTCGGAAATTAAAACGATAAAGAGTACATTTTCATACGTGCCATTTTCATTTGTAGAAGACCAGCAACCTGAATTCCCAGTCTTGGAATTAGTGTATTCATCTCCACAGGTACCCAGAAATGAAATAAAATGTCATCCAATGCAGTAGACACACCTCACTGCTGTCACACCTCCTAAACTTTCCTCCAATAAAATATTGTATTGACATTAAATGAGAAACCCAAGCCTGCACACTGGTCGTTCAAACAGCTTTAATGGTCTTTAGAATGGAGCATACCCTTGACATTTCCCTAGTGGATATTTTACTATTCACAGGAGAGTTGTTCAAGAAATATTACACTATTCTAGTCTTCCTTTTTTTTTTTTTTTTTTTTTTTTTTTTTTGCCTAGGTGTTGAATCAATTAAATTGCAACTTATAAATTTCTGCTTGAAACCTCTTAGAGAATAGCTTTCTTTATTTCCTTTATTTATAGGCACTGTAGGAAGTATATAAAAATGGCCCCCTGCCTTGCTGAGTCACTCTTTTCTTTCTCACCATCTAGCTGTTTCTTTGAGCCAGTATTTATTTGTCACATTACTGTGTTTCTTCTCAGGGTGACAACTGAAAGCAAGATAATCAAAGTCCCCAGGCCCTTATGGAACCCATAGTTTAGTCTGGTAAGCTGATAGCAAAGCCACAGTAAGTGCTCAGTCTTTACCAGGTACTTCTCGAGATGAGCTTGCATTCTGCTGCTTTATCCTTACAACAAGATGTACCTGATCATTTACAAAGTGTGTGGGAAGAACTGTGAGGCAGGTCCCACCCTTTCCCCTACTCTGTGAAGAAGGGAAGAAGCAGAGGAAAGGTTCAGTGGTGCATGTGGAGACTCATGGTTAGGAGATGGTCCTATCAGGATACTGCAGATGTTGTATTACAGGAAGTTCAGATACGGTGAGAACATGGCATCAAGACTCCACTCTTGTCTTAGCCTACCGATGCTGCCTTGACAAAAGCCCACAAACTAGGTAGCTTTAATGAGAAGTGCTTATTGTCCAACAGTCCAGGGTTGAGTCTGGAAAGTCTTTTTCCTCCAGATTATAGGCAGCCAATTTTCTTGTCTGCCTTCATGGCTAGAGAGAAACTCCCTGGTGTCTTTTCTAATAAATGCACTAATCCATCCTGTTCACAAGAGTCCCAAACTCATGTCTTTACCTAACCTTGATGTTTCCCAGAGGTTATACATCCAAATAACTGTCATTTAGGGCTTGGAACTTCAGCGTGTGAATTTGATGGACATAATGCAATCAATAGCACCTGGCTTTGTAAGTTTTCTGGGTCAAAGGCCTTACGGTAGTTGATAGATGATATTTAAGGGCTATGAATGAGACTGTCTCCAAAGCAGAGGCTGCTATTACTGCAGCACCGTCCCAACTACCTTACTAAGCGACTGTTAGCTTCTTAAGTCCTCAACCTTTGAGAAAACCTGTGTTACTGTCAAATTTATGCAAATGAAGTTGTTCCTTGGTGCAAAGTCCATGGATGCTCAAACTCCTTTTATAAAACAGTGCATATAAAACCTGCATATAACTATGTACATCCTCTCACATATGTTAAATCATCTTTAAATTACGTTTACCTAACACAGTGTAATTGCTATATGGAAAGGCAGGACAGTCTCCATATTCAATACAGACAGTATCTATTTTTTCATACATTTCTAATCTGCAGTTTGTCGAATCTGCGAAGGTGAACTAACAGATGTGGAAAGCCAAGCACGTAAAACCAAGCGTAGTTACAGATGGACAACACACAGTTCTGTAGTAAGTATGCAGATGAGTACTTAGGGCGTGCATGCATATGGACAGTGCACATATATAGGGGAAGAGGGTCTTGTCTAATACTTTCCTATGCTGGCCTTTTCTGAAGGTAGATGTGTGCTACCTTATTTGATCCTTATGAGTGAAATGCTATTTACAGTCTCATTTTACATGTGCAGGGATTGAAGGCGAGCTTCTTTTCCAAAGTCTGCACTTGGTCTAAGCTGAAGCAAGGCATCTGCCTCAGACCCCAACTCCCTGACCAGTGTCCGTCCTCTGCTCCACAGCTGTCCGGCGCTAGTGCGCCTTCTGCTGGAGGGGATGCTCTGAAAGAGATGTTCTTTGCTGTCTGCTGTGTTCTCTGTTGACACTCCATTTTGTTTCCTTACCGTCCACACTCACACACCACAGAGATGCTTGTTTCAGAGCATCCTGAAGTATTGATTTCCAGTCATCCCCCATCCCAAAGTTCCCACCACACACCCAATTCTATTTACCTCACTTAGCTCACCGGGTGCTGCTTCTGAAGGCTCCTAGTTTAGTCTGCACTTCTCTTTCATTGAGGTGTCAGAAGTATACTACTGCCACCAAGACATCAGGATTAAGAAACCAATGAGGTTTCATTGAGCAGATTTGGCTATTTTAAAAATTTTAATACAAAGCCAGGTAGTAGTGCATACCTTTAATGCCAGCACTTGGAAGGCAGAGGCAGGTGGATCTCTATAAGTTCAAGGCCAACCTGGTCTACATAGTGAGAGCCAGGACTACACAAAGAATCCTAGTCTCAAAAAAACATAAAACAATCTTTTATGAAAAATGTCTATTTGTATCATAGCATATAAGTCCATATGTTGGGTTATGTTATATTGCCATTTAAATATGAGATTTTGCTTATATTTGCCCCTCCTTAGCCTTTCTCCATCTGTATTACTTCCACTTCCATATTTCTAATGTAGCATCTGACCTTCAAATAATTCTCTATTCTCATAATACCATATGCAAATATATGTCTATACATATCCTAAAAATCTTAAATGCATATTTATAAAGATAGGTTTTTACTTATAAAAATGAGATCATATTATAACTGCTTGTTCTTCATTTTGGTTTTCACTCAACAAGAAATTGTGCACATGAGGCTGGATACACTAGCTGTATGATCAGCACCATTTCTCAGGAGCTAGATCTCTGTGGGCTCAAGCCCAGCCAGTTCTATGTTAGAAGTTCTGTCTCTGTGGATTCAAGGCCAGCTTGGTCTATATTGGAAGTTCTAGGCTAGCGAGGGCTGCAGAGGTCCAAAGATCTCCTAGATCTAAAGCTTCAGGATTTCCATAACGCAGAGCAGCAATAGGATAGCAGGGAGGAGGCCTGGCGAGGACCTAATAGTCATCATGTGATAGATGATGTCACAGAAGCCAGGGATCTCAAACCAGACCAATGGCTCACTGCAAAGAACATTTGCTTGTGAAGGTGTGTGGACAGAAAGATACACTGTGAGACACAATACGACATATTACAGCTGCCATGAGGAGATGTTTTTATGTTTTGTTTTTTGTTTGTTTGTTTGTTGTCTGTTTCTTTGTGTGTTTTATTGTGGGGTGGATGATTGCAAGGGCAGAAGGTGGATATGAGGGCACAGGAAGATGCACAGGACTGGGGTGCATGATGTGAAATTCACAAAGAATCAATAAAAAGTTAAAAAAGACTTTAAGGACATTTCTCTAGATCGGTTTCAATTTATCTACACATATATATTTCAATTTATATATATATATATATATATATATTTAATCTAAAAAGAGAAATTTAAGACATGTACAAAGATGGGGAAAATATTTAAAGATTCTTCATTCCTTGTTATCTGGTTTCAGTATCTATTGGTATTTTGTGAATATTATTTTATCCTGAGCTGGCTTCATATTCTTTTTTTCCTAGACTCTTTGAAAGAACCCCCAAGCTTTATGTTGTTGTTGTTGTTTTTTAATATAGTACAGTACACTTTAGTACATATCACTAACAAGTAGGTAGATAGTCGCAAAAATAGAAAATTATAGCACGATACTAATATCACTTATAGTCTAATTCATAATAATTCTTTAAGAATTCCCAGGATATATTCCAGTTGGCCAGATTTTCTCTAAACCATTTCCTGCTCCCATGAGTGGAGTCCCAGTGCATCTGACTCATATAGCTGATAAGTTTCTCTGACTCTTAAAACTTTTCTCTTCCCTTTCATATTTGAAAATTGTGGAAGTGACCCAATTTATTTTCCTTCCACAATCACCTGTCTTCCCCATTTGACCAGTTCCAAGTTGTGGTGCAATTTAACATGCTCTCTTGCTCTGTGTTTCCCTTAATTCTCTGTTAAATAGAGAATCCACTAGATCCTCAAGAGTTGCTATTCTTGAACCATGAACTCTCAGTAGTCATTTCGCAGTGGAAGTAATGGTGCTTTTTAAAAAAATAGTAATTGATATGTTCTTTGTGCTGCTGTTTATTTATTACATGTGTTTTATGCCAGATGCTCAACCATTACTATGTTTGATGTACAAATGATCTCATTCCTTGGCAGACAGGAATCTTTCAGATTTACTCCTTTGGTCTTCTGCAATAAGACTCTGGTAGTTTGTTATGGTTTCCTGACTTTCTGGTACTATAAGGTAACTTAGATCTACCCAGAATACTCTAGATTGGATTTAGATTGAATCATCTTTCTAAGGAGGATTAGTCTCCTTTAGTGGGAAGTGACATTTATAGAACATAATTTTGGCTCTAAAATCATGGCTCCATTGTATTATATAGTACATACTATGAAATATTTAAGTTTTCCCTTGTTCACATACACTTTGCTTCCAGTTTTTACAGATCCTATCAACTGCAGGAGATAATGGTAAAATCGCTCACAAAGCTCTCTATGGCCTGTCCTTCATCAGGAGAAAGGGTAAGACTGAAGGCTGACATGTTCAGAGCTGTAATTTGGAGTAGAAATTCTAACAACCCATTGATTGTAAGGGCCAGCTCTCCATGCTGCTTTTTCAGCTGGATAGAGAGTTTATCCTTTGCTTCCTAGAGAGCATGTTTAAAAGCTGAGAGATGGTATCCAACTCTCCTTTCCCCTCCCCATTGGAGAAAAGTTTTCGTTTTACTCCCTCAGGGACTCTAGTGGAAGCACATTTTCTTTTTGTCATTTCTAACTGTGCATCTGGCAAAGGAAGCCTGCTGGCCCTCCAAGTCATCTCGCAGTTTGGACCTCCTGTGTGCTCCATGCAGCTCTGGATGGAGGTGCAGCTGCGTGCCATATCGGCAGCACATTTTATTCTCGAGGAGGGCATTCTGGGCCTTCTTGATTCTATATTTTATTTCTTTGCCAATTGGTGGACAGTGTGAAGTGGAGGAAACAAAATTTATTGAGAGCTTTCAGCTCTATAACTAGCAATAACCATTCCTGTCTGGTGGCAGAGTCCCCAGATGCCCCCTGCTATATAACCCTGATTTCCTAGCTCATTGTAAATCCACCACACTACACTAACTCTGCCAACTGTCCCTCTTTTAGTATCTACATAAAAGAGAGAGCTCCCAGTAATGCTCTCACAGCTTCTAATAATGCTCATGGACTTTATGGAAAGGAAACTTTTTTGGAGTGTTATAGGCATTGCAGAGAAGTACATGTAAATACATGGCTTGTGGAATTTTTTAAAACTAAACGTATTCATTTAACTTGTACTTGAACTGATGAATAGTACATCACAAGCACCGTAGACACCTCCTTATGTTCCTTTTGGTGAGTATTTTGCCTTCAGTACCAACCATTCCCTGGTTCCTAAAAGCACAGGCTTTTAGGAACAGAATTTAGGAACAGACAGAATTCTGTCTGCTTTTGTATAACAGGACATATACTATGCACTCTTACATCTGGCCTCTTTCAGTATTTGTGATATTTAACCATATGAATATGTATAACTTTAGATTCTAATTGTTGTATGGTGTTCTATCATGTGTCTCTACCACAACAGATTACCACCTTTTCTTTTGATAAATATTGAATTGTTTCTAATTTAAACTATTACCATTTTTTGGCAGTTATCACCATTATAGCACACACCTTTTCTGAGTATAGACATGTGCTTTTCTTGGGTATACCGTGGGAGAGATCTTTCTTTTCAAGGAGTGGACATTGTATTCTTCTTTGTTAGATGACTCCGAAGAGCCTTTCAGAGTGGTTGTGCCAAGTCACACCTCTTCCAGGAGTGTGTGGGCACTTGGGATAAGACACATCCTTGACAGCTCTTGAACTTATCGATTTTGCATCTTTAATCATGTGTTCTTTGTAGTTGCAAGCATCTTCCATAACAGAAGACTGCAGGGCCAGCCTTTGGGTTCTGCTTGAAATGTAGTGATTTGTGAGGGTAGAGTAGGCCAAACCTGACAGCATTTAGACTCATTTCATCCAGTCAATCCAGAAGGATCTAGAAATGGATGGAGTGGATGTAGGCAGCTTTGTGCATCACCAAGAAGAGAGGGCCTGGGGTGCCATGGCACTAGAGGGTGGGCACTATACAAATACTGTGGCAAGATGTATAAAGACGGTGAAAGAAATGTCATTCACATTCCCGCGATGATAATAAAGCAGCCACACACTGGTCTCACATCCACAAGCATGCCTAAATTTTACATGGCTGAGTTCAAAGTCTAGACAAGCTTCCCACTGTGTTCTTTTTGAGTTAAATGTTTTATCTGATGCACGGTTGCATTTTGTTTAAATACTCCTTTCTTATATTATGTGTGCTATATATAAACCTATGTATAACTTAGATTGCTTCCAATGGTTTACTATTATACACAGGTCTGTAGAAAACACATTCACTTATTTACTTTTTCTTTTTGTTTTAAAAGATTAATTTATGAGGCAAAGCTCTTAAGAATATGATTTCTGGATAGAAAATTATTATTTTTGACTCTTTATGGTTTATGGTACATTTTTCTTTACAAAAGTCCTTGTGCAATTTACATCAGAAAGACTCAATCTTCTTAAAAACAGTCAGTACAAAGTTCAACTTTCAGCAAAAAAAAAATGGTTTGTCAAGTTTGTTAGGTTCACAGTCACAATATACGTCAGACTGTAGGAGTAAATCCCTACTACTCATAAGATTTACTAGGGCTACTCAGTCTTATTTGTAAAAGTTAATTATCAAAGAAGCCTGAATTTCCACTGGCAGGTAAATGGATACATTTGTGGTATAGCTATATAATTGAATTTATGTAGCAATTAAGAGGAATTATTGGTACTTATATGAGAACTGGATGGATTATGAAATAATTGTGCTGAATAGAGAATTTCAGAGGGAAAACTACAGAATCAACGATTCCATTGCACACAATTATAAAATGCAGTAAGACAAGGCAGCGATAGCAAGCAGAAGGGTGCTTGCTTTGGGGGTGTGGGGTGGGTGTGAAGGAAGGGGAGATGAAAGATGGCAGAAGGGCACATGGGTACTTTTGAACTTTCTGAGTGTGTGGTAATGATTTAATGAGGACACACATAAACCACAACTTATCACATTAACCATTATAAATATGTGAGGATATACAAAATCAATTACACTTCAACTAAGTTGTTCTAATACAAACTGCATTGTTCAGTATTGCCAAGGATGGGGAGATCAAAAGAGAATTAATGTTAATTCATTATTATAGAATGCAGTGGGCTCAAGAAACACAATTAAACCTACCATATTATATCATTTCAATGACAACAACTTCTATCCTTTATTTTTTTTTTCCAAAAAAGAAAGAGATATTCAAATCTTAACATAGGAATCTATGGCATCATTTGCAAATGAAGACTTTACAGATTATTGGATGATGATGATGATGATGATGATGATGATGATGGTGTATGTATGTGTGTGTGTGTGTGTGTGTGTATGTGTGTGTGTAGAACAAAAGATGAAGAAAAGGGAATCTTGTGAAAATGGAAGCTGAGACAGGAGTGATATGGCTGTGGGCCAAGCAACACAAAGGTTGCGGGAAGGGGTGGATTGGGAAACAGGGGGAGGGGAGAGGGCTTATGGGACTTTTGGGGATGGGGGAACCAGGAAAGGGGAAATCATTTGAAATGTAAATAAATATATCTATTAAAAAAAAGACGCAGAACAGATTAAGTTTCTAAGTTGTTGTTGGGCACTGAAGTGGTATAGTAGCTACTGGAAACTGGTACCCATAGCATAGACATTTGGTGACTAGTCTAGTCTAACGGCAGACGATAAAGCCAAGTGGAAACTCCACGGTTACACTGACTACCAGGCATCTGCCAGGTCCTCTCCTGAGGCTTTGTGCTTTCTTCCTGTTGACGGCTGTTGTTCTGGAGTCTAATGCCATCCGTGTCTACACATTAAGATACCAACACAGAGATTTTCAAATTATGATCTTTGGACTTTGGGGAGTCCTTGGGACCTTTCTGGGGACCTCTGATGCCAAATGCACTCTCTTTGCATCCTGTCACTGCCCTGATAGTTGCAGGGACAGTATTAAACACCTTAGTACAAACCAGAGAACCCAGACAGCACCACAAAGTACACCGTAAACGCTTTAGTCCTGATCACTGGCAGGAAGCAAAGGCAGAGGGACTGTCACTCAAGGGTGACCTCCATGAGCCAGCACAACAGCTAATGTGATTGAATGTAGCTGCTTGAACATGCATCTTTTCAAATATTCTGTGAGATGGTGTGGGACATACATAAAGCATTTCTTTTTTTTAAGACTTTTTTGTTTTGTTTTGTTTTTAAGATTCATTTATTTATCATATGTAAGTACACTGTAGCTGTCTTCAGACACACCAGAAGAGGGCGTCAGATCTCATTGCGGATGGTTGTGAGCCACCATGTAGTTGCTGGGATTTGAACTCAGGACCTTCAGATGAGTTAGTCGGTGCTCTTCATCGCTGAGCCATCTCTCCAGCCCACAAAGCATGTCTTATCACCTGTGGAATTGCAAATATGATAATTCTGTGGTTCCCACAAGCAGTTACACTGGACAGATGAACCCGGGTTATGAACATTACTAAGGAATAGGGACTTGGAAAATATGTGTTTAGAAGTTTAGAAGCAGCCAATCCCTGAGATTCTCTCTCTCTCTCTCTCTCTCTCTCTCTCTCTCTCTCTCTCTCTCTCTCTCTCTCTCTCTCTCTCTCTCTCTCTCTCTGCATGTGTGTTTGCATGTGTGTGTGTGTACTCATGTAGAGACAAGAGGACGACTTGAAGTGTCCTTCCTCAGGAATCACCCACCTTGTCTGTTGAGATGGAGTCTCTCTCCGGCTAGTGAACGGGAGGGATCTACCTAATCGGTCTCCCCAGCACCAGGATTACAAGTACCAGCTGCTATGCTCAGATTTTCTCACGGGGTATGGGCGATCCAACTGAGGTCCTCACACTTGCTCAACAAATACATTACCAGCTGTGCTAGTGCCTGATCCTGAGACTCTGTTTTTCTTCCTGAGAATTATGTTTCCTGTAAAAGCTTACACACAACATAAGCAAGGTCCAGGGAACCATGGGGCTTTTGAAGGACGCAGGATGAGCATAAAGAATGGCGATCAGGTTTGGAAACCTGGTCCCCTCTGATTTCCGGCCCACTACCCTTCCCATCCACCGCACAGGACAGGTGGCTTGCGGCATTTCACGCGTCTCCTCCTTGAGGGAGTAAGTAATGCAGCGGGAGAAAGAAACGCCAGGTGGAAAAATTGACAAGTCAGACATTACACAGCCACTTAATTTTTATCTTGTAATTTTCACAATCTGAGCAACCAAGTAGAATCCATAAAGAAGACACTAAAATGTGGCCTAATAAAATTCATCTGACCGGGGATACAGGTGCCCATGTTTTGGTTTTTGGCTTCCGTTTTGCTTCATTTTAATGTCAGCTGTTTGCTGGGCCCCGTGCTCCCTTTGACAAAAGCTGTCCTGTGTTGCCAATTGAGATAGGGCGCAAAGCTTCTACGATTAAGGAATTCAGAATCTATCCAACAGAAAGCCTTGAGGGCAGAAAGAAAACACTGAGGGAGAAACAACCCAACATCGCGTACAGACGAATGCCTGAAATAAATATTAACTGTTATTTCTGCAAATGTTCCCACTGTTTTATAGACTTCATTTCCCCTGTTCGTGAGTCGGCAATGTATTCAAACTGCATTCTGGGCTTCTGCTCATGATGATCCTCTCAGCGTGGGCTGGGTCAGTGTTTGCAGCTCAGCTGGCTAGTGCCAGACTGAAGAGCGCCTCTGATTTGATTCCACCCCAGGCACTGAAGGATTTTCAAGATTTTTCCTCTTAATATTTGGCTTTGCTTGATAATCCTAGAGCATGCTGGGAAATCTCAGCAAGAGAAAAAATTTTGTAACCACAGGGAAGCCTGCTCGGAGGGCTGTGGCTAAGCACGAAAGCTCAGAAGTATGAGTGCTAATGACTCTCGAATGTTCTGTTTCTCCCAAGGTTTCCCTTCAACATAAAGTGTGGAGGCTTGGGAGGGCAGAGGACTCTTAGAAAACTCAGCCATCCCCAGAAACACAAATAAACGCCCGATTGAGCCATTTCCCATGAGAAAAGCCATTAGTCAAAAAGGTGCACGGAACCATATGGCTCTGCTTGCGAGTCTGAATTTCAAAAGCCGGAGTTGGCAAAGGGCCCTATGCAGTTTTTTACCTCGTGATTTTTTTTTAATCTTTTTCTTTCATAGTTGTTGAGGGTTGACCTTGCCTTAACATATGCAGGATTGGAGACTTTTTTATTTTTATTTTTATTTATTTATTTATTTATTTTGCTTCTCGGTGTTGGAGAAAGAGCCCAATTGGGAAACAGACTTTACAGTCAAGGAGGAGACTAAATCCCAAAGACTTGAAGGTTTGCTTTCTGAAAATCGGCTCCCAATGCTTTCCTTTATATTTTTTTCTTTTGCTATTGGTGTACGTTGGCTTTTATGCCTTTAGGTGTTTAGGCTGGATTCTCCTTCTTTCTAGGTGACCCCAGGTATGAACTGGCCCTGAAAGTGTCAGCTAGGGATTCAGGCTCTGTTTGCAGTGTGCCGTGGGGGGGTCGGGGAAGGGCTCTTTATGCTGGTTGGGTCAGGATGCTGAGTCGCTTTGCTACAAGGCAGTTTTGTGAGACTGGCTGAGCCTGACGGGGAAGGAGTCCCTCCAGAGGTGGTGTGTGTGCAGCACGCACTTCTGTAAGCCCTAGAAGCCTCACCTGATGACTCTGTACCCACAGAGCCTCATCCACGGCAGTTAGGATGAGTGCATAGTCCCCTGTATGCAGGAAATAACCACTGCCTCATTGAATTGAACTCAGTTCACTTCCTACTGAGGACAATGCAAGAGGCTGCAACATAATGAACCCATGTGATTTAGTTTATCCTCATTATAGGTCAGACGAAAGAGCATCAGAGAGGGGAAATACTGTGTCTAAGTTCATACAATTCTCCTTAGTATATGCCTTCCATTAACTTATAATAAACATATTAAAAGTAGCCCATAGATTTTTCTTACATTCACAATTTGTCTTGTAAGTGACTGCCTGCTGCCACAATTTGAATAAAGCATGTCCCCGTAGGCTCGCACACCTGAGCGCTTGGTCCCAGTTGGTTGTGCTGTTTATAGAGGTCATAGAACCTTTAGGAGGAAGATTCCTGCTCCAGGAGGTTCAGGGACCAAGGGAGCCCTGCAGCCTTCCCTCCCTTCCAGGTTTCTCTCTGCCTGGTGTTTCTGACTGAAGGTGTGATCTCTCATCTCCCTAGATGCCGGCTGCCACAGTTTCTTCTCCATTCCACCCTCTCCCGTTGAACCACAAGCCAAGTTAACTATTTCTCCATAAGCCACAAGAGTCATGGTGTTTTGTCATAGCAACAAAGAGAGCCTAATACAGTGAGCCGGTCCTGTTCATTTCTATTAGCATATAGTAATTATATAAAATACTGAATTTCATCTGTGTCTCACTTTTTCTTGCTCCCCTACTCTTGTGCTGTCTCTCTCTTATTGCTCTCTCTTGTCCTCTAATCCCCTCTAATCCCTCTGTCTCTCTGTCTCTGTCTCTCTATCTCAATACTATTTTTTGTCCTCCAATCCTTTCCCATTACTCTCCTTTCTCTTCCCCAGTGGTCTCTTTTCATTTTTTTTTTTTTAAAGAAAGTGGATTTCTCATGAGAGAGACCATGGGACATTTTCCCGGTCTGACTCATTACTGAAGAGAAACTTTCTTCCTTTCTTCCCTTTCTGTGGCAGGACTGAAACCTCACTGGGCCGTTGCCTCCCCAGTTGACAGCACTTGCTGCGCACTTTGGCGGACCTGAGTTCAGTTGCCCGCACTTTCCTCAGGCAGTTCACAACACGACACCTGTTACTCACCTCCAGGAGATCTGATACCCTCACTAGTCTCTGTGGCTACTCTCTCACACCCACACATACTCACATATAAACACACACAACACAAATAAGCATAAAATAATATTTTTGATGATAGAAGAAAACCACACAAAACTGAAGAAAACCCTCATGCCGAGGTCACGTGGCCTGTGAATTCTTCATGTCCTTCCCCCCAGGATATTAAGTGAAGCATAATATTCAACTAATTTTAGATTCATGGAAACTTTGAGAAATACATGTAGATATCCCTCTGCCCAAAGGTATCTGCATGTGTAAAATAGAAGATGGTGAAAATTCCATTTACTGGACGTTAAATAGAAATGAAATCATATGATGATTGTCTCAAGTTAGGTGCTCTCAAGCCTTATGTCTATGCTGGAGTACAAGAGCCCCTCTTAGGCTCCTCAGCGAGAAATGAGATCACTCTACTCTCTTAAATCACAATCTTGATAGAAAATCTTGTCCGTAGACAAATGAAAGTTAAGTCATTTTTAAAATTATTGTAATTTAAGCAAACTTTGCCTTTATCTCAACAAAGTGCAAATGTATCTTTTTTTCATCGCAAGGAGTCCTCACGACACTTTTGAATGCTATTACAGAGAATAAACATCATAGATGGGCGCGTCTGCCTGCACTTTAGACAGCCGGCTTTTGGTATAGCAATACAACGACTGACGTGACGGAAGTACCAGCCTTCTGCCCTGCCTGTGCAGCGCTAGCTGAGTTTGCCAGGCTGGCCGTGCAGGGCTCTCCCAGCCCGACTCGATTTCCAGTGACTGGGGTGCCGAGACTCCTCTGCTCTTTGTTTCCAGTGTAGAAGAAACACAGCGGTTGCGGAGCCAACGAGCCTTAGCAGTTTCCCAGTTCCGAGAAGGAGGAGGAGGGCAGCGTAGATTAGAGGCTTTGCTGAGGGAGGACCAGAGAAAGAATAAACAGGAGAGAAATGGGCTCCTCTGCTGGCAAAGGGCTGACTGGTTGCTGACTCCAAACTTTGCAGGGCTTTTAGAATCTCAGGAGTTGTGGTCTGGTGTCTGAAGTCTCTAGGGTAACCTAATAACTCTGGATTTGTATGTTTCTGTGCTGAGGCAGAAATCCTTGCTCTCTGGAAACCTCGGTTCTTGTTCTTCTCGTCATCAACCGATAGATGTTAGATATCACCAAACTCCTAGACATCTTAAACGAAATTTCAGTTGGAGCTGGGGAGAGGAGGGTTCAGGGCTTAAGCTGCTCTTAGCGGCTTTTTCATTCTCTGGAAGTGGGTTCCCAGCACACACTACCACACCTCACAACCACGGGTAACTCCAGTTCCGGAGAATCCAACGCCCTCTGCTGGCCGTTATGGGTACCCACATGCATGGCGTGCCCACGCAACAGATAAATAAAAATAAAAAGAAACTCCAACCATTCTCAAGAGACATTTAATGGAAATTTTAACAGAGTAATTTAAATTGCTAATAAGGAGTTAGAAATATTTCAGGTGCTCCCTAAGAAATGCATTGTGGGTGGTATATGTGGGAAAGGAGGAGGTATACATGAAAATTTGCTAAATTACCAGACACTCAGGAAAAGGCTTAAGAAACTGAAAAGGAGGTTTAAAAACAGGGTGGACAGGATACGGGAATATATAAAAAGAGGGAATTCCGTGGGAGAAAAGGCATAGGGAAGGAGAGTGGGGAAGGCGGTGGGAAGAAAGAGAGGGGACAGCATCTGAACAGAATATGTACATTTTTACCACTATTTACACGATATCAAATATTATAAATAAAAATCTTTTAAATGTGCTACATGTATAGATTATTGTTGCTTTGGGTACTAGGAAGAATACAAGCAGTAATATGAGTTTTTGGATATTGCATAGTAACCATGCTAGCTTATTGTATCTTACAACATTTTGCTGTAATCCTTAAACAGACATGCTAAAATTTATTAAATGTCATCATAATCCTGTCACTATGAGGAGGCATGGATAAATAATCATTGTGACAGAGAAAAGAATAGATATGAAAAGCCATGAAATTATATCCATATTCATAGGATATGTTAAATTGATTCCAAATGTGATTTAAATATGATAGATAAAGCTTTAATTAGAAAAACATAGGCTAGCCTTGCCTCTAGAGTTGAAGACTCCTTTGTTCTGCCCCTCCTGTAGAGCTGCCTCCCACATGCTAGCCAGAGCCCCACCCCAGGAGACCATTTCTTCACAATACTTCAGGAGGAGTACTTTTGAGTGTGGAAGCAGTTGTGTGTTGACTCTGTTAGAACCTCCCCAGAAAACTCTTCTGGTCCTGGGGTTTTCTCTACTGCAGTTTCAAAGTGGATTCTGTTATCTTAATGAGCATGGGATGGTTCGACTCTTTCGAGTTTTCTGATTTTTCATGTGCAAGTGTTAATAATTTAACTGTTTTAGGAAATTTGTCATTTTTCCGTATTTTTTAAAATTTTATTGGCAAAATGTCATTGTTGGGTTTTACTAGGAATCTATAGTTGTGACCATTATTATTCCCAACATTCTAACTTTTCTACGTTTCAGACTGATTTTTCTAAAATTACTTAAAGTAAAGGCAACCTTTTGCTCTGTTCAGCCTTTTCATTACGTGACATTGTTTTTGCTGCCTCATTACTATTTCTGCTTATCTTTATTATTTTGTTTTTGCTTATTGCTTTGCTTCTAATGTCCATTTTTCTTTTTGAAGACTATTTTATTTTTGGTTATGTGTATTGTGTGTGTGTGCCTATGAGAAATCCCAAATGCATGTAGGTGTCCTCAGTGGCCAGAAGAGGGTATTGAATCTCACAGTATGAGTCACCTAGTAGTAAGCCTTGGGTTTGGTCCTCCATGGGCAGAGTTATGTGCTCTTAACCACTGAGCCATCTCTCCAGTCTCTCGTAGACTTCCATTTGTATAAATTTAATTTTTGGTTCATTGAAAGAAAACCTTCCTTTTTCTCTGGTAAAAATGCTTATAGGTACAGGATTTGTTTTTCATACCCTTTTACTACATTTATCAAATTTTGCTTTGTATTTTTCATTAGTCTAATTTTTAAGTGTGATTTCACCTTTGATCTATGAATTATTTAGAAGTGGTATTTTAATTTTCCAAATGGCCGTAAGCAAAACTATCACTGGGACTGCAGAGATGCCTCAGTGGTTAAGAGCACTGTTTTTCCTTTCAGAGGCTCCTCATTGGTGCCACCCATACGGTGGTTTACGTCTATCCATAATTCCAATCCCTGGGGACCCAGCGCCTTCTTCTGCTCTCCATGGGCATCAAGTATGCAACATTACAACATTACAACATACAACATTACAACATTACAACATACAACATTACATGCAGACAAAACACCCATACTCTTAAATAAATAAATAAATAAATAGTTTATAATAATGACTACTGATATTTAATTTAATCAAATTAGATAACTCAGATGATAGAATTCTTCAAAAATTTACTGAGACACTTCTGTAAGATCAGTTTTTATAATAGTCTGTATGTGTTTAAGTGCAGTATTTATTCCCAGCTGTGTTTTATACATTCATACTACTCTACAGGGATCATTTGTTCTGTTCTTCAAATATTCTGTGTACACGTATGCTGGCTGTTTGCTTAGTCTCCAATGAAGCAAGAGAGATAGATTAAAACCTTTACTATCTGTTTGCTAAATTTGAAAGGACAAATTTACTAAATTTAGTATCTCCTGTTTTGTGATTTTTTAAAAAAAAATGTTTTATATACATTTTATTGTGTGTTTTATTATTTACACGACTGTTTAAAGTTTTCATGGCTTTCTGTAAAACTGATTGTTTATTAATGTGCAGAAACCTCCATTGATAGAACTTTCTCCTAAAGCCCATTTTTTTTTTGGCCTGATATTAATTCAGAGGCATCAGATGTCTTTTGTTTGGGGGCATTCCTGATGACTATTTTTCTGTCTATTTGCTTTTAAGTCATCTGTGTCATTTATACACTCTGTCCATAAATTCCATTTCAAAGGTGAATTAAAAACTATATTGTTCTCCTTTTTTCATCTTCCTATCAGATTCGTTTATACTGATATGCATTTGCATACATTCATTTAGATTGAATGCATTGCTGATTCATTTCATTCCCTCCAGCTTCTTAAGTGATACTTGTGTCAACAAACACCTTCTATGTCATGGGGCATCAACTTCTTAATGTATACATGGACAGTTGGACTTTTAGTTTACTGTCTTTTCAAGGTGGCATGCCATAGAAGATTAAAGGTAGCTTATTGGTGTTGACCTTTCTGACCCCACAGGTTTGTTCCTCTTAGACACTAGGTCACCTCATAAAGTAACACTCACTCATTGCCTCCCCTCTGCCAACAAACCCCCTTGCTCTCCCCCTTGATTGTCTTTCCTTTTGTTTTTGAGACAAAATCCTTCTGACTCTCCCAGACCGTCCTTGAACTTGCCATGCAGCTGGGCTTGCCACAAACTCTCATTGCTCCTGGCTCAGTCTCCTGTGCACTCATCCGGCTCTTCCCAGGTAATAAAGTCTATGAAGAAATAAAGACCTCTGGGAGCTGGACCTGCAGGTAAACACGAGGAGGAGGGAAAGCCCCTCCAGCATCCTGAGAACAACAGAGTTGCCTCAAACAAATGACCTGACAGAGCTGTCTCTGGAGCCTCTTCCTCGGCTGTCTAGGCCATAGGCTCCTGGCCCTTTGGGATTCTGCACTGGTGTTTTCCCATGGCCCTGTAACATATCTCCTTATCTTTGTCTCTGGTTCTGTTACCTTCCAGTTTTCTGTTCCATGGCTGATGACCACAACCTTTCATACTGCCTCCCTCATTGCTCTGCCATATACAGCCTTCTATCCCTTCTGGGCACAAATGTGTGCCCTGTCAGTGGTCTGGTCCCTAAGCTATCTGTGCAGACTCAGGTGGTCCTCCCAGATGGCCCTGTGGGGATGATTATCTGAAAGCAACGGAGTCATCCCCACTGGGGGTAGAACCCTGTGATTTGCACTTCAATAGGTTTTCTAGTTCATTCTCCATGGCCAGTGTTTTGCCAATGATCCCTAAACACCTCTATCCTTTATGTCATTGCCAGCAATGGCTTCCCTCTGTGGGGTGACTCACTGGCCTGACCCAAATATAATATTGCTCTGACCCATTAATGCACTTGTTTCTATTGTTTGGGCTTTTTAGAAAAATCCTACACCAAGAGTGTCTGCCTGCCCTTTGTAATCACAAATGGAATTTGTTTTTTATGTCACAAATAACCCATTTCCCCGGGTGCCATCTCTTGGTAGGTACATATAAAGGCATTTAATGTTTATTGCCCAAGTTTTACTGACTCATGCCTACACCTACATAATACAAGACCTCAATTCCCTGCAAAAAAAAAAAATCTCCTCCCTGAGTTCCTAAGGGGTCTCAGCAAGGGCTTTGACTTGCTCTGCATTGCTGCTAACAGATGGGAGTCCATGGGGAGTCTTGTAGACTGTGTTTTTCCATGCCAAGACCAGCAGTGGTCTTCCTGAGGACAGAGATATCCATCTTCCCACCAGAGTGGGACTGTCTCTTCACCTCTATGACTAACAGATAGGAACTCCTAGGGAGCTAGGGATATGTTGTCAGGCATCCTAACCTGTGTGTGGCTGTTGGCCATTGCCTGTGTGACACAGGAGTGGGGATGTGGAGTGAGGATTGCCCTGATGTTGTGATTTCCTCTTCTCCATCTCAGCAAAGCTCTCTTGTCTGGCTTTTCAAAGTTCCTGGTGAAACCATTTCATTCGATTCTGCATGCAGCACCTCTCTGCAACACCACAGAGAAATGCTGGGTTTCCAGTCCAGCCACATCCCTGAATACCCACAGATAAACCATTTGCTCCAGACAAGCCACTGTGAAAGGTCTTAGTCTTGTGGCCCATGTCTGTCACCAGCTCATCATACATGATCAGATAAGACTGAAGCTTATTTTTACCCTTAGGTTGAAAACGCACACACACACACACACACACACACACATACACACACATATAAACACATTCTCTCCCTCTCCCTCTCTCTCTGCCCCCCTCTCCCTCTCTCTCTGTTGAGTTTATTAGGAGTCACTAATGAAAATCCCTTAGAAAAGCTTTACACAAACTGTAGAAGTTAGGAGAGGCTGTCAGAGTGAAAGAATATATTATAGTTTGGGTCTTAAGTAACTTCTTTTTTTTTAAACGTTCATTTATTTATTATATGTAAGTACACTGTAGCTGTCTTCAGACACACCGAGAAGAGGGTGTCAGCTCTCATTACAGATGGTTGTGAGCCACCATGTGATTGCTGGAATTTGAACTCAGGACCTTTGGAAGAGCAGACAGTGCTCTTTACCTCTGAGCCATCTCTCCAGCCCCCTTAAATACCTTTTAAGGCAGAGGTTCTCAACCTGTGGCGTCATATGAGATATCATCCTGCTTATCAGATATTTACATTATGACTCATAACAGTAGCAAAGTTATAGTTTTGAAGTAGCAATGAAATAATTTTATGGTTGGGGTTCACTACAACATAAGGAGCTGTATTAAAGGGTAACAGCATTAGGAAGGTTGAGAAACACTGCAAAGGTTCTTGAGGTAAAGGCTTGGTCTTTGTCACCATTATAGAGATGTTGGGAAATGATAGTGTCCTATTCTTTTCTTCTATTGTGATAAAACACTGACCAAACTCACTCTGAAGAAGAAAGGGTTTACAGGTCCATTACTGAGAGAAGTTAGGTTAAGAGCCTGGAGATAGGCACTGAGACAAGAGCCAGGCACTACTACTACTATATATATTTTATATATAAATCCCAAGCCACCTGTCTAGAGATGGTACTGTCCACAGTGGGTGGGGTTCTCCCATAACCCTCCCATATTGATTAGCATCTAAGAAGATACACAAATAGATATACTCACAGGCTAATCTGGTGGATTTTGACAAGCAAGATTAGCTAGCACAGTGGAGACCAGAAAGGGTGGGGCCCAGTGGAAGGTTTGACAGCTCCTGGGGGAAACCTTATAGGGAACCGCAGAGCCCCAGCCCCTTCTCTTTCTCTATTTAGCTCCAAGGCCATATGTGAATGGGTTTGTTCTGCCATGTAATCTCACAGAGATCTCACCTGCTTCTTCACAGGCCTAAAAGCAAAGGGTCTGCTTTCGTGAGGCATCATTTGTAAGTTGACTGCCTCAGATATTTGTTATGGTTACAGAAAGCTAACTACCACCAACCCAAATGATCCTGGGGCTCACTAAAAACGAAACAAAAGAAACGCAGAGACTTGTTCTTCATTGCAAACACAGCATCTGACATTTGAGTTTGCAGAATACAAAAGGACGGGAGGAAGGAAACAGAGAAGTGAACTCTATGCATGATTGTGCATTCTAAGTGGAGCCTGCTCTCTCCTACCTTCCTCTTCATTTACCATGAAAGGCCAGCTGTCAGGGAAAGCTGTTCCTATACCTATTACCATTCTTGTATCAGAAAGGAAGATAAAACCTTAACAAAGGAACAGATGATCTGAGGCCATTGGTTCCCCCAACTCCAGATCTGTTTTTGAGAGGAAGTTGCATCCTTGCAGAATTATTATTATCAATCAGCCTTTATTGCTTCGGCTTTCTTTATTGCATTCTAACACACAAAGTAATGAAAACATATAATAAAGAGAATAAAACACGCAATGCATCACTGTGCAGATATCGCAATCATAGCAAATCCAATGTAAATGCCCTACAGGGAATACTGGAGTCTTCCAATACACTGCTAACAGTTTGCATGATACTACATTCCATTATTTATCTACTAAAGCTGTCATGCTTTGCTAAATATCATTGCAGCATCAACCCCGAGTAACACCCCTTCTTCCCAACCTCCAAAGGGGAAGCATATTTCTTTGCTGTCACCGGTTTTAATGTTTGCAAAGAGTAGCTTGGGCTCCTGAATAATTAATGTATAACGATTACTAAGCTATGGGTAGTTTACTATTCTAGCCCCTCTGGTCTTCGCAGTGTTGCCTGCTTTAATATGCACTTCGAATTGGAACCAAGAGGTGGTAAACACCATTAAGACAGTATGGCTCTCAGTCAATAATGATTTAGAGTTTGAACGTATCCTGGGTTTTTCCATCTTGTCTCTCAAGCCCCATCTGCTGCTCATGCTCTGACTTGGTCGGCCTTCTGCAAAAGCTTCTATGAGGGTATCAGCAATTCTGCTCTGCTTACACTTACTTAAAAGAGTCACCACTCAGAAGCTCAAGTCAAGTGTGCACTTCCTGTGCAGCATTTCTGGCTGTGGAGAGAACATGGGTGAAGGCTAAGGACCCTTGAGATGTTTCTGTCAGTTACACACACATTGAGCACATTTCATCATCTCCCACAGTATAGGGATTCAGTAAATGTTACATACTACTAATTTAGAGAGAAATCCATCCTAGGGACACTGGAAGGAACTTCCAATCTAGGCGGGAGGACTTCACAGGACAGAGTGGCAACATTCTCCCAGAGAGGACAACAGAGACATAGTATGAAGACTGCCTCAGGTGTGGGCAGAGGATTCTGCTCAAAGTCTCCCCCAAGATGAACTCAGATGATAATGATTCCTTCCAGTCAGAGCCTGTGGCATCCTGAAAGGCAGAGCTGGGTTGTTTTGTGGCCTTGTCTGTGACCTGCAACAATCTAATGTCCCACAAACATCCACAGAGAGGCGCTTAGCAGGGCGTGGCAAACTCCTTTTGAGTGGTCATCAGAAAGAGCACCAGTCACTTCTTAAGGGACAGCAGCCCAAATTTAGTCATCTTGGTACTTGATTTGGGTGTGAGACCACAATGCGCATGATTTGGGTGTGAAACCATAATTCTGAAAAGAATATAATATGTTATTCTGACCAAAAGGCCACTTAGGGCTTGCACCTCAATAATGTTAGCATCTCCCATTTCCTCCATTTCTGAAGTTCCCTAGATAGCCTCATTAAGTGAAACCAAAATCAGTATTTTAGAAATAAATATATAAATATCTTGAGTCTGATTCCCTAGAAAGATCTGTTTACGTATAGTAGGAGACACTGTTCCTTTTGTGAGGGGGTTCAGACAAAGGTCTTTGGCTAAGTGGATCCTGGCAACCTGCACATTAGCATAAGTCTAAAAGGTCAGCCTTGCTAGTTCCTCCTCACCCTGCAGATCAAGCCTTATGTGTGGTAATTGGCTCTTTGCCCTCTCTAGCACTTAAACTGTTGCTGGACCTGGCACTGGGTTAAACGGACAAGACCCTGTGTGGCTGGGAGGACAAATGGAAGTGAGGCTAGCTCACACATACGACTCTTGGTTGCAATTAGCTTGCTAATGAGTCATTTGTGAGAAAAGAATGAGGTGAGATAGGAATACCAGCAGGATGACCCCAACCCCTCATGGGAAGGTGCCTGCTAGAACTGCGCACCAAATGGCAATGCCTCTGAGTATTGTGGAGACCTGGAAGATGCTCACTGCAAGTGAGTGTCACCTGTCATATCGGATTGCTGACTGCTGACATCCGTAAGCCAGTGTACTATGACCATTGGGCCAATCCTTTTCTGACCATTGATAGCTGGTTTCCATGTTGGTGGGGTGGGGTGGGGAGAGAGCCCTGGAAGCCCAGAGGATGCCTGCTCATTCCTAGAAGTTCTTATAATACCTCTGTCCTATTTTTCCCTGTGGTTAGGGTTCCACCATCTTTTTCAGTTGTTTGGCTTCCTTAGGTGAGTGACAGGTCATTTGAAAGGGAGGGAGGTGACTGTCTTTGTCAGGTGTGTAAGAGGGAACCTCACTCCTGATTACCATTAGTTGAAGAGTGGCAGGAGATGACTGTTAACCCAGTGCCGGGTATGCGGCGAAGCTTAAAGGCCTCTCCATGGCTCTCCAATCCAGTCTGCAAGCCTTCTCTCTCACCCAGCTCTGAAATCAGTTTCTGGACTAAGAGGCAGAGGAGGAGCACAATTCTATTTTTTTTTTCTTTTAACTTTGTATCAACTTGACCCTCCACCTAGCTTGTCGAGCATGAGTGAATAATTTCACTCTATTATCTTTCCCATGTGCTTTAATATCGCTTGGGCTCTGGGTGACTCGTGCCTCGCTTGTACTGGACAAGATACTTTATGAGACACATGAAGAAAATGTAAGCTGTGCAGCTAAAGTGGGAGGAGGAGTGAGTACAGTTATATATATGTGTGGTTATATACGCCACAAATTCAGGTATGTTGGGACTTGAATAAATAATATAACCTCTCTCTACCTTTATTTTTTCCCTATGTAATGGGAATAGTAATTGCATTTATTTCCTCAAGTTGAGAACACTGGAAGATGTAACACTCATACAATATGTTTTGGGACTGTCACGTGATCACATGTTAAGGGGGGATGTGAAAATCCCGATTCTATTCAACTGTGGATGGAAACAAGCTAATGAGGCTTCTAAAGGCTCATGGCCAGAAACTAGGCCGTGTTCTGAATATCCCTCACTGTTTGAAAAGGGAAACCTGTGTAGGCTTTAAAACCGGAGCACCTGCCTTTGAATCGTGATTGACAAGCTTATGATGTTCTGGCCAGTCACCTACTTTCTTAGTTTCCTGTGGTTTCCATAGCAAAATATCATAGACGTCGTAGCTTAAAATAACAGAAACTCATTCTTCTACAGTCCTGGAGGCTGAAGTCCAGAGTCAGTGTCCTGAGGCTGAAATCATTGTCTTCTGCTCCCATATCTAGTGGTTGACAGTTTTCTCTTGCAGGTAGAAGCATCCCTCCTTCCCGTTCCTGTCTCTGCGTTTCCTCTTCTCTGTCTTTGTCTGTCTGTAGGTTTCTCTTGGCTACTGAATATGTGTCGATTCCAGCATACTTCTTGTGAAAAGGAGTCATGAGTTTTTATTCAGCTTAAATACTATAGGACTCCTCTTTGCTGGGTAGTCTTTTAAGAACTGAAATTGCGGGGATAAAATGTCCTTGTCTCGAGAAAATTATATTCCATTTGCTACGGACAGACGAATAAGGCGGTAGACAGCAAATAGAATGTGAGCATTGGACCTGGAGAGAAGACTTGGAGGTTATGCTCTTGCCCTGAGGATCTGAATTTCTATCCCCAGAAGCAATGCAAATGCCAGTGGGTGTGCTGGTCTACCTGTCATTCCAGCCTCAGAAGGCAGAGACAAGAGGTTTCCCCCAAATCAAGCTGGCTAGTGAGAACAGCCATGTTGGGTAGTTCTGGCTTTGATTGAGGGACTCTGCTTCACTGAATAAGGTAAAAGAGTTCTCAGAGATGAGTCCCAATATCAATCTCAGGCCACCACATGTGTGTGTACCCATATGCACATATAATCACATGCACTGTGCACAAACATGCATACGCACAGAGCACTCCTCCACAGAGTGCCCACACAAACAGGTGTGCCCACACACATGCAAACATACATATATGGAAAGCCCACCCCCCCAACAAGAAAATGGAAATTAGAATCTTCACAAGGGTGCTGTGGCATGGAATTGGGATGGGGAGTCCTCATCTGGGAGGCAGAGGCTGACAGGGCTTTGTATGGTGTTTTCTGTGAGTAACAGCATGGGGCATACTTACTTTTTTCTGAATAGGCAACACCTTTAGTCATTTTGAGTCCTAAGTTAAGCATATTCTTCCCACTCCCCTTGGCTTTTGAATGTAGAATGGAAGGCATGGTTATGCTATGGAATGAGATGATAGCATTCTGTTTGACTCTCCTCCCAATGTTGAAGATCAGAAAGGGGTCCATTATAGGAGGAGACTTTTCAGTTTAGCACAAAGGATCCAGGAAGACCTCCGAATCCATTTCCCCCTACTTCCCAACTTAAACATGCCAGAATCGATAATAATAAAAACAAAAAGGCTACCTTTGTGGTAGCTGCTGGGCTCGATGGAGCTGGTCCCACAAGTGAATGTATAACTCTGACAACTTGATGGGACAGGAGATGTTGTTGATTGACATGTTGTTGATTCATTATCATGCTAGCCAGGGCCTCTGCCTCCTGATTTCCTGTCAGATCCTGTGTTCAGCAAGCAGTGGAGATAGAAATAGGAATGTGTCATTCGTACCTACTGGGAACAAATGTTGTTTTTGCTTCCAAATGCATTGTCTCAGCACTCTAAGTAATTATTGTATGAGAGCTAACAACTGTAGTTCCAGTCTCACAGGAGCTGATAAATTATGGGCATCCTACTTAGAGAGACAAAGCATATTAATCAAAAGATAACAATTTCCAGTAGCACGTTCCAAAGTAGCGAATGAATGGCTCAGGCAAAGAGTTTCAAAGTCATTTGGGAGAAGTCTTGCTTGGGGGAAGATTCCTGTAGGAAATGGGCCCAGAATTGAGCTTTGGTGCAGACAGTTGTCGGAAAGGCTGCTTGGAGATGGGAGGGGGGAAGTACCAGGGAGAGACAGGCGAGAATGGGTTCATGTGCTATGGGCAGAATTTAAGGTTTCACTGTTGTTATTTTGTGTTTCATCTTGAGATAGGATCTTAACATGATCTGACCAGGCTGACCTTGAACCTTTGATCCCTTTCCTTCTGCCTCATGATTCATACCTTTTGCTAGTATCACTGACTCCATCCATTCTTGGGTCTGAGATGCCAGACGAAGAACTGAACACAAGCCAAAGCTTCACATCTCCGCTTTGATAAGATGTCTATCTCCTTTGCAACCTTAAACGCTGGTTGAGACAATTCACTCATTTGAGGCATGTGCATCATGAAGCTGAATAGTTCTAAATCTTATTCAACCTCTCTCTTCGTTTCTTCCCACTCGAAGGCTGAAGGCACTAATGTAAGAGTAAATAAGGGATTTTCACAAAGCTAAGGGCAGCAAGCATTTCACACAAATTGCTGCATCTTGGGAACTGGGGCTGACCCTCAAGCACGGGCCATTATCTTATGATGGGAACTAAAACCCTTTTCCCATTCAGGCAATAATGATTTTCTTGATGTCAGAAGGACAGAGCAGGGTTGTATCTGAGAGCACGATTAACCAGGCAATGGTTTAACTAACACCGCTCAACCATATGTGTGCCATGATGCTCACTTCCCTTCCTCCTCTGTGTGGTCCATAGAATCCTAATGCTGCTGTCAGTACTGAAAGGACGTAAGACAGAAATCCTTGTGGTCTTTCCCAGTGTGCTCATACTGAATAGTTCTCATTCCTAGTTCAATACCGTTTACCTCTGTGCCGCTGAGATGTCAGGTGACCCAGTCTTGTGTGTTGAGATGCTCATAGTCAGTTCTCTGTCCTAGAACCCCAGTAACACAGGTAGAGGCAAGTGATGAAAAAAATCTAATTTTCAATAGGAAGGCTTGGTCTAGATCCATTCATTCATTCACCAGCTGCTTCCTAAGGATATATTGTATTCTTTCCTTGACTCTGCAGTGAAGATCTTTGTGCTTTTGTAGTGTTGGCAATGAGAAAGTAAAAATACTTTTGAAGACTGTGGAACACAGAATACCCTTCCCACTGGGTTCATACTGAATAATTCTCCTTCCTAGTTTAATACCAGTTGTACAGAGATACCACTGAAATTTCAGGTGACAAAACTTGCAAATACTTTGTTTAATAAAATTTGTCAATTTATTGCTGTATAGCACCTGGGTCCGTGGCGACCTTCCACACTTTATTGCTATAATTTTAGAACAGCCACCTACTAGAGTTTTTATACTTTGTTTTATTCCAACATACCTGTCTTTTGAGATTTAATTTTATATCTATAAATAAAACATAACCAAGTTTTTCTTATAATGTGTCAAATTATATATTTGGGTTATGTTATTTAAAAATCTAAATTTTACTTATCATTCACGGTGGCATTAAGTATGTGAGCGTCATTTCATGTCATTCTACTACATCACTATGATACTGAATTTGCTGAAACTTTTCACAGTATACTTGATATTCAGTGTGGCAAGAACTTTTTTGCATCAGTTCTTGAGGGATACATTTACGGTTTTTCTCCCAAGTAAGTATTCATGTAATCAATTTAAATTTCATTTGAAGTATTACTTGGGGTTTTGATTGGATTTGGATTGAGATTTATTTTGGAGAATAGTAACATCATTAATAGTGAATTGTCACAGTGTTGAGCATGTTTCTTAATTTGTCAAGAATTTTAAAATATAATTTTGTTTTGACCTGCTTTACATTTTTATTGAAATTTTGTTTATTTTTGCATCCTTTAGTAAACTTTTAAATCTAGGCTTTGCATGTATTTTTAAAGACTTTAGTTTTTTTTTATTTTAATTGTATGGATGCTTCCCATTTATTTAAGTGGGTCATATGTGTAGTGCCTGCTGAAGCCAGAAGAGTGTACCAAGTCCCCTGTCACTGGAGCACAGATGGTTGTGAGCAGCCACATTGGTGCCAGGCACCAAAACTGGCCTTCTGCAAGAAAAGCAATTGCTCTGAACTCGTGAGCCATCTCTCTATCCCCTAAAGGTATAGCCTAGGCGAGCCTCCAATTCATGACCCTTCTACCTCTGTATCTTCAGCAAATCCTATAGGCATATAAACCTACAACCTTCCGTATTTCTGATTACGTCCATTCCTGAACAACCCTGAGTATGTGTGCCACTGTGCATGTGGCATCTCCTATTTCTTCCTATTCGTCTATTAATTTGCAGGAAAGAAGTGGATTTTAAAAATTGTACTGCTGTGGGGCTGGAGAGATGGCTCAGTGGTGAAGAGCACCGACTGCTCTTCCAGAGGCCCTGAGTTCAAATCCCAGCAACCACATGGTGGCTCACAACCATCCGTAATGAGATCTGATGCCCTCTTCTGGTGTGTCTCAAGACAGCTACAGTGTACTTGTATATAATAAATAAATAAGTCTTAAAAAAAAAAAGAAAAGATTAAAAATTGTACTGCTATGCACATCATATGCAGAACTGTGCTCCAAGTAAATTGTCATCTTAAACATTTAAAAAAAGTCAGTAAATTCAAGACAACATTGCAAAATTTATTTATAGTACAGAAGCAAGAGGATTTTTTCAAATAAAGCAACAAAGACAAAATGAACCGTTAAGCAAAGACAATGGCTTTGATTACTTAAAATTTTAGGTATCTGTTCAGTGATGGAAGCAAACAAAAGAGAAGCCAAAGGGAAAAAAACCGGGCAGTGTATAAAGCACCAAAAGTTCAATAGCTAGAACTGGATAAAGAAATATGAAAAGCCAGAACACCCCAAAAGGAAAATGGACAAAAGGAATTGGCTTTTTACCTAAGACTCTAGAAAATATATGAAAAGATGCTCAAATTTACAAGTAATCAGAAAACTGGAGTTTGGAAGAGATAGTTATTTTTCACGTGAAACAAAAGTTGTGAAAGCTGTGGGCTGTGGAGAGGAGAGAAGCCAGAGAATTGCTGGTGGGCGGGTGATCGATGTCGCTGCCCTGAAGGGCAATAGCCGGGGCCCACTCAGCTTGTAGATCCAGCCGGGATACACGTGACTCCCAGCCCAGCATTTTCCCTTGAAGAACATGCCCCGGAGACCCCATTGCACAGGCTAATACGGTGATAGATGAAGATTTCCATCATAGACTTTTGATGAAAACGTGGGGAAAACCTGCTTTGCTTGTCATTATGGGGTGATAGATACACGGCATGGATTGCGGTGCAGACAGTAGGAACGGGAGACTGGGTTATGGTAACACAGCAGCTGGTTTTGAATAGGGACGTTTAAAAAATGTAACAAGGCAAAAATAGAATAAACTCTCTAGCAGGAGATCATTTCTGGACCTTAGGATGCTGCTATATAAACCACATATTATGCTGTCCTAGAACACAGGGAAGCTAATGGATGGATTTAAATAAACTGATACTCCAAGAGGGAGAAAATGGAGACGGGGAGGCAGGGCAGTGGGGGGAGGGGGGCGAAAAATGAACATGGAAGAGAATTAATGAACAATGGAGACATTTGAGAAAACTCTTCTTTTAAATATTGTTTTATTTGTGATTGTTTGTCTCTCTGTGGGAGTGTATGTGTGCAGTGTGTGGGGGTGCAGACAGAGTCCAGAACAGGGTGTCAGGTCCTTCAGGGCTGGAATTATAAGCATTTGTGAGCTGCCAGACACGGGTCCTGGAATTAGAACTTTGGTCCTCTTGATTGCGCAGGAAGTATTCTTAATTACTGAGCCATTTCTCCAGCCCCTGGAAAACAACGTTTAAAACTGTCAAAACAAAAGACCCAGAAGGCAGCTGCCATTACCACGCAACTTTTAGGCATGATCTGGTTAACATAGTTGGTTAACCCCAGTTGGGTTAAAGGATTTTAAGTGTCTCCTCCTTAGCTGCTGCAGAGATTATAGATCTACTACTGTTTTGTAGATGGCATAGCTTCCTCGGGGAAATTTAGCCGAGAGCAACAGGAAGTTAAGTCTTTTAGCTCCCACGCGATTCACTTCAGGAGAGCTGCCTTCGCTCTTCAGTTGCTATGGCGACAACATTTTGACTGACAGGTGCCCAACAATCTCTTTCTGATGTACAGGAGCTGGATGAGTGTCTCTCTTAAGAGGGATGATGGAAAAACCTTTCTGAAATAGGAGATTCTTTTCCAGGTAGGAGTTTACATTTAAATGGTAATGAAGGCAGGGGTTCTGTTAGCTGGTCATCATGAGAAAGTCAAGATTTTTATCCTTTGTTTTTGTGCTTCTGTAAACAGCCCAGACGGCTTTATCCATCATTCCTCATAGTGCTCTGGGCAGGTATAACCGCCACAGAGGAAGAGATGAACTCAGCCGGGTGCACTATAAAGGAACTTCATGCTCTCTCCTGTGGCCCCTTCACACCAGCCCAGTGTGCTTCTTCAGCCAAATAGATTTTGCAGTAACTTCTAGATTATAAAATGTTCTTCCTCCAACACTTCAAGTCACAAGAATGGGCCTCAGTTCATCAATTTAAAGGTGTGAATAGTTTAATAATAAAAACTCTGAACTTAAAAGTTTGAGATTCCCAATTCCCTAACCAGCAGTGCTCTGAAGACGGGTGGGGAAGAGTAACCTCAACCTCTGTATTTTCTGCTAGCTTTATCATCTTGTTACACCACCTTTATATCATCTTACTTAGCTAGCTCTGCACTTTCCAGGCTTGGAGCTGAAAGCAAGAAAAATAAATAAGAAAGAGAAAGTTTTTCCTTCCTAGACAAAGGTGCAGAGCAGAAAGTGAGCAGACCTGGATGTTTTAAGTGGGTTTGGTGGCATATGCCAGGTCCCTGTCCCCTAATTTTGAGTTGATCACCTTAGATGAAAAGGCAAACTTACAGGCTCAAAGTTTCAAGGACGCGTGTTCAGAATTGGCCTTGATGTCAGACCAGCCTGGACGAGCAAGGAAAAAATCATTTTAGGGAGAGGGAGGACAGTGAGCCAGAACTGATGTAGGAGGAAACGCCCACCCAGCCAGCCTCTGTCTCAGGTCAGGAGGGCGAGGATGCATGTGGTTGCTTGCTGTCTTCCTTATTTATCTGTAACCCTTTCCCTGACGGTCTGTCTATCAAGGATCTGTCTAGCTCCTTTGATCCCCCTACAATCTTCAAATTAGAGGTCATAATAGAACATGAACACAGGCAGCCTGAAAGGAATGTGTTGTATGTTTGTGTGTGTGGGGGGGGGGGGTCGGTGTGGGTGTGGGTGTTCGTGTGTGTATGTATGTGTGCATGTGTATGTGTGTGTGTGTAGTTGTGAGTGGCCTGCACCTTATTATGTACTATGGACTGGCCTCAAACTCCTGTCCCCCCAAGTTACCTGCTTCTGCTTCCTGAGTGCCAGGGTTAAAGGCACACACCACCACTCTTAGACTTTCTTTAGCTTTTATTTCCTTAGATATTTTAAACACACACACACACACACACACACATTATTTGATTATTCCACGATATGGAGTATAGTTGTTTAACTCACAGTAGGTTTGTTTCTTCATAGTTAGTAGGGTTTTGGGTTTTTGTTTTGTTTTGTTTACTTTTTTATTAGATATTTTCTTTATTTAAATTTCAAATGCTATCCCCTTTCCTCCTTTCCCCTCCGAAAATCCTCCCCCTGCTCTCTAACCCGCCGACTCCTGCTTCCCTGACCTGGCATTTCCCTACCCTGTGGCATTGAGCCTTCACAGGTCCAACAACCCCTCCTCCCATTGATGTCCGACAAGGGACATCCTCTGCTATATATGCAACTGGAGCCATGGGTCCCTCCTTGTGTACTCTGTGGTTGGTAGTTTAGTCCCTGGGAGCTCTGGGGCTACCAGTTGGTTCATATTGTTGTTCCTCCTATGGGACTGCAAACTCCTTCAGCTCCTTGGCTCCTTTCTCAGCTCCTCCATTGGGGACTTTGCGCTCAGTCCAATGGTTGGCTGAGAGCATCCTCCTCTGTATTTGTCAGGTACTGGCAGAGCCTCTCAGGAGACAGCTATATCAGGCTCCTGCCAGCAAGCACTTGTTGGCATCCACAATAGTGTCTGGGTTTGGTGACTGTATATGGGATGGATCCCCAGGTGGGGCAGTTCCTGGGTGGCCTTTCCTTCAGGCTCTGCTCCACACTTTGTCGCTGTATTTCCTCCCATGGGTATTTTGTTCCCCCTTCTAAGAAGTACCAAAGTGTCCATACTTTGGTCTTCCTTCTTCTTGAGCTTCATTTGGTCTGTGAATTGTATCTTGGGTATTCCGAGCTTCTGGGCTAATATCCACTTATCAGTGAGTGAATTCCATATGTATTCTTTTGTGATTGGGTTACCTCACTCAGGATGATAGTTTCTAGTTCCATCTATTTGCCTAAGAATTTCATGAATTCATTGTTTTTAATAGCTGAGTAGTATTCCATTATATAAATGTACCACATTTTCTGTATCTATTCCTGTTGAAGGACATCTGGGTTCTTTCCAGCTTCTGGTTATTATAATTAAGACTGCTATGAACATAGTGGAGCATGTGTTCTTATTACATGTTGGAGCACCTTCAGGGTATATGCCCAAGAGTGGTATATCTGGGTCTTCCAGTAATACTATATTCAATTTTATGATGTACTGCCAAACTGATTTTCAGAATGCTTGTACCAGCTTGCAATCTCACCAGCAATGGAGGGGTGTTGCTCTTTCTCCACATCCTCTCCAGCATCTTCTGTCACTTGAGTTTTTAATCTTAGCCATTCTCACTGGTGTGAGGTGGGATCTCAAAGTTGTTTTGATTTGCATTTCCCTGATGACTAAGGATGGTGAACATTTCTTTAGGTGCTTCTCACCCATTTGGTATTCCTCAGTTGAGAATTCTTTGTTTAGCTCTGTACCCCATTTTTAATAGGGTTGCTTGGTTCTCTGGAGTATAACTTCTTGAGTTCTTTGTATTTATTGGATATTAACCCTCTATCAGATGTAGGATTGGTAAAGATCTTTTCCTAATTTGTTGGTTGCCATTTTGCCCTGTTGGCAGTGTCTTTTGCCTTACAGAAGCTTTGTAATTTTATGAGGTCCCATTTGTCAATTTTTTTTTTTTGGATTTGGGTTTTTCGAGACAGGGTTTCTCTGTATAGCCCTGGATGTCCTGGAACTCACTCTGTAGACCAGGCTGGCCTTGAACTCAGAAATCTGCCTGTCTCTGCCTCCTAGAGTGCTGGGATTACAGGCGTGTGCCGCCACCACCACCCGGCTCATTTTTCAATTTTTGATCTTAGAGCATAAACCAATAGTGTTCTCTTCAGGAAGTTTTCCCCTGTGCCCATGTGCTCAAGGGTCTTCCCCACGTTCTCTTCCAATTTTACATCCTGGATGGTTTTTGTTCAGTTCCTTCACCGTTTGGTTGTGTTTTTCTGTAATTCTTTAAGGGTTTCTACCCATTTACCCATGTTCTCCTGTATTTCTTTAAGGGAGTTATTTATGTTCTTCTTAAAGTCCTCTATCAGCATCATGAGATGCGATTTTAAATCCAGCTCTTGCTTTTCCAGTGTGTTGGGATATCCATGACTTGGTGTGGTGGGAGAACTGGGTTCTGATGTTGCCAAGTAGCCTTGGTTTCTGTTGGTAGGGTTCTTGTGCGTGCCTTTTGCTATCTGGTTATCTCTGGTGTTAGTTGGTCCTGCTGTCTCTGGAACTTGTCCCTCCTGTGGGACTGTAAGCCTGTGTCAGCACTTTTGCGAGACCAACTCTCTTCTGGCAGGGTCTGTGTGCAGATGGCTGTGGAGCCACTTGACTTCCGGATGCAGATTGCGACTGGACGGATCCTGTCCCAGCTGCTCCACTGAGTGTATGCCCTGTGCGCTCCCAACCGTTCCTCTCTGGATAGTTGTTGGAGAGAAAGTGGAGATCTAATCTCTGAGCCCAGAAGTGAAAGTGCTGCTGGGAAATCACTCTCTCGGTGGGCTGTGCACAGCAGACTGTGGAGCCACCTGTCTTCCTGGTACAAATGGCAATTGGAAGGCTCTTGGTTTTTTGGTTTTTGGATTTTGGTTTTTGGTTTTGTTTTTTTACTTTGTAAGAGTTTAAAGATATGGTTTTAGTGGCTATTCCAACTAGTTTTTATGCCCACTTGAAACAAGCTAGAGTTATTTTGGAAGAGAGAACTTCAACTGAGAAAATGTTTGAACCAGCTCAGCCTGTGGGCAAGGCTGTAGTACATTTTCCTGATTAATGGTTAATGCGCACACGCGGAGGGCCCAGTCCATTGTGGATGGTACTGTGGGCTTGTAGTCCAGAGTTGTATGAGAAAGCAGGCTGAGCAAGTCATGAGGAGCAAGCCAGTAATCAGCACCCCTCATGGCCTCTGCATCAGCTCCTCATCACCCCTCATCAGCTCCTGCTCCCAGGTCCCTGCCCTGCTTGGGTTCCTGTCTTGGCTTCATTTAGTGATGAACTGTGATGTGGAAATGTAAGATGAAGCAAACCCTTTCCTCTCCAATTTTTTTTTTTTTTGGTTATGGTGTGAGTCATAGCAATAGTAATCCTAGCTGAGACTGGCACTTCTGGCCACTGTCTTCTCTGACCACTCAAAGTCAGTGTGTCTGAATATTTGCCTGCATAGTAAGTTAATTCCTTGACCCATTCCCTAATACACTAATTACTTTACTTTAGTGTATGTGTGTGTGTGTGTGTATGTGTGTGTGTGTGTGTGTGTGTGTGTGCATATATTTGTGTGAATGTTTGTGGACACATGCATGCACATGCCTACAGAGGCCAGAGGAGAGTGTCAGATTCTCTGGAGCTAGAGTTACATGTTTGTAAGCTGCTGCATGGGGGTGCTTGGAACTGAGTTCTGGTCCTCCGATGAGCAACATGTGCTTTTAACTGCTGAGCCATCCACCCAGATCCCCAATAATACCTCTTTAAGCCATGTCTAGTCTTCTGTTGAACCAGTATATTGGGTGAACTTCCTTTATGGTGATTTTTGTTATTGTTTAGATCTGGGAATTTTTTCCTAGCTTCAGTTTCCTAACAAATTCTCAGTTTCTTTGAACATAGTAAGTTAACTCGGAAAATGCTTGATAACTGTCTTATTATCTCCTATTAATATGTTTCTTCATTAATTAATTTATTTATTCACTTTACACCCCAACACAGTTCTTCACAGACCTTGAACAGGCAATTTCTACTGTCTGCTTTGGTTCCATAGCATCTCTCACGACTTTGATTGACATTGGTGTGGTTTTGTGTGCCAGATTCTTTTCATTGAATGCTACTCTTCATGTACAAGGAGACTGTAGAAATGACTTAGAGCCTAGCACAATGTTACTTTTCTCAAGACAACACTGTAGTGTGCTTCTGGCATAGACCAGTGGCTTTAGGTACCCTGGGCCCTTCCAATCAACTGAAAGATGACTCTACTCTGGCGTCTACCACTTGCTGGTGAGACCCAGTTTACTCACAACCATCCTTACTCCTGAACCACATTCCTTTGTGTGTGTATAGATCTCCTTCCTCAGGCAGTCCCCTCCAGTGTTTGTCATTCTATCTCACAGGCTGTAGGAAGCTCTACTCCTAGCCTCAGCTTCCTGGGTACATTTTTTTTAATGGCAGCCAACACCCCCTGGAACAAGAGAAAGCAGACTCGTCTAGCAAAATTTTCAGGTCCTCCCATAACTTGCTATTTAATTCTCCATCGTCAGTTATTTGAGTAAGTCAAACATGCATTTGCTCTTATGATTCCAATCTTTATGTCTTTGTGGTGTGTGATGACCATTGGCTTTGGTACCTTTCTGAGGAGATGATGATGTGGTGGTAGTGTTGATCATGATGATGACAATAGCTAGAACCATTATTTAACATTTATTGAGTGCCAGCCTTTAGGTTATATACCTTATGTGCAGTACCTAGACTACCCTCAAGTTGTTACTATTAAACAACTGTTTCACTGCTATCATAGCTACTTAGAAAGATGAGTAACTGGTCTTTGTTCCATGTAGTTATTATATTGCAGTGTTTCAAACCTGTAAGAGATTATCTTTTAATTATTTCCAGATAGAAGTTGTATATATCTGCTAAATAAGTATATTTGTTAAATACTATGAGTAGCATGTCAAAGGTGCTAGAAATCAAACCATATTAAAAATTGAAGACTCAACGTTCAAAGTGCAAAGATAATCTTGAAATTAGCATTCATCACTTCAAGGCTTTCAGTCTTGGATTTTGCTATTGTATAGCTATACATAATTGAAAAGATTAACATTTCTATGGTTCTCAATTTATTAACCTTATACAAAAGGAATTGATTTAGATGACTCTTTTTTATTTTTATACTTTTTTACTAAAATAATAAAATTTATTTTAAAATATGCAACTCAGTATTGACATTTTTTAAATTATCAAAATAATTTAAAATAGTTAAATGCCTCTTAAATACACATATCTTCTAAAGCTGAAAGTAATATGCACTCAACCAGTTTTAAAAATCTATTTAGAACATTAAACATGATAGAGGTAGAAAAAAAAATCTTATGAAGTCCTCTATGAAAGGAAATTATGACAATTTCCTCATTAGACAGATTATGTTTGTATGGCTATCTGTTTTTGGGTTTGTTGAAAGAAGATTATTTTCTTGCTTTTTCTAGGGTGTAGTTTCCCTCCTTGTATTAGAATTTTCCATCTATTATCCTTTGTAGGGCTGGATTTGTGGAGAGATATTGTGTAAATTTGGTTTTATCATGGAATATTTGGTTTCTCCATCTATGGTAATTGAGAGTTTTGCTGGGCATAGTAGCCTGGGCTGGCATTTGTGTTCTCTTAGGGTCTGTATGACATCTGCTCAGGATCTTCTGACTTTCATAGTCTCTGGTGAGAAGTCTGGTGAATTCTGATAGGTCTGTCTTTATATGTTACTTGAACTTTTCCCTTGCTGCTTTTAACATTCTTTCTTTGTTTTATGCATTTAGTGTTTTGATTATGGGATGGGATGAATTTCTTCTCTGGTCCATTCTATTTAGAGTTTTGTAGCTTTTTGTAAGTTCATGGGCATCTCTTTATTTAGGTTAGGGAACTTTTCTTCTATAATTTTGTTGAAGATATTTACTAGCCTTTTAATTTAGAAATCTTGACTCTCTTCTACACCTATTATCCTTAGGTTTGGTTTTTTTCATTGTGTCCTGGATTTCCTGGATGTTTTGGGTTAGGAGCTTTTTACTTTTGCATTTTCTTTGACTGTTGTGTCAATGTTTTCTATGGTATCTTCTGCACTTGAGATTCTCTCTTCTAGCTCTTGTAGTCTGTTGTTGATGGTTGCATCTATGACTCCTGATCTCTTTCCTAGGTTTTCTATCTCCAGGGTTGTCTCCCTTTGTGATTTCTTTATTGTTTCCGTTTCCATGTTTAACTCCTGGATGGTTTTGTTCAATTCCTCCACCTGTTTGGTTATGTTTTCCTGTAATTCTTTAAGAGGTTTTTTTGTTTCCTTGTTAAGGGTTTCTTGCTGTTTACCTGTGTTTGCCTGTATTTATTTAAGGAAGTTATTAATGTCCTTCTTAAAGTTCGCTATCATCATCATGAGATGTGACTTTAAATCAGAGCCTTGCTTTTTTGGTGTGCTAGGGTATTCAGGACTCGCTGTGGTAGGAGAACTGTTTTCTGATGATTCCAAGTAACCTTGATTTCTGTTGTTTATGTTCTTGCCCTTGCTTCTCACCATCTGGTTATCTCTGGTGTTAGCTGGTCTTGCTGGTTCTGACTGTGGCTTGCCCCTCCTATAAGCCTGTGTGTTAGTACTTCTGGGAGACCAGTACTCTCCTGGGAGGAATTTGGGTATGGAGGACTATGGCACAGGGTCAGCTCTGGGGTGCAGACGGAAACTTGAGAACCTGTCCCAGGCTGTTCTTTGGTTCCTGTGTCCTGATGGCTCTAGGCGGGTCCCTCTTGGGCCAGGAATTTGAGCAGAAGTGGTTATCTTACCTGTGCTCACAAGTGTGTCAGCACTCTGGGAGATGAGCTCTTTCCTGACTGTATTTGGGTATGGAGCTCTGAACCACAGGATCAGCTCTGGGTGCAGACAGAAACCAGAAAGATTTAGCTAACTCTTAGAACTCTCTGTAACATTAAAAAACAAACAAAACAAAACACAAAACAGAACAAAATAAAAAACAAAAAGCACCAAGAGATATTTCAGGTAGTACATGGTGACGCATGCCTTTAATCTCAGAACCTAGGAGTCAGAGGCAGGCAGAATTCTCTGAGTTTGAGGCAACCTGGTCTATAAAACAAGTTCTCTAACAGTTAGAGCTACATAGACACTTTCTGAGAGAGATAGAAAGGGTGGAGGAGATGGAGGGGGAGGGAGGGTGGGAGAGAGAGAGAGAGAGAGAGAGAGAGAGAGAGAGAGAGAGAGAGAGAGAGAGAGAGACTTGCAGTCACTTACTTACTATAGAGCTATTTACAATAGCCAAACTTGGAAGTAATTGAAGAAGCTATCAATAGAAAAATAGATAATGAAAATATTCCCCCACTGTTTGCCTTTCTTTGTCTCTCTCTGTCTCTCTGTCTCTCTCCTCTCTCTGTCTCTCTGTCTCTCTGTCTCTCTGTCTCTCTCCCTCGTGTGTGTGTGTGTGTGTGTGTGTGTGATAAAAGAAATGAAATTCTCTCCTTGGTGGCAACAGAATATATATCGGGGGAGGGGGGAGTATCAGACGAAAACTGTGTGTCTTCATTCACTCGCTCACATGTAGAAGCCTAAAAGCCATTCTCATAGAACCAGAAGAGAAAAGTGGTCACTGAATGGTAAGAAGGGTAAGGAGTAGGGTTAGACTGTAAGTTGATAGCAGGTACCAAAGGAGACTTTACACAAGAGAAGCAAGTTCTAATATTTCATAGTACAGAGGGGTGATTATAAGTATACATATATATATATATGTATATATACATATATATATTACACACATATTTATAATACAATTACATATGGAGAAAGCACAAGAGGTATATATCATATGAAAAACTGAAAGTGAAGAATTGGAAGGTTTACAACCAAGGAACTACTGTGTGCTTAAGAATGTGGATATGCTGATGGTCCTCATCTGATCATTATGCATGTATACACATACACAATTGTCACAGGACATATCACATATATGTGTAATTATTTTGATATTATATATCAAAAGTGAAAGAACTAAAAATAAACAACAGTAGTTTTCTTGAGATGAAAATGTTTGCATTTAAAATATTAATGTTTGCATATTAAAACATTATACAAATTAAGTTATGTTTAGAAATACTACTTAAGAGAGTTATTTATAAGCTCTTTGAGCAAGGAGACCTGACTTTCATATTTTAAAATTAAGATTTCATACTTGTTTATATGGTTCACCTTAAACAAGATGTGTATTTTCTTACACAGATAAACATCCGATACAGATGTTGGGGAAAGCATGTGTGGCAGGCACTATTGACCGCTTTACTTCAATCCCTCCTTTCTTCTTTCTAGGTAATTAATGCATTCACTGAGCCCTTCAGTATGGCAATGCTCCCAGCTAGAGATGCTGGGTTCATCAGCGCATACCAGAGGCAGGAGCATGTGACAGAGCGAGCACTGGCTAATGAAATCGGAAGCCACAGGTTCCAGAAATGGTTCCGCATCTTTGGTTTTTTTTGTACACGCCATCCTTCCTCCTTGACTGTTTTCTTTCTTCCAACCTGGAATGTCAATAAAGGCTTACAAGACCTCACAAGCAAGATATAGACAAACACCATACATGAAGGCTGTCGAGGAGAAAGACCATGGCGGCAATGCTGACAGCCTCAGTAGCTGAGCTCTCTGTGAACAAACGGACACATTTTAAATCACCAGAGGGAGGGGTTTGATGCCAAATGTGTGCGTAATAGTGTCAGTGAGTATTAGTTATAATTCACCATAGTAGACAGTGATATAGGCTGCATTCTTGAGCTGTTCTCAATCACATTTAATCCGCTCTTAGTATACACATACCTACTTGATGGAAAATCTATCCCAAGTCAGTTATGTGGGTTCATCTTAAGGATTCCATGTTTATGAGGGGCACAGACACACACACACACACACACACACACACACACACACACTTTCTGGTGTAGTGGTGCACACCTTTTTTTCATTGTTCAAAATAAAGTTTTTTTAAAACATTTTTTTATGTTTTAACTTATTCACTTTACATCCTGCTTACTGCCCCCTCCCACAGCCTTTCCCACATATCCCTTCCCCTTCTCCTCTGAGCAGGTGGGGGGCCCCTGAGTATCCCCCTATCCTGGTGCTTCAAGTCTCTGCTGGCTAGGGAGAGGGCATGCTATCCTTGCACTCAGAAGGCAGAGGCAGGTAGATCTCTGAGTTCTGAGTTCACGGCCAGCCTACAGAGTGAATTCCAGGACAGCCACAGCTACACAAAGAAACCCTGCCTTTAGAAACAAAACACACACCCCAGCATGGTGGTGGATTCAGGGTCCACAGTGGCTGTGCTCACACAATCGATATTTTCTTATTTCCATGTTACCATATAAAGAATGTTTGTACATGGAGGACCCTGCTATACCTCTCCTGGGCATATACCCAAAGGATTCCCCGGCATGCAATAAAGACACATACTCCATTATGTTCATAGCAGCCTTATTTATAATAGCCAAAAGCTGGAAAGAACCCAGATGTCCCTCAAAGGAGGAATGGATACAGAAAATGTGGTATATTTACACAATGGAATACTACTCAGCAATTAGAAACAATGAATTCACAAAATTTTTAGGCAAATGGTTTGATCTGGAAACTATCATCCTAAGTGAGGTAACCCAATCACAAACGAATACACATGGAATGCAATCTCTGATAAGTGGATATTAATTAGCCCAGAAGCCCTGAATACCCAAGGTACAAATTGCATAACAAATGACTCCCATGAAGAAGTATGGAGAGGGTCCTGATCCTGGAAAGGATTGATCTAGCATTGGAGGGGAATATAAGGACAGAGAAAAAGGAGGGAGGTGATTGGAGAAGGGATGGAGAGAGGGTTTATGGGACATATGGGGAAGGGGGAATCTGGGAAAGGGGAAATCATTTGGAATGTAAACAAAGAATATAGAAAATAAAAATATTTAAAAAAAAAAGAATCTTTGTACACAATGGAAAGATTTTTTTTCTACAAATACTGTTGTTCAGGCACTGGTTGACTACCAGCAAACACAGAGGCACCCGTATATCCCCCTTCCCATCCCCAACTACCTGTGTGTCCACCAAGGGCAGAGTTCTAGCATTAGGTATCGGTCTGTCAACTAAGAACACTCACCATCTCCCAACCCCATCCTGACAGCTGGACCCAGGACTCTTCACGCTCCTCTAGGATCTAGAAGAATCCATCGAATCTACTTTTGGTAGTCCCAGCACACCTTCTAACACAGAAATCAAACTTAATTCTCAAGAGGAGGGATGGCAAATGCTCTTACAGTGAAGAGAGAGCTGAGGCAAGAGGCCAAGGTTGAAGCTACTCAGCTGCCAAGCAACCAGGATGGGAAACCCCTCAGCTTCCCAGTGAGCATAGGGTAAGGCATCACAGCAACCCTTGGCGGAACAGTGAGGGAGAGCGGTAACTGTAAGTCCGGCTGTCCCTTCCTATTCCTCTCTCTCTCTCTCTCTCTCTCTCTCTCTCTCTCTCTCTCTCTCTCTCTCTCTCTCTCTCTCTCTCTCTCTCTCTCTCTCTCTTCTTCCCCATACTGGCCTTACACTCAGTATTTAGCTCAGATTGGTGTTTTGAAAATCAGGATCCTCCTTCCTTAGCTCCCGGAGTACCACAAATACTGGCATTTGCTAGCATACATAGCCTTTTTTTTTTGATAGCTCATTCTGTTATACCCAATGAGGAAAAACTGTGGCTTTTTTAAAAAAAGAAAGTAAACTACCTTAAGCTTCTTTTGTCTTACTTTTCTCAAATTAAGGGTTGTCGTTTCTGCTTATGACTTTGCATCTACGATTTGCCTCATCAAGATTTGGCACCAATAAACAAACAAACAAACAAACAAACAAACAAATAAATAAATAAATAATTTTTAAAAACGTGAGACATTAACTAGGGAAAAACTTGAAGTCATTAGGGAAAAATGTGATATCATAATAAGAAGATTGTAACAATAGTACATACCATAGCTGGCAAATGCATTTTAACTTTGGGATCCCTAGATGCTCCTTAGTGAAATATATTTCAATCTAGAAAGAAATAGGGACCCTGCCAACCATTATTAATGCTTACTTGCCTTTTAATTGATGCACACTCTTGGAAAATGCCATGTGCATCTGGGGAAATATAATGCACACAGCATAACAATAAATCTTTTTTGAGATCCTGGGTGTTTTACTCTTGCAGTCACCCCACCGTCTTTCTGGTTTACTGGTTCCCTTTTCTTTACTAAACACTGATGGTAATGCACACATTTTCTTTTTCCAGTAAATCACCCTTTTATAATTTGGCTTCCTCTCCATCTCAGATTCTCATCAGAATGGCTTTACCTCAGGCATATTGCAACCAATTTCCCCGTAATTAATGCCATATCTTCCTCTGAGTCCATTTTAACTCCCAAAGGAAAATTGATGAGGCAGCCAACCACAGATGAGGCTCACATATCACGGATGAAAGTATCAGGCTGGGTTCCGGGCTTTGACGTTGTTCCAGGGCTGGATCGGGAGCTGCGGGGTGGGGAGGGAGGGTTGCTGGTCTTTTCCATGCACATTGCTCATAGTAAGTGTCTGTAAATTGCCATTAGCAGACGAAGAAAAAGATTTTATATGACCCCTATCAAATTCTGCCAGAAAGACTAATGATTAAAGGGGGCTGTGTTACAGGAACTGAGACTCCACAGCACATGAAATAATGTGTCTAGACTTGATCAAATGAGCCACACGGTGCAACAAAAGTCACAGGCAAAGAGTAACTGCCCACGTAGGTCATTTCTCCCTACCCGAGTGGGATGCAGATGGTTCGGCTATAGCGTTGCATGCTGCTTAGGGAACGAGGGAATCAAATCCTGCACCCACCAGCCTCAACTTCAGACTTCATGGTGGGGGCTTCAGGGAAGATAAACGTATAGGGTGACCATGGACCTAAGGGCAAGATCAAGAACAGACTCATTCTGTTTGTCCACTCACTTGGTTTTATTTACCTGTTCTCCAGACTCTATTTGATGAATAAGAACAAACTGAACATAAGGAAGGAAGGAAGGAAGGAAGGAAGGAAGGAAGGAAGGAAGGAAGGAAGGAAGGAAGGAAGAGAGCATATTTTTCCTAGTTAGGGTGGTGCTCTTAGGGCAGAGTGGGAAGGAAGAGCTACTTAGACGATCATTGTACAGAAGGCACTGGATGCTGTCATCAAAGAGGAAAGGGAAGTAGAGTCAAGCATGCATGCAGGTGTTTATGCATGAGGCATTTAGCAAATATTCAGCGTGTGTGCCCGTATGTATACATGCATTCATGAATGTATTTTGTATGTATGTATGTGCATGAAAGCGACATTGAAAGACCACTGGAGCTTTCAGATGGAGCGAGTGAGTCGTGTTCAGAATGACAGACTGAAGACAGGACGGAGCATGTGAGGCATGCACTAGCATGGTCGGGGCCATGTTTACTATCTTTGGAAAATAAACCATCGCTGTAACAAAGGTGTGAGGGGCATGAACACAAAGGCTAGAGGAAAGCTTCCAGATGCCAATCCCCCAGATATTTGGGCACCAGTGTGAATAAGGCAGGTGTGAATCTGACTGTAAAAATGTGCATGCCTCCATTGAGGGACATCTGGGTTCTTTCCAGCTTCTGGCTATTATAAATAAGGCTGCTATGAACATAATGGAGCATGTGTCTTTATTGCATGTCGGGGAATCCTTTGGGTATATGCCCAGGAGATGTACAGCAGGGTCCTCTGGAAGTGTCATGTCCAGTTTTCTGAGGAACCGCCAGACTGATAGTGATTGTACTATCTTACAATCTCACCAGCAGTGGAGGAGTGTTCCTCTTTCTCCACATCCTCATCAACACCTGCTATTTCCTGAGTTTTTAACCTTAGCCATTCTGACTGGTATGAGGTGAAATCTCAGGGTTGTTTTGATTTGCATTTCCCTAATGACTAATGATGTTGAGCCTTTCTTAAGGTGCTTCTTAAGGCCATCCAATTTCTTCAGGTGAAAATTTGTTGTTTAGATCTGGACTCCATTTTTTAATAGGGTTATTTGGTTCCCTGGGGTCTAACTTCTTGAGTTCTTTGTATATATTGGATATTAGCCCTCTATCGGATATAGGGTTGGTGAAGATCTTCTCCCAGAACCCAGATGGCCCTCAGTGGAGGAATGGATACAGAAAATGTGGTGTATTTACAGAATGGAATACTACTCAGCAATTAAAAACAACGAATTCATGAATATTTTAGGCAAATGGTTGGAACTGGAAAATATCATTCTAAGCAAGGTAACCCAATCACAAAAGAAGACACATGGAATGCAATCATTGATAAGTGGATGTTAATTAGCCCAGAAGCTGTGAATACTGAAGACAATTAGCATATCAAACGATTACCATGAAAAAGGAAGAAGAGGGCTCTGATCCTGGAAAGGCTTGATCCAGCATTGTAGGGGAGTACTAGGAGAGAGAAAAGGGAGGGGGAATGATTGGAAAATGGATGGAGAGGACTTATGGGACATATGGTGGGGGGAACTGGGAATGTAAACAAACAATATAGAAAATTAAAACATATATATATATATAAAGAAAGAAAAAATGTGCATGCATGTGCACATATATGAATCTGTGTGCATCTATATACATTTGTGGGTAGTTCATCAGCTCTGTGTGCCTTTTGTTTAGGCATTCCTTTGTCATGTTTCTTAACATGTCTCAAAAAAGAAAGATAGAAAAGATCTTTCCTGCTCTTAAAATGCCACCTTTGAGCCTCTCTAGGAAAGGACTTAATATCCTGGAATTTCCTGGCTTTAGCTTATCTGACTAATCCCACAGCTACCCACCAAGAAGTGGCAGGGTGTTGAGACATAGAATTCTAGAGCATGTGTCTGTTTTAGAACCGTGTGCCCTCAGTGGGAACATAAATCACATTGACTTACTGAATTCACAAAGTCGGACTTGCTGAGCCTCTGGCTCCCTGAAGCATTCCCAGGCTACCTGTAAGCAGAAAGTAGCATGGCGTCAGGAGTGTGATAGAGGGGCAGAGGAGAAGCTTCATGTGACCTCTCGTCAAGTACACGCCACAGAATTAACGAATATCCAAAAGAAGAACCCGTGCCAAAAAGTGATGATGATGGTGATGATGATGGTTGTAGTAGTAGAGGTAGTGGTGGTGGTGGTGGTGGTGGTGGTGCTGATGGTAGTGGTAGTGGTGGTGGTGCCGGTGCTGGTGGTAGTGGTGGTGGTGGTGATGCTGGTGCTGCTGCTGCTGCTGCTGGTGGTGGTGGTGCTGCTGCTGCTGCTGCTGCTGGTGGTGGTGCTGGTACTGGTGCTGGTGGTAATGGTGATTTTGATAGTGTATATCAGGCAGATGGCTTAGAACTACTATCTTAATTATACTCTCTAATAAGCTGACTTGTTTTCATAATTTATTTTAGGGAATAGAACTATTAGTCTCAAAAGTGAAATTCCAATTTTATCAAAAATCTTCAAGTTGATTGATTGATTGATTGATAATAATGATGATGACAACAGTTCTTTGTATTTGGTGATACTTTAAGTTTCTCTATATTATAAATTCTTAAAGGTATTTTGGATGGAATGCTAGATATATTAAATGCAGTTTTCAGCATTTTAACCTCAAGGACATCAAATGGTTGGAAGGGATTCAAAGAAGGGTAATAAACTCTGATGGGGCTGGCTGAGCTGGCTAGCCACCCGAGAAGACAACACTGTCAGCTTCGCTGAGGAAGCACCTTCCAGGGGCTGCCCTGGCTCCCGAGCCTTCCCCCCACCACCCACCATCCCACTCATGCTCAAGGGCTGAGGGCATTATTCATGGCCCACTGGCCCTGAGGCAGCTGTTGCATCTTCAAAGAAGCATAGCATGAGCTTGTTCAGAGGTCAGAGCTATGCAGAGTGAACCCCCGCTGCTCCTGCCTTCTACTGGAGTCCTCGGAGGTGATCTAATTCTATAAGGAGGGGAGGCTCACATGTAGGCAGGTCAATCTTTATCATGTGCTATGATTTATGTTTATTAGTAGAAAAATAAAACTTTGTTTAGTTGGTGATGAAAACGGCCTTAAGATAATTACTTAATCTTGCTTTCACAAAACTATGAAATGTTTGCTCATTGGTCTTCCAGAGTCTGGATCTGAGAAAGGCATGAAAGGCTTCTGGGGAGAACCTTAGTACAGCTGCTGAGTCTGGGTACCAGACAGGTCAGTTTGAGGCAAGCTGGGCCTGGGGGGACAGCCCACACTCACTGGCTTTTATGTCTCATGCTGGAAGACCCGAGAAGGGGAAAGTGTAGAAACGCTTTGCCAAGCGCATCCAGGTTACCGGTTTGAAGACGGTGACCCAGAGCACTGGAAGGCTACAAAACCCGGCAGTTTAGTTGTTTTTCTCTCTGTTTTTATCTGGGAATTGCTCTTTGTCTACATCTTCATCCACTTGAACCCAGTTGTATGGGTCTGTTTTGCTTTTGCGCTTTCAGAAACGTGCTAGACTAGGGTTGGCAACAGATTCCCTTACAGACCCATCATCGGAGTGTGACAAACTTGTGTGAGGCTCTCTGCTCACCATGTCACCAACGAGGGTGGCTCCCCCTCAGCTATCAATAGCCAACAACCTTTCCTTTAGCCTGTCTTGTCTCTGCTGTACCATCCACCCACCATACCAATCCAATCTCCTCAGTGTATTTGTTGAGGGTCATATGGGGTTGTGAATGAAAAAGCATCATGCCACTTCAGAATGTCAGAGCACAGAGGTCAGAGGTCAGAGGACAACCTTGGATGTCAGTCTTCAGACTTCATCTTTGTTGAGACAGTCTCTGTACTGGTTTTCTGCTACCTAGGTCTGGCTAGGTCACACAGGAGCTTTTGGGAATTCTTTTCTTCCTTGCCAATCCTGGTCTAGCATGTTTCTGAAAGCCCAAGGCAAAGCAAGAGAGCTGGGCTTACAGGTGCTCATGCATCTTTATGGTTTCTAGGATCTGAGCTCAGGGACTGGGTACCACATCTGCTCGTGGAGTAACAATCGCTGCAGCTTTCTTCCCTTTCCTTTTTGACGGTTCCTTGCTATGAAGCCCTAGCTGACCTTGATCTCACGGTCTTCTTGCCTCAGCCTACTGAGCGCCATGATCACACTCTTCTGCCCAAATTCTTTTCTTTAGCATCTTCATTTCTAGAAGCAGTTCTGTTTCCTTGGCCATATTCTATGTCAGGACTGTTGCTTACGAAGCCTATTGGATTTCAGAAATCTATTTATGTTCACGTGTTCCATTCAGTAGTGTGAATTATCTATATTTTAAAACTGTAGTTACTTCTAATAAAAATTAGCATTTCACACAGTGGATCTGGCAAACTTAGGCTCAGAGCTCTGGGGCAATCAGAAGTCCATGTTTCTGCTTCTCCTTGTTTTCAGGGGAAACCAAAAGAGCTTGGAGTGAGGTTGCTAAGTGCAGCAGGCTGAGTGAGAAAATCCCCTTGTGGGCTTGGGCAACTGAGCACTCAGTCCCCAGTTGGTGGTGCTGTTTGGGGAGGGTTTAGGGGGTGATGATTGCTGGGAAAGTGTGCAGTGGGGACTGGCTCTGAGACTCCTCTTAGACTCACTCTTACTCAGAGTAAGAACTCTGAGATGTTCTTACCCTACCTTCAGTTTTCTCTCTCTGCTCCCTTGAGGTTGAGAATATGATCTCTCTGCTTCCTGCTCTAGGCCCCAGCCTGCCTATTGCCACACTTCCTGAAACTGTAAGTTCAAATAAACCCTTCCTTAAACAATCTGCCTCGGTCATGGCGTTTATGTAGAGCAACAGAAAAGTTAACTAATTTACTCAAGGAGTATTAAGTTATAGAGACTCAGGGTGATCTTTGGGAATCTCAGACTCCAACAGTGCTTGTTATTTTTCCAAAACCTTAGGCTTGATGCTTTCTAATGCGCACAGGATTAAAGGGTAGGGCTTAAGTGCATTCCTCAGATGCTCTGGATTAGAATTCTCTAGGAATTCTACCCACAGTCTCCTCTATGGCTAACAACCATAGTCAATAGAACTAGAAAGATATCACATGGATCACATGGACGTTATGAGATATCTGCTCAGTGCCTCCAAACCAACTCCAGAACACTGCCAAGCTGAGAAGTTAAAGATGGGAAGCCATAGAGATATAAAGACAGAATGATAAGACAAATGAGGAAGTCAGAAGAGCAGAAGAGTGTATGGTCAACACCTCACTCAGGCAGATATCAGGAAGCACTCTCAGTACCCATGAAGGTGTCAGGACACCAGGATGAGTGGGGAGGGTGACAGACAGCAGAGTTAGGGGAGAGAGACATGGACAAGGAACTAGAAGAAGACCAAGCCATTAGGGCTGAATAGCTACAGATCCAGAGACAACAGGGCAGAGCTAACAGGTGAAAGGACTACTATGTAGCAAGGAAAATGATGCTGAATGTCATAAATGACTTTTAACAGAAAGCTATTCTAGTACAAAATCCAGCAGCCATAAAAAACTAACAGACAGATTATGAATAACAGAAATATGAGGTTAGCCTGAGAGCTACAGGGAAGCATGCATAAGAAAACCATAGCAGACTTGAGGGCTGGAGAAGTCCTGACTTCTAGTTCATGCCTGTCTGTTTTCATGTACTATGGTAGAAGGAAATTAATATATTCCCCCAGGCTTATGTCATGAGAATATTCATCCCATTTATGTGAGCAGAGCCCTCATGATTTAGAGTACTCTTTCACTTTCTCACTCCCTAAAATCATTTGGGGATGAGAATTTCACCATATACTTTTTGGGGGAAACAACTCTAGCATTACCTTACAAATCTCAGTGGCTCCCAAGCCCAAGGATGACATCACTGGCTCCTGGCCAAGCTGTAACCAGTGCTTAGAATGATGAAACTGAGCCACCCAGAATATTTTCAGCTATGAATGTATTATATGGAAGACTGCAGGGACGTGCAATAAATTCTGGGGTATTTTAATAAAATCTAGTGGAAATTTAAGTTTTATCAGTGAAAGCATAAACATGCCACTATTTGCAAGTATAACCAGTTTCCAGTCACCCCAGGTTACTGAAGGATAGCCAGAAATCACTGGTCATGTTTGCAAAGGCGTAAGTATGCAGGTGAGCTCATTTAGAGACTTGACTCGATTGCGGGAGCAAGCTATGCCATAAGGGCTATGGAAGTGGATAAGGGTGGTGTAAAGGTTAGGGAGCCACAGAGACATCTAGGCCATGATGAGATTTGTTTATATTAAATGTAATGTAATATAGTTATAACAGGCTATGATAGAATACAGCATTGGGATAAGACTTGATAAGTTGAGAACAAGGGTAAGGGAGTGAGGTCTTCATCTCAGCCATAAAATGTTAGGGGGTGAGAAAATAAACAATTATAGCTGGGCAGTGGTGGCACATACCTTTAATCCCAGCACTTGGGAGACAGAAGTAGGTGGATCTCTGAGTTCAAGGCCAGCATGGTCTACAGACCAAGTTCCCAGACAGCCAGGTCTACACAGAGAAACCCTGTCTCAAAAAACAAACCCAAAAGCCCAAACCAAACAAAATCAAACCAACAACACAAAATTAATGCCAAGAATCAAAGAAGAACAAAGCAGCTAATTTTTCAAAAAGTCAGAACCAGTAGTGACTTTGAAGACCTCTCAGAGAAGCAGGGTAGAGTGACCGATTCGATTGCAGAGTGAGATTACAAAGTTATGAGGGTAAAAGAAAAGGGTCAGGTTTATGACTCAAGTGCCCCTGTCCATCACTGATGCAAGAGACACAGAGGTGAAATAGCCTCAGGGAGGAAGCAGATGAGTTCCATTATGACTCTGCCACATCCGAGATGAATCTGTGCACTCAAAGGGCATATCCAGACAGGAACTAAACATACAAACCTACGGTTGGGCAGAAAAGTCTGGGATAGCATTAACAAGTGGTATATTGTCACACGTAAGTGCTTCTGGGAGCTGTGTACAGGTGAGCCTGTCCCAAGAATATATACACCAAGAAGAGACAGGTCAAGGGTATGTTAAGTAACAATGAGAAGCACTGGTGACATTTTGTTAACCACTCTGCTAAGAAGTCTGCCGGTGTTATGAAATGAACCTTTAAAAGAAGACTAAAGGGCCTGTTTTTCTGCCATCTTTCTTTTACAGATAAGAAAATGGACATCTACGGTGGTTAAGTAAGCTGGGATTTACATGCAGTGGGTCCAGGGCCAAACCTAGACACAAAGCCAGGAAGTCTGGAAGCAAAAGAGACAGAATGGCTCTGGGGAGCATAGAGCAAGAATTCGATTTTAGTGTCATGATTCACACACTGTGATCTTGGCTAGCACTCGGGGGTTGGCTGTGTTAGATTAGCTGGCTAACCACAGTGTTCTCCAAAGAGAACAGTAGTTTTATGGAGAGTGAGGATAGATAGAAAAGAGGATTAACTTCCCAAAATCTGAGCTCTGAAAAGAAGGGAAGGGAGGAACACTCCCTGAAGAAGGCATAGCACTCAGTCAGAAGCCTCCTCCCACGTGCCCCATGACAGCAGAAGGCAGAGGAGCTCTCCTTCCTAGGAGGGAAAGGCCCTTAAGACAGAAGAAGATTCCAGGCCTAAAAATAATGCTGATTTGCCACTTGAAATGATTTAACACATTTGAAAGTGCTTTTATATGCAATGTGGTGTGTAGTTGCTAGAACAATCCTGTGGAGTAAACAGGTGGCACCCACCATTTATAGATACCAAAGATTCAGCCAAAGATTAAAAATAGATTAAGGAAAGTCAGTGCAGAAAGACCTAGAGAGTCCGTCCTCACTCCAGCTGGAATGGAGAATAGGAATAATGGGTGGATTCTAGAACAGACAGGGAGGGAATGTTTCCAAATAAGTTGGCTGCTAGTGGAAGGCATGGGCTGAGTTTGGGTGAGAATTGGTGGGAGGGAGAAAAGGGGAGTCAGGTCTTTAGCTACTCATCAATGTATGTCTAACTTCTGATATGATCAAGGTTAACTCTTCATGAAACCTAACAAAACATCACCTTACTTAAAATATGTTCTCTCTGTGTGTGTGCACATGCATGATTATTTTTTGTAATCTGATTGTGTGTTTTTTGACTGATAACATTGTAGATGACAACTTTGTACTAAAGTGTCAATGGCTGGGTGAGCTTGAGAGAGAGATTTGAAAATGATCGTAAAGTTTAACTTTGCATCTATAACACACAGAGACATTTGGATGTTCTTAGACATTGAAAGAAGTCTGAGGTTGTTTACAGTATTTGAGCTTTTTGCCCTAAACCTTTTGGCACCCAGCTTATGGTGATACTTGAACCACCTGTGGCTGGAACATAGAGCTCAAGAAGTCTTTCAGTGTATGGTCTGCACCTTCTGCAGTGAATCCATGGTGGTTTTCTTCTCAAGTGGGACGCTTGCTGCTCAGAACTGAAGTCAAAGTTTCTTTTTGTTTTACTCACGAGGATGCCAATATCAGTTCTACAGAGGATCACAACCTTTGCAGAGAGACAAAAGAAGAGGGATGCTTTGCATCATGCTAGTTAGATGGAGAAAGGCTTCTGCTTCCTTAGATTGATTTAATAACCATTGAGGCTGGAAGCCATGCAGAACTTGGATGGAGATTGCAGAGAAAGTAAAAGAGGCTCAAGTTTATCAAGCCAAAATGCTCATTGAAGTGACCCCAGTCTGAAGCTATTCGTGTTAGCAGAGGATTAGATTCATCAGCATGCTCCTGACATGCCCTTTGGAAAGCATGTTAACCATTTTATTTAAGAAGTGGCATTTCATCCAGGTTCTCTCATTTGCATACTTGTGATTTCATTTGCATATATTTTACTGTGCTGTGCTCTGGAAATAATTCACTTATTTCATCTCCTTCTTTAAATTCTGTGCACCCTCTACAATAGCCAAGGAATGCAGAGGGCCAAATATGGAGGAAAATATTCTTGTGAGGAAGAGAGAAAATTCCAGAGCACTTATACTCAATCTGCCATGAGTTTCTTCCCTTGTTTTTCTGGTAACTAATCCTCCCCTGCTCTCACCTACTGCTGCATCACAGGAGACCAGCCCCAGTTCCTAACTCATTTTCTGATTTCCAGTCCAAACTATCCAATTCAATCTATTTTCTGCCTCCTAAATATTTCCCCAGGCACCTAGGGCTCAGGGACTTTAACCATAGCAATCAAATCAAAAGTCACTCACTCTGTTCATCATAGTCCAGATTTTGTTTAGAATTAAAAAAATACTTTATGTGTATTAGTGTTTGCTTTGCATGTGAGTCTGTACACCCACATTCATGCCTGGTACCTGTGGACACCGAAAGAGAATGTCACATCTCTGGAATCACTAAGAGTTGTTCGCCATCATATGGGTGTTGGGAATCCAATCTAGGTCCTCTGCAAGGACAAGTGCTCTTAGCCACTGAGTCATTTCTCTAGCCTCTTATTCCAGAGTCTCAATTCATACCATCCTATCATAAGACTGCCAAAATTATTATCTGTATTCATAACCGGAAGTCCCTATGCCAACACTACTTCCATTTTCCTATCTCCTGTGAAGTATTTTGTCCTCGTCTGTTAAGTTCCCTCTTGGAAATCTGGGAAATAATTTTAAAAGTGAGAGTAATGACAGCATTAGAAGAGTGTAATTACTGAATTTTCTTTTTTTCCTTTCATTTCTTTTCTGTTCTGTTCTGTTCTATAATAGACAGGAAAGGCCAGGGATAGAAAACAAATAAAGACTTTAAAGAAGAATGTGATTTTAGAGAAAGGGTTAAGAGAACATTGTTGAAAATAAAGCTATGAAGCTGGGCCATTTGCTAACTCACATCAGCTGACAACTGGTTCTTGGGGTAGAAACCTAAATACTAAAGAAAAAGCAAGCAACAGAGAGGGCAGGAATAAAACATGTTAGGTTGCTGTGTTGTTGCTTCAACAATGTCCAAGATGCTACGGGACAAATGGAAGAGTGGGTTGAAGGAAGTCCTGCTGGATAGCCATGCTCCATAATGCCAACAAAGCCACCCACACTTCCTTGTTCCCATTGGTATCAGTGTGGTTAGAGTTGGCCAAAGCCCTCCATAGTCCAATGAGGAAGGGAAGAAGAAGCAAGAGCACAGAGGCTTCCTGTAAGAGGAGAAACTGAAATGTGCACATCGCTGTTCACATCTGTGTCTGGCATCAGATGGATGCACCTAGCTGCAAGAGAAGCTGGTCAGGGAGTGTGTTAAAGATAGAAAATAGTATAAACCAAGGGGCAATTAATAGTCTCTGTGCTTAAACATTGCTCAAATTTCAATAGGTACATATAGACTACACAGAGTTTAAAGGCTGACCCACATTAGGGTATGCGACGTTGGGTGTGATGGTCTTTGAGGGAAGCAATGAATGAAAAAAGAAAAAACTTAGAAGATAAATCTTGGTGTCATAGATATTGTGCTAGAGTAAGACACTCTGAAGTCCATTACTATGGGTAATAGTAGTCAGTCCAAGAGTAAAAAAATAAATAAATAAATAAATAAACTTTCTTTATGCAGGATAAATAGTTAATATTTTAGGCTATGCATGTTTTGTATTTTCTGCCATATTTAGCTAAACAACATGTAAGCTAATAGATATGAATGGAAAATGCTACTTCTCAAAATAGGCTAAAAGCCAGATTTCACCAATAGGCTACTCTATACTGGCATCTGCGTTAGCCTTTTGATTAAAAAATGCAGTCCTCTACAGCTGATACCTAGCCCACTAAATAAAATCCTTTCATCTACCATTTGTTAGCAATTTATTTAACTGAATTCATTCTATTCCAGGACATGGGGCACACAGCTTGAAGAAAGGGAGGTTGGTATCTATGTGGATCTATAAGGAAGTAATTTTAAGATACCACTGTGATTTCTCCAATGGTCACAATGGAGAAAATACCTAATTTTTCTTGGATATCAAGAAACATGTGAGCCAAGACCTGTCCTGGGTCTTGAGAACAGGCAAAAGTATCCCTAAGTGACCAAGATGCAGAGGTGTCAACATGTGCATAAATGGGAAATAGGAGAGTTTGTCGTGGTTGGGTGGCCACAGACACGCAAAAAGAGAGATGAAGACCTTACTGTTCAGTTATAAGAGATTTATGAGTCATCCTGAAGAATTTTGTTTTTCTTGTAAGCAGTGAGGACCCCTTGATTAGAATTTTTCAGCCAAGCAGTGGCAGTATCAGCTATGAAAAGTTAGAGATCCCAACAGTGGCATTGCTGTGCCGTGAGCATGGACAGACAAAAGCCATAAAAGTCAGGAACATTACGTGTTTGGCAGGAGGTATGGTGGCTGAAGTGTGTGTCAAGCTTGGCAGAGTACCATGGGGTGGAGTCAAGAGATTCTTCCCAGATCAACGTGATATGAACTGTTGGAATGGGAAAGAGCTTTCTAGAGAGAAGGTAGAATCAGGGATGGCCTCTGAGGTTTGACCTGTGTAACCGCATTGACACTGAATCACGACAGAGAAGTGGATAGATAGAGACTAAGTTTGGGGAGATCGATATGCCTTTCAAGGGCTTGTTGCAAATCTTAGTGGCTCTGCTAAGCTAGTTGGAGGTGTAGCAAGCCAGTTGCTTGGGAAATTCTGAGGTGGCATTAGAGCACCTTAGTTAGAAGAACCTAACTAAGGTGCTTCAGTTTGGGGGCTGGGTAGTTACTTTGGAAATGTAAATTACAAAATCAAAACAGATAAATACCAAAGTCCATGGAAACATTACAAGATGAATAGGAGATGCAAGATCAAGCTGAGGACTGTCTAGGTTAACAGCAGACTTCACTTTTTGCCCAGAAGTTCATTTTAAGTACTGCACAGAATGTGGCAGTTGCCTGGATTGCATGTAAGATGTCTTATAACATGTTTTGTTATAGGACAAAACATCTGTGATTTAGGAAAATCTAGTGGGCCTAGGTCCTGGGACCTGAGAGTTTCCAGTGACAGGCTGCAGACAACTTTTCTAATAATCTCATGATAAAAATATAATTAATTTCATTGGACTGCTATGTCTTTGTCTTTTCTGAGGGTTAGGGTGGAAGTGTGTGCAATTGCCACTTTACCTGAGCCTGTAAGCTCCTGATGCACCCCAAGGTCCCCAGGATGCCTTCTGGCTGCCATGGAGGACAGCCTGGATCAGACAGAGTTCATAAAAAGAAGAGTTTTCACCTCTTATTTTATGAACTTTGTTTAACTTTCTTTTTTTATATTTGTACACTTAAGTGATTTCTTAAAGAGGTCAACCTTAAGAGGGCAGGATTTTCCACATCATTAGGTGTAGGCTAGGAAAAGCTTTCCAGATTGTAAATCTTACAAATAGATTAATGGAGTGGTGTTTCTGTGAGCCGTTATCTGGAACATGGGAATGGACTTTCACGGGGCCATTATCATCTAGGACTCTTACCTATCTCTGCTAAAAGCTTAGCTGAGTAGTACTAGAGCCAGAAATAGAGGAATGGCAGACTCTAAATCAGGACGCATCTCTTCTCACAAAGAGCATCTCTATCTCAGAGTGTTTCTCTTTCTGGGTTTCAGTGCCTACTTCTAAGCAATGTCTTTAGTGCAGTGACCTGCATTTGTTCCTAATTATCCATCAACCTTTGATGACTGGGAGACATTAGGAGCTGAGATGCGAAAGGGGACAGAGGATTGGAGGAAATAAGTGGACCCCTGCAGGGAGGGGTGGGTGCATGGCCATGCAGAGTTCCTTTTTTTTTTTTTTTTTTTGGTTTTTTGGATTTTGGTTTTTTGAGACAGGGTTTCTCTGTATAGCCCTGGCTGTCCTGGAACTCACTCTGTAGACCAGGCTGGCCTCAAACTCACCAATCCACTTGCCTTTGCCTCCCAGAGTGCTGGGATTACAGGCGTGTGCCACCACCGCCCGGCAAGCTTCTTTTTTTTTTTTTTTTTTTTTTTTTTTGGTCCATGCAGAGTTCCTAAGAGCAGCACTCATAAAATTGTTCTTTTCATTTGTTGAAACTTTCCAAATTTATACCTGCCATGAGTTTAAGGCCTTTTTGGCAGACTATAATATACAAAAATGAAAATGACATGACATAAATATATTGCATTGCAAAATATCATGAATATGAGTAAACACTTAAAAAATATCCACTTTGTTGACCAAGATATGATTGGCAGATTTGTAGAACTATCCCCTATTCATACACACATCTCTTCCTGGCTGTAGTCTCCTCGTACAACAGAAGACATAATCTTCACTTTTATGACAGTCATAGGCATCCATAAATGTTGGCATTTTGAATTTTCTATAAGTGGAATGTATGTATGTGTGTGTGTGTGTATTCACATACACATGCATATATATATGCATATATATTAAATATACATATACATATATTCAGTTTTCAGGATATTAAGTTCTAATGTCCCGAAAAAGTTTCGATGTTACCTCCCGAAAGCATTAGTTATATTTAACATTTTAATCCATAATCCATTTTTTTATTGAAAAGGGAAGTAAAAACACTTTATGATAAAGTTAAAAATTTACATGGAAAATATTTCAGATAAAATAGAAGAGATACATAGAAAGACACACTAAAATTGACGATTTTCCTGGATAATTAAAAAGTAAAGTGGTAGACATGTACAACATTTCTAAATTAATTGAAATATGAAATAGAAACATTTTATGATAGAATTGAAGATTTACATGGAAAATATTTCTGATAAAATTGTAGAAAAATTTTAGATGTTAAAAATTTTAAACATGTTAGAATTGAAGATTATCATGGAAAATTTTATATAGATGTAATAAGGCATAAAAGTATTCCTAGGTTGATTGAAAGTGGAATTATAAACATTTTCTGATAAACTTGAAGATTTACATGGAAAATATTTCTGATAAAATTGAAGAAATATATAAAAAGCATGCTAAAATTAAGATTATCATGGAAATTATACAGATAAAATGATAGGCATAAAGATAATTCTAAGTTGATTGAAGGTGGAATTATAAACATTTTCAGAAAAAAGTGAAGATCTACATGGAAAATATTTCTGGTAAATTCAAGAAATATATAGACAAACACGTTAAAATTGATTATTTCATGGAAAATTTTACATATAAAATAGTAGATATAAAAGCTCTAAATTAATTGAAGGTGGAATTAAAAACATTTGTGATAAAATCAAAGATTTACATTGAAAACATTTCTGATAAAATAGAGGAAATATATAGAAAGGCATATTAAAATTGAAGTTTATGAAAAATAATTCAGATAAAATGGTAGACATAAAAACATTACTAAATTAATTAAAAGGGGAATTACAAACATTTTCTGATAAAATTGAAGATTTACATGAGAAATATTTCTGTTAGTCTATGCCTTTTATTGGGGCAGTTGAGTTTGTTGTTGTTAAGAGATATTAAGGAATAGTGATTGTTGCTTCCTGCTATTTTTGATGTTATTTTTATGTTTGTGAGGATATCTTCTTTTGGGTTTGTTGAAAGATTACTTTCTTGCTTTTTCTAGGCTGTAGCTTCCCTCCTTGTGTTGGCATTTTCCATCAATTATCTTTTGTAGGGCTGGATTTGTGGACAGATATTGTGTAAATTTGGTTTTATCATGGAATATCTTGGTTTCTCCATCTATGATGATTGAGAGTTTTGCTGGGTATAGTAGCCTGGGCTGGCATTTGTGTTCTCTTAGGGTTCGTATGAGGTCTGCTCAAGATCTTCTAGCTTTCATCATCTCTGGTGAAAAGTCTGCTGTGATTCTGATAGGTCTGCCTTTATAAGTTACTTGCCCTATTTCCCTTACTGCTTTTAATATTCTTTGTTTAGTGAATTTCGTGTTTTGATTATTATGTACTGGGAGGAGTTTCTGTTCTGGTCCAGTCTGTTTGGAGTTCTGAAGGCTTCTTATATGTTCATGGACATCTCTTTCTCTAGGTTAGGTAAGTTTTCTTTTATAATTTTGTTGAAGATATTCACTAGCCCTTTAAGTTGGAAATCTTCACTCTTGTCTATACCTATAATCCTTAGGTTTGGTCTTCTCATTGTGTCCTGGAGTTCCTGAATGTTTTGAGTTACCAGCTTTGTGCATTTTGCATTTTCTTTGACTGTTGAGTCAATGTTTTCTATGGTATCTTCAGCACCTGAGGTTCTTTCTTCTATCTCCTGTATTCTGTTGTTGGAGCTTGCATCTATGACTCCTGAATTCTTTCCAAGGTTTTCTATCTTATTAATAAGAAATGTCTTATTTTGTGACTTCTTTATTGTTTCTACTTCCACTTTTAGATCCTGGATGGTTTTGTTCAGTTCCTTCACTTGATAGTGTTTTCCTGTAATTCTTTAAGGGATTTTTGTGTTTCCTCTTTAAGGGCTTTTACCTGTTGACCGATGCTCTCCTGTATTTCTTTAAGGGAGTTATTTAAGTCTTTTTTGAAGCCCTGATTAGCATCACGAGATACGATTTTAAATCTAACTCTTGCTTTTCCGTTATGTTGGGGTATCCAGGACTTGCTGTGGTGGGAGAACTGGGTTCTGATGTTGCCATGTGGCCTTGGTTTCTGTTGGTAGGGTTTTGTGCTCGCCTTTCGACATTTGGTTATCTCTGGTGCTAGTTGGTATTGTCTCTGACTGGAATTTGTTCCTCCTGTGGGCCTGTAATCCTGTGTCCTTATTTCTCTGAGCTCAGAAGTGAAAGCACTGCTGGGAGATCACTCTCTCCTGGTGGGCTATGCACAGAAGGCTGAGGGGTTTCCTGGCTCCCAGGTGCAAATGGGGGCGGGAAGATTTTTGTCCCAGATGCTCCACTGATCTTATGCCCTGTGTGTTCCTAGCTGGTCCCCTCCAGAGAGAAGGTGGAGATCCTCACCTCTGTGCTCAGAAGTGAAAGCACTGCTGGGAGATCACTCTTTCCTGGCAGGCTGTGCATAGAAAGCTATGGAGCCTCCTGGCTCTCTGGTGCAAATGGTGGCAAGAAGACTGCATAATCCATTTTAATTTCCTGAATATGAGTATAAAATGTAATAACTCAATGAAAAATAGTCAATTTAAATAATTTATCACTAAAATAATTCATGAAAAATTTAGGATAGACTATTAAATGAAAAATATTACTTATTTCAACATATAAAAATACATAGCATCAGAAAACATGAAAGTAGAATCAAAAGAATTTGAGAACCAATTTAAGATTGCTTACCTACATGCTGACTCGGCACAAGAACAACATCTGTGGCAGTGGCACAGACGACTGGATACTTGGGATTCAGATTGCTATCCACAATTGCAGGAATCAGCATGTTGGTTATAGGGGACAAGTTGTCGATAAGTAACAGAATCACCTTGCTCATTGCTTCTAGGGCTGCTACTAGAATCTTGAAGTCTGAGACTTAAAAGCAATAAAGATTAGAAAATACACTGGTAAGTTATTTCAAGTAAAACAATGCTTATTAACCTTTTGCATATATATATATATATATATATATATATAGTTTTACTTGAAATAACTTACCAGTTTAATATATATATGTATATAAAATCTGATCTGACTTGCTATGCTCAATCTCTGCCATTCTGTGATATGGTTGTAATTTTCATGGCACTACATGTGTTACTGTTGCACAAGACCCAATTTCCCATCATTTTATAATTGGTGTGAAGAGTTCCCCATTTTTTCAATTACCCACATTGATCTTCTTTGATAGTGAACCTTATTAAATATAATAAGTTTTGAGAGATGTCAATAGCCTGGGAAAAACTTTTTTTCTGGAATTATTATCTATAAACTCATTTAGCCAAACTTACCTTTAATTAATCTCCATTAATTATTTTTTCACCCAACATTGCATGTGTACAATTCCTGTTGTATCTGGATGAGCTGTTTCCTTGGCATCATTCACCACTTTTCGCTCTTATAACTCTCCTACCTCCTCCTCTACAAAGATCTCTGAGCCTCAAGTGCTTTGATGACAACATCCCACGTAGGGTTGAGTGAACCAAAGCCTTTCACTCTTCACATCATCCAGTTGTGGGTCTCTGTGTTAGTTCCCATCTGTCGCAAAAGGAAGCTCTGTGATGTGAGCAGAGTGAGGCTTTGACCTATGGGTATAGCAGCATGTCGGTGGCAGTCATTTTATTGCTGTGCGCCTTTAGTAGTGTTTGGTTTTCCCATAGACCCATGGCATATCAAGTCTCAGATTCTTGGCCACCTTAGTAGTGTACATGTGTGTTTCAGTCCAAACAACAATAGATGTTATTTAGCTAGTAAGGGACCACGGGGTCGGAGCAACTCAAGGAAATATTACAAACTTACCTATTAATGACATGTGAGACTTACTAAAGGGCCATGTAAATGGTCAAACACTAAAAATAATGGATATTAGTTGTTCTGAAGCCACTTGTCAAGCCACAATTTTCGCAGTATCAAAAATAAGTTGAAATAGATAACACTCAGGAACGTGCACACTGCCAGGCACTGATAGTTAGAGGAATTTCTCCGACCAATGCTCTATGAAGAGCTAGGATGGTCCCTGTTTTCAGATGAGAAACTGAGGCACAGCTCTGGTTTCTCTTATGTGCAATTGTATAGCTTCTTAGTACCATAGCTAGAATGTGACCTAATCATAGATAATAACCAGATTCCACGCTTATCTGCGCTCCCATGGTTGGAGAAATTCCTCTAACTACGAGCAAGATGGAAGAAAACACACAGAAGAAATACTTCCATAATTAGCTTCACAAACACTGTGTAAAGCTTAGCTCTGATCAAATCTCACATATCCATGCAACTGTCAACACCTGTGTCAGGGCTCAGGATTTATACCTCATTCCCCTGCAGCCTCCTGCAACTGTTTTATTCTTCCACTGCCAAGATGGGGATGAAGGCTTTGAGGTAAAGGATCTCAAAGGGCAGCCTCACACCCGGCAGCCAGGACTCTCCAAACAAATAAGGCCAGGAGCAGCAGGAAGCCACATGGGGGCATCTCTTTCCATATAAAGACTTCAGCAACAACCACAGAGCGACTCGGTTCCCAGCACCAATAAATATCCAGTAGATGAGCTAGAAGAAAACACGTGAAGCTGTCTTGTGTTGGACTGTGAGAGGCAGTCTGTTCTGGCTGAGCTAGGTTTAAACCCTGTGACCCAGTAGAGAGTTCTACAAGGGACAGAAGGTCTGTTTGTCCATGCTCACTCCCAGACACTTAGGCTCCTGACATGAGACTTCAGCTCTCCATAATTCTGTGACCATCAGTCATTAGGGCCATGCCCCAAACCCCTAGTATTCTGGCTAGACTGCACTCCCACAGTCACCTGGCAGCAGCCAGGTAGGCTGGCCCCACTATAAAAAGGGCTGTTTGCCCTCTCTCCTCTCTCTCTCTCTTACTTTCTTGTCTTCTGTCCTCTTGCTACCCCCTCTCTACCCATTCCTTTCCTCCCCTCTCCACATGGCCATGGCCGGCCTCTACTTCTCTACCTTCTTGTTTTCTCTACTTTTCTACAACAAAGCTCTAAAACCATGGACTGCCTTCTTTCATCTGGACTCGCAGTGCTGGAGCAATGGAATAGGCCTTTCCCTAAAAAGCCACATCTAATCTCCTGCCAGGGAGGCCTCTCCGCGTTCCAACCATGATACCCACCAAGGCCAGCCCCCAGCAGCTGCCAGAGCAGACCAAGGACACTCTCGCCTGGCCGGACACTCCAGCTGGCTTCACCACCACCACCACCACCACCCCTGCCCTTTTCCCTTCGGCCCAGGGCTGCTGCTGCCCTGGTACCCCCGACTCGTTCTTAGCTCTTCCACAGTATTCAGTGTCATCCTGCAATGCCCAAGAGCTAGAACCTGTCTTCCTGGCCTCTGTAAGGCCTAGGGACTCTGGACTGCGCTGCTCCCACCTCCCATAGCAGGGTCTGGTGGCCTCACATGGCCAATGCCCGTCCCACAGTAGCTCACGCGACAGTTTCCCGCATCTGCCTGTCCAGTGCAGGCAAGCTGTGGGGGAAGCGGCTTTTCCCCCCACCCCCTTTTCCCCACTTCCAGCGCCCGACAATCTTGGTGAGTTTATGCCTCTCCCTCCTTTTGCAGTTGGTCGGAACCATCAGAATTCACTCCGAGCAGAGCTCAGCTCATACTCATCCTTCCTGGAAGCACACTGGGGGCATGTACCTAAACATCCCATCCTGGGACGCTTCCCGGCAGAGCATTGGTTTACAGCTTTGCAGTCACAGCTGCGAGGTGTGGCCTTGTTTTCTTGCATCCAGAAGCAAAGGCAGTCAATTAGGATCCTGATTTATTTATGCTTCCTTCGTGTTTTCAATTGAATCCCTTGTTAAGTAGGGTTCTAATAATATGATTTATCACAATAAACAGCAGGGCCCCTGCCTTAATTGACTTTCTTCTTTTCTCTGCAAAAAACCTCCTGTTTATGTGTATTTGGTATCAGCCTTTTCTGTTCTTTTCAACCCCCTGTTGGTTGATAAATTATACAGGGGCTAGATTTTCTTAAACATATATGTGTGTGTGTGTGTGTTTTCTGTCTTAAATCCTTCATTTTCTCATGTGCTAAGTGCTGACTATATTCATCCGTATCATTCTTGCATTTACTGAAATTAGCATGGCTTCAAACCATTAGCTAAAAAGAAGAGGTCTGACGGAAAGGCTCCTGCTGTTCTCCGAATGAAACAGTTGACATCCTGTTAAAAGGTTTTGATCTGACTTTAATTTCCCAGCTCTAATGGATTCTTAGCTGTTACGCACCTAGTGGTCTGTCTTAAGAGACGGTATTTGTGGCAATAAATCCAGTCTCTAAAATGGGTGTCTCCTTTCACACAGACTCTGGAACGTCACCTTTCCTCATCTCAGTTTCGTCACCTGAAACCACTTTTTTTTGGTTCCAAATTCCTCTTATCAATGGATTGGCTACACGAGTCTGTAGCAGCAGTTGTTCATAAGGCCATATATTATAATATGTTCTAACAGAGTAATGGAATACATTGTGATAACAATATGCTCTACAATTTTAATATGCAGACAGGATTCCATCATGAAGGTCTACCGTTGTGTTTGGCGGACATCAGCTTTTCCCTGTGCCTTCCATAGTGTGGACATGAAATGCTCAGTACAACGGAGCAGAGAAAGTGGGATCAAATGGGAGTTTCTAGAAAGCAGAAAGTAGGACACCCAGTGATTGAACACATTAACATGAACTGTGCCCCACATTTCTGTCCCACCACTATGGTTGTTTGGATAAGAATGGCCCCCATAGGCTCATCTGAGTGCTTAGTCTGAAAGCTACCTGAGAGAGACGAGGAGGTGTGGCCTTGCTAGAGGCTATGTGTCATCACAGGTGGGTTTTGCAGGCCCAATAGTGTTCTCTCGCCTCTTCCCCCTCCCCCTTGCCCCTCCCCCTACCTTTCGCGCTCTCTCTCCCCCCTCCCCCTTCCTGTGGCCTGTGGATCCAGATGTAGAACTCTCAGCCCCTTCTCCAGCACTATGTCTTCCTGTGTCGTGTCACCGTTCTCGCCATGGCAAAAACGGACTAAATCTCTCAAACTGTAAGCCAATCCCAATCAGATGCTTTCCTCTGTAAGGGTTGTCGCGGTCACGCTGTCTCTCCACAGCAATAGAACACTCACTAAGACATACTGCCAGAGTCCAAGTTGCTGCCCTCCCTGAACGGGACAACGTTCCTAAACCCAGCAGCGGGATCCTGATGATCGGCAGCCCTTAAAGCGTTGTCTGGCTCGCCTTCCTGCTACCACAGGTGCTCCCTTGTTGCCACAGGTTCTCCCTCCAGACCTTCCAGATCCTCCAGTGTTCCACACTGCACACGTTCTCCCCTCTGCTCCTCCTCTCTGGGTTATATTCTTCCTTTTACCGCCTCTCCCATTCCCTCTTGCCCTTCCTAATCATGGATGCCCCTCCTACAGACCCTCTGAATATATGGGACTTTGCCTTCCGGTCTTTGCTTTTCTTACACAATGCCACACAGATCACAGCTCATCGATTCATTTAAAACATATATTTATGGGGGTATTTTTATATAGAAAGATATACTTCTGGAACATCTTTGACTTTTATTTTATTTTATTTCATTTCATTTCAATTAGCATACAAAGTAGCAGCTTTCCTTATCGCGTTCGGTCACATACTAAGTTAGTAGCCTGTTCCCTGCCCTGCTCCTGTCTCTCTTTCCCCATCCCTGTTCATACCCATCCACCTTCAGTAAATACCTTACATCCTTTCCTTTCTATTGCCTGCTCTCTTCAGACCTCCCCACTCCCATGTTTATGGCTTATTCTCTGGCTTCCGAGCCTCCATATACTTCCTCCCATATAAATACACAGGAGAAACATTTAGAAGGTAGGAGTTGCAGATGAGAAAACGTGTTACCTCACTTAATATTTTCCATTCCGATCCATTTTTCTTTATGGCTGAGTAAAATTGTGTTGTGTGTATGTATCACACAGTTTTTATCTATCCACCTGCTAACCATCCTTAACATTTAATGATAGCAGTTAAAGCATCCTTACTGTCTTCATGGACTGCTTTTTAAAAAGTATGAGCTGTTGTGATGGTTTACTGGGTAAAAGGCATTTCTACCAACCCTGAGAACCAGTACTCACATATATGGCCTGTGCCCCCGCCCCCCCCCCCACACACACATGTAATTTTAAAAATTAAAGGAAGACATTTCTTTCTTTAGAACTTTCATTTTAGACAGGTCTTAGGTGCCCTTATATCTACTGAGCTTCATGAGCCAGGAAGTTGTTCAAGAGGTCAGCCCCTGTACAGTTAGTTTGGTGAGTGCTCTGATCTATCTGAACTGTGGTTTTCAGTACCCACAAACGCTTCCTCTTCTGGCCAGACTGAGTCCATTGTGTAATTGGCACACTCTGTTAGCTCTAATGTGGAGAAGAACACACGAGCATCCCCCAGAGGTAGATAGGGATTGATTTCCAAAGAAGGAATTGATTACACTTCAGGCAATGGACTGGTTTAGGGAGGAAAGCCAGGTCAATGAGGCAGATAAAAGGGTTTCTTCTATAAGCACTGATGCAATTAGGAGCTCATTTTAATTGGAAAGGTGCAGAACTCTTGCATGTTTTTCTCTGGCCTTCATCACAAATAGGGACAAATTCTGAGAAATGAGACAAAGGTTCTTTTTGGAGGAACTATATTGCATAGTTAGTATTGCCAGCTATAGGGAAAAGAGTGTTTTAACAGAACCTGTCCTGTACTGCAACACACCCTGGCTTTTGAGTCACAATAATAAGCAGTTTATTCATATAGGATATTGAAGGTTATCAGGAAGGTATTTCCATTACTTGTCCCTCAAAGTCTCTACCACCTGCAGCTCTTACCCCTAAATTTTAAAAATCAAATCTATCAGGGAGAAATGTATCTCTTCTGGGCCAAGGCATATGACAATTTGAGTGATACCTTAAATGTGAACGGATATTTTACTTTACAAATATCAGGGATGCTATCTCTTATATTCTGATTCATTGAATCAAGGAGGGACACAAGAATATGTGTTTTACAGCTTGCCACCAAGTCTAGTATATGGATGATATTCTGACAAATAGTATTCCAACTGTATTAATCACACAGGAATAAGGCCTTGCTTATTGAGTGTCTTCAGTTTACTGGGTGTCGCTTTCCCATCCACAGTGTGCTGAGAGTTTAAAAACAAAGCCCACAAGAGCTGTGGAGGAACACAGCCTGCGGTGTAGAATGGTTACCTGCAGAGAGCTAACTCTGACTACACGGAGTGATCAGAAGTTAGTTAAAGTGTATATGTGGCCAGCAGTGGGGTGACGGGATGTGGATGGAAAGACAAGTTGGAGTTCCTTTCTGGGCTGTGTAAGAATAAGTGTTTCCTTTCCTTTTGCACCCTTGTGCATGCCAGCTGTTCCCCATACCCCACAAAATGGCCCCCAATGAGCTCCACCTTCTAGCAGCCATGCCCTTGGGGAATACTCTATACTTGTGTAGAATTTGGACCTGGTGGCATATTTCTAATGCCCAAAACAAAACAACAACAATAAGAAGAAGAAAGAGCAAATGTTATAGACTAGGTTATAAATGACTCTGGCTTCCACCTCACACATACGTTTTTATCCCCAAGGAAGTAAGTCACAATTCTGAGCTACCTTATTGACATGTCTGTGACTGGAAAGAGAGGAATGTCTCTAGTTCCTAAGAACCCAGGCTATGAGTGTACTAGATCTCAAGGTACACAGTTCTGTCACAATCATAAGAGTGAGCTTTGTAGAGGGTCCTTCCCTAAACAAATGTTTAGAAATCATGGCTTCATCCCATCCCTTGGCTGCAGGCTTGTGGGAGAGCCTTAACCAGAAGGCCCAGCCAAACCAGGCCCAAATCTGTGCCTATCCCCCAATCAAAATGTGAGACAGTAAATAATGAGGTTTTAAGTCACCAACTTTTGGGACAATCTACTATGTAATGATAGATAACTACAGGCTTGGGGGACTGCGAGCCTAGAGAACAATGTGAATAAGGAACTGAAGAATTAATAAGCTCACGATGAAGCTGCACCACGCCTTTATTCAGGGACAGTCCTTCCTGCAGGGGCTGCTCCTGTCCCCCATTCCTCTGCTGATACTGAAGGATTACCTTTCAGGGTGCACTGTTAAGCCTTGCTGCTTATTCCCTTAAATCTCCAGGAATATCAGCATCACTATCTCCAGGCCTCTCACGATCGTCTTTCCTAACACTTGTCACTGAGAGAGAAACTGTCACTAATGGTGACCGTGTCTCTGGTGCTGGACAGTGGCTGTCATTAGGATACAAAAACCCTATAACATTTCTAGGATTCAAAATTGCACAACTAGTCTGGAAAACATCGTGTCAGTCTCACATATGTTTCAATACAATGCAGATATAACCTATGAGCCGATTATACTTCTAGGTATCTTTCCAAGACAAACATTTAATGTTCAAGTAAAATTTACATTCAAAATCTATAGTGATTATGTTCAGAGTTCAAAACTAGAAACGATGCAAATACTAATGAACAGGTGAGTGAATGCTTGGATTGTGGCACATCTCTGTGACAAACATTACTCTGCAATGGAAAGGAATAACATGCAGATGTATGTGACATGTTGAATCCTAACAGAAGAGTGACACTAGTCAAGAGAAGCCAGACAAAAACCTACTTATGTAAGACTCTAGAAAAGACCAGACTACAGTGGTAAAGGCTGTGATGCCCACTGGTCATAGTTTGGCAGAGAGAACTGACTACAGAGAGACTGAGGGGGATTGGGGAAGGTAGATGCCTTCTGTCATGTGTGTAATTCTGGGTGTATGAGGATTCACTGACCTAAAGCTGAATGCACATGTAGAACATAATTTTATAAAACCGAAATGATTCAAGGTTCTGCTTTTGGTCATTGGAGTAGTTGCTTAAGTCTGGGATGTGAATGCAAGAACATACAATATTGGGACTAGAGAGATGGCTCAGCAGTTAAGAGCCGATACTGCTTTTCCAGAGGACTGGGAACCACAAGGCAGCTCTCAACTACCTGTAACTGAAATTTCAGGGGATCTGGGGCCTTGCCCCGGCCTCCTTGGGCACCAAGAACCCTTGCATTATACATTATACAAACACGAAAAACACTCAAACACAGCAAACAAAAATAAGTAATCTTTTTCTAAAAGGATATGCCATAGAGTTGTTGGAGACACATCAGTTGGTACTGTGTATACTGGAGCTGGCCATGTAACAGGCTGGATGAGCCTGTTCTCTGTTGCTGTAGTGAAATATCAGAGACTGGGGACGTCATAAAAATATTGTTTTTAAAGTTCACAATTTTGGAGACTGTAATTCTAAACAGCATGTTGTACATTCTGGCTTTAGAGAGAGTCCCCTAGCTACCTCACCTCATGGTGGCTGTCATGGAGAGAAACATATACACACATACACACACACACACACACACACAGAGAGAGAGAGAGAGAGAGAGAGAGAGAGAGAGAGAGAGAGAGAGAGAATATGATAATATCAAAAAAAAAAACAAGAAGCCATTGAGCTATTCAGGGATTGGTACTTTTATTTCAAAACAATTAGTAAGTAAACAATAAGTAAACAACTTGGTTTTTGTGGGCATAAAGATTTGTTTGCACAGTCATCCATTAAAGAATACACAATTGTCTAAGAATACTTGAATATTTTCAAAATAGCCACCAACCACAAGATACAAGGAAATATTAGAATTACTGCCTTTTTAAAATTTTTTTATTGAAAAGGGAAGTAAAAACAGTTTATGATAAAATTAAAGATTTATATGGAAAATATTTCAGATAAAATAAAAGATACATAGAAAAACACATTAAAATTGACAATTTCATAGAAAATTAAAGAGTAAAGTGGTACACATAAAAATGATGCTAAATTAATTGAAATATGAAATAGAAACATTTTATGAGAGTTGAACATTTATGTGGAAAATATTTCTGATGAAATTGTAGAAAAATGTAGAAAACCATGTTAGAATTGAAGATTATCATGGAAAACTTTATATAGATATAATAATGGTAGGCATAAAAGTATTCCTAAGTTGATTGAAAGTGGAATTATAAACAATTTCTGATCAATTTGAAGATTCATATGGAAAATATTTCTGATAAAATTGAAGAAATATATAGAAAAACATGTTAAAGTTGTCATGGAAATTATACAGATAAACTGATAGGCATAAAGATAATTCTAAGTTGATTAAGGGGGAATTATTAACATTTTCAGATAAAATTGAAGATTTACATGGAAAATATTTCTGGTATAATTCTAGAAATATAAAGACAAATACGTTAAAATTGACTATTTCATGGAAAAATTAACATATAAAATGGTAGATATAAAAACTCTTTCTAAATTAATTGAAGGCGGAATTAGAAACATTTGTGATAAAATCAAAGATTTACATTGAAAACATTTCTGATAAAATAGAGGAAATATATAGAAAGACATATTAAAATTGAAGATTATCATGAAAAATAATTCAGATAAAATGGTAGACATAAAACCATTACTAAATTAATTAAAAGGGGAATTACAAATATTTTCTGATAAAATTGAAGATTTACATGAGAAATATTTCTGTTAGTATATGTTTGTTTTATAGAGGAGTTGAGTCTATTGTTAAGAGATATTAAGGAATAATGATTGTTGCTTCCTGTTATTTTTGATGTTTTTTTTATGTTTGTGTGGGTATCTTCTTTTGGGTTTGTTGTAAGATTACTTTCTTGCTTTTACTAGGCTGTAGTTTCCCTCTTTGTGTTGGCATTTTCCATCAATTATCCTTTGTAGGGCTGGATTTGTGGACAGATATTGTGTAAATTTGGTTTTATCATGGAATATCTTGGTTTCTCCATCTATGATGATTGAGAGTTTTGCTGGGTATAGTAGCCTGGGCTGGCATTTGTGTTCTTAGGGTCTGTATGAGGTCTGCTCAGGATCTACTAGCTTTCATCATTTCTGGTGAGAAGTCTGCTGTGATTCTGATAGGTCTGCCTTTATAAGTTACTTGCCCTTTTTCCCTTACTGCTTTTAATATTCTTTCTTTGATTAGTGAATTTGGTGTTTTGATTATTATGTACCAGGAGGAATTTCTGTTCTGCTCCAGTCTGTTTGGAATTCTGAAGGCTTCATATATGTTCATGGACATCTTTCTCTAGGTTAGGTAAGTTTTCTTCTATAATTTTGTTGAAGACATTCACTAGCCCTTTAAGTTGGAAATTTTCACTCTTGTCTATACCTATAATGCTTAGGTTTGGTCTTCTCATTGTGTCCTAGAGTTCCTGAATGTTTTGGGTTATCAGTTTTATGCATTTTGCATTTTCTTTGACTGTTGAGTCAATGTTTTCTATGGTATCTTCAGCACCTGAGGTTCTTTTTTCTATCTCTTGAATTCTATTTTTGATGCTTGAATCTATGACTCCTGAATTCTTTCCAAGGTTTTCTATCTCCAGGGATAACTCATTTTGTGATTTCTTTATTGTTTCTACTTCCACTTTTAGAGCCTGGATGGTTTCCGCTCAGCTCCTTCACTTGATTGTGTTTTCCTATATTTATTTAAGGGATTTTTGTGTTTCATCTTTAAGGGCTTCTGCCTGTTGACAAATATTCTCCTGTATTTCTTTAAGGGATTTTTGTGTTTACTCTTTAAGGGCTTTTACTTGTTGACCGATGTTCTCCTGTATTTCTTTAAGGTAGTTATTTATGTCCTTCTTAAAGCCCTCTATCAGCATCATGAGATATGATTTTAAATCTGACTCTTGATTTCCCAGGTTTTGGGGTATCTGGGACTTGTTGTGGTAGGATAACTGGGTTCTGATGTTGCCATGTGGCCTTGGTTTCTGTTGGTAGAGTTCTTGTGCTTGCCTTTCGCCATCTGGTTATCTCTGGTGCTAGTTGGTATTGTCTCTGGCTGGAGTTTGTTTCTCCTGTGAGCCTGTAATCCTGTGTCCTTACTCCTCTGAGCTCAGAAGTGAAAGCACTGCTGGGCGATCACTCACTCCTGGTAGACTGTGCACCAAAGGCTGTGGAGTCTTCTGACTCCCTGGTGCAAATGGCCTAGAATTACCACCTTAAGACTGCTTTATTTTATTTTATTTTATTTTATTTTATTTTATTTTATTTTATTTTATTTTATTTTATTTTATTTTATTTTATTTTATTTTATTTTATATGACCACCTTTTTGAAAGAACTGCCTGGGGTCTCTTGGAGTCACATCAATCCCCCTGCAGTTGATTCCTCTCATAGCTCCCATAGTCTCCACATGAAACTCCACATCACTGTCTATCACCTGTGCCTGGGATGACCTGATCTCTTGCCCCTTGCTGACCACTACCAGGCCTCACCAGTAAGGTAGCCTTCCTGGGACCCTTGAAATACATTACAATGCTAGAAGCCAGTCTGACTGCAGACTCTTTGAAAACTTATATATTGTTCAACAAGCATTATCGATTGACTACCACAGTCAGGTGCTATCAATTTTAGGTGAAATGGCCCCTCATCTACTTGTGCTGATGGTGTTCACTGTGAACCACAGCATCATGGTCTCCAAACCATCAAAGCGTCAGAGCTACCTAAAACCTTCATGTGTCCTTTCCACCTCCCTGATTATCTTTCTCAGAGTCCTTTTCAGTGAGCATCTTTTTTTTAACTTGCTAACCTACCACATCCTGCCAAGTTTCAAGTGTGGAACTCTAGCTATGGGGGCATTATCTTCTCAGAAGGGGGAACTAGAAAGAAGGGCTTCACGCTGATTTACATCTATCAAATCCATTTGTCCTTCTTACGTGCCTATGACATTCTCCTTTCCAGAGGACTGCAAATTCTTATGTGGAAACAAATGTGTCTGAGGTTTTTTTTTTTTTTTTTTTTTTTTTGATGCAAGGTTACAGCACAGACCCTACCTACTTGTTATTCTTGTTATCCTGTACTAGGAACTAATGCTCACTCAGCAGGGACCTAGGCCAATCGGATTATAAAAGCAGTCCAAGATAAAGTACATGTCAGCAGTTCACGGAGATAAAAGGCTTGTACGGAAATGCGGGAAGGTTAGCATAGACTGTTAGGGATGCCCTCCCCCCACTCCCACCCCTCCCCCCCACCCCCACGTCGTTCTCTATCATGAGAGTTACCTCACACAGTTCACCTTGATTGTATTTGAGATTTTTTTATAAAGCTTGCCTAACAACCCCTAGTTTAACAGTGTGGTCTACCTGGAGCATTTGAGTCAGTGCAGGAGCTGCTGTTGACAAGAGGATTCTTCGTGTTGAGTAAATGGTCCCTTAGTCTCCCCTGTTGATGATGGACATGAGCCGAGGCAGGAAAGTCTCCATCTGGTCAAAGGTGAGTCCTGCTTTCCCAAGACTTCCTGATGGACACAGCCATGGCCCTTCCCTCCACCCAAAGAAAAGTCAGGTAGAATCGTAAACTCTACGATGAGGATCTTCAGAAGCTTTTGACAGATTCTATAACTTTTATGTTAATGAATGTAGAGAGAAGACAACCATCACCAATGAGGGTTTGAGGGATTTTGGTTCTTTCTGGGTTCGGCCGGAAAGGGGTCTGGTAATGTTGTAACATCTTCCTTTCAGATGAATGTTCCATCTTTCTTGTCGACTAAGTTCTATCCCAACCGTTTTCTTCATGTGGTGACAGTCACTGGCTAACACGAATGATGTTTTTTTGTTTTTTGTTTTTCACAGATAAGGAAGTGGCCAGTTTTTTAACTTGGCTGTATGGGATAACTAATGTTTGGCACACACAAGAGAATCCCTGATGAAGAAAGTCACTAGTGAACATAACTAATGTGACTCTGTGCCATCTGCAGAGAGGCCTTGCCTGGCAGTTATCTCATTATTTCCTCATTTGCATGGTCTTGTATGGGTTCTTAAAATCTTCAGAGCTAAGACAGGAGATCAATTCTTTGGGGCTGTTTTCTGTTCTGCTGAGAGTGTTTGTGACTGCCAGGGGCAGGTGTGTGCGTGACTTATCTTACCCGTGTCAAGGCCAATTGCAACTGTATAAGCTCACCCTGGCAGTAATAGGCTGATAGGCACAAATTTCAAAATGACACAAAGTGATTGACTCAGGCTAGAACCAGAAACTGCAGGACCAAAGTAAATGCTCTACTTGGTTGGGATGGGGATAGGAAGAAGCAAATGCCACTTTCCACTAACACTGTGACTCCAGAAACCTCTATAATCTGTATTGACTGTGTGGGTTCATGCATGTTTCAGATGTGTAATGGGCAGTGGTCACCCAGGGCTAGAGGTGCTGCCCCTCGTCCCTTCCGGCTGTTCTGCAGATTTCTCTGGGAGACTGGAACTATACAGAAGCTTTTACTTTGAAAGCTTTGAAAGCCCATTTATTTTACAGATTATTTGTGCTCAACCATGCTTATTGTCTGCTCAATAGCTAGGGATTATGTCTAGGTCTAGAGTCTGCATTAGTATTCTTTTATTCATTGTCATTCAGCAAACATATACCAAGCACCTACTAAAATGCCAGGAACACACAGTCTCTGCCCGTTTCAGAGACTGTACATTGTCTAAGGTCTTGGTGCTTAACATGCTGTGTGGGGGGCTCTGGATCTGACTCTCCATTCAGATTTTGCTGGTTGACACTTCTTTGCATGGCTGAAGACTTTGGGGAGAATAGTCCTTTGAGGAGTGACCGTGGCTGAGGCTCGCATGGTTGAATGTCTAAGTATAGCAGCACAGGACAAGGCCTCCTGTTGAGTGATATAACCTGGGAAGGGGAGGGATGAAAAGGATTCAGTGTCAGTGTTTGTCATTGAAAGATCTATTTAGTTCTGTTTTATGCGTGTGAAAGTTTTGCCTGAGTATGTGGATATGCACCACATGTATGCCTACTGTTCCTAGAGGCCAGAAAGAGGGTGATAGAACTCCTAGATCTGCCTTTCCAGGTGGCTATGAGCCAACCTGAGTGCTAGGAACTCAACTCAAGTTCCTTGCAAGGGCAGCAAGTGTTCTTAATCATAGAGTCATCTCTTCAGTCCAAAAATTTTTACAAAAAAGCAAAACAAAACAAAACAAAAAAACCATTCACAGAGGTGTACAAAAGTTCTACTTCTGTGGTTTGCATGTCCTGGTTATACTATCTTTGAGGCCAGGGAGTGTTTATTTCTTGGTTTGCCTTATTTTTCCTTCAATGAACATGATGGTTAATCCTTGCTGTCAATCTGAATGACCTCATAAATAATCTAAAGATTGTTGAGGCACATCTCGTGGGTATGGATGTGCAGGTATTTCTAGAGAAGATGAACTGGGGGAGACTCATCCTGAATGTGTTTGGCCCCATGCCATGGACTGCAGAGCTAGAAGAAAAGGAAAGGAAAGCAGGAGAAAGCCAACTGAGTACCCACACTCCCAGCTCTCTTCCTCCTGGATGCCAGGATGAGAAAAGCTGTCTTCTATCACCCCTTTCCTGTCATGAAGGACTGATACCTCTGGTGACCGTGAGCCAACTTAAGTCCTTCCTAACCAAGCTATTTCTGGCAGATTTTCTGTCACATGAATGAGAAGAGCTAACTAACAAAACAACTATAGTCATCAACTTGTATGTCAAAGAAGATTGGAAAGAAACTTGAACTTTGAGTAGACCTTCCCTGTAACTTGTCTTAGCAAAATTCCTTTAATGCAGAGAAGGATAATATCTGATTAAACAGACATATATGGTTTCTTTCAGTGTTTTTTTTTTTTTTAAAGTACAGTCTTTACAGTACCCACTGGATTCCCTGGATCTATGTGTTTAAAGAAATGCCCATTATAATTTAGAATTCTACTCTCTTCAAAGACCTTCTGAATTAGAAACCTAGCAAGCAAGGCCTGGTAAATCTGCATTTTAGTAAGATGGCAGTTAGCTTTTATGAACACTAGTAAATGCGTCTTCTTTTAAGCTTATTGCCTTCTTTGGTATTTATCTCTGAAAATAGAGACACAAGATGATGCTTCCATCACATCGAAGAAGATAATCTTCAGTAGTCACCAAGTCCCTGGTCCTTGTTTGCTAGTTGTATGACCCTGGTCAAGTTATTTGACTCATCTGGGTTTCAGTTTTCTACCTGAGTTGGGAGAATTGTGCAGTTGAAGGGGCGAGCCAACTAGAGATGTTCTTGTAAGATAAAGGACTTAGTGTCAATGAGGCCTTCAGGAAGCTGATGCTTATGGTCTGCTCATGTCTCTTGAAACCATGGTGTCATCTGTGTTTTGTAAAATATAAATGGATTTGGTAGAAAAGGAGAAAGAGCTAAGTATGAGCAGATAGACGCTATGGTCCTTAGAGAAGCCATCTCTTGCCTGAAGTCCTCATTGACAATGACTGGCTGAGTGCTCTTCACCAAATTACATGATTCATCTGTGGTTCTGGTTCCAAAACTATAAAGTAGGAAGAGAGTGAGATATTGTACATAATGTTCTTGGCTGGATGTATGGACTATGCCAAATGCTCAAACAATGTAGTTATTATTGTCGGGAGAAAACTATCTTTGATCTTACATAAACAGTAAGGAGGGGAGTCATCATTTGAGCTTATGTTGGCTTTCTAAGTCCAAGGATATTGATCTACTAGATCAAGTTCATATAAATCTCAGAGAGTTGTTAACATTTTATAAGAATCAATACTCTAATTTCTTTAAACCCTCTTAATTCACCTATAAAACTTCACTGTCTATTGTCAGGGATAATCATTTTTAAACTTGGTTAGCCAACCATGTTGATAAAATAGGTCGGCAGAGGCCATTCTTCTAGAATTATTTATCTGGAGATGTGACTTCTGGCTGTAATGAATAAGTCACCTACTGATATGCCTGGTTCTAGTAAGGTAGTTAAACTCACCCAGATGCTGTTGGTACCCGAGGCTGTGAATGTAACGGGTCTGCAGGGCCTTCCACTGGGGCCTGGAGTCATAAATCCTCATGATGCTGTACAAGTAGCGCCGCTGCCCTTGATTTAGGTCCTGTCAGAACCAAGAGGTGACTTTGATAAATCCCTACGTAATTAAAAGTGTGCAATACATTCAAAATGAGTGTCCATAGGAATAAGATGCTTCTCTTAAGGTTACAGCTATTTTTAAAGCACATGAGACATGAATAATCAGGAAATTCCCTTTCACCATTTGTGTAAACAATATTCTTCTTGCATGATGATGCTGAAAGCAGTGAAGGAAATGGTGCTAGTTTATATAGATAATAATTTTATCCTGGGGGAGATATAAGGCTTCTGGGATATATATGGATTTTATTGGTCCTTAATTGAGAAAAATATGTTGGGAATGTATTCAGGGTCTGAAGTTTGGAGGATTCCAGACAGCTGAGATGTTCAGTGGAAAGTTCCAGTAAGGAATGGAGATAGATGCTCAAATGGGCAATGATATCCACCTTGGCAGTAAATGAGTGCTATGGAAACAGGAAATCAGGAGTGGTGGCACATAGGAGGCACAGGTTAAAGGGACACAAGTTCAAGGCCCACCTTGTCTATCAGTGAGTTCCATGCCAGCAGGGCTACACAGTAAGATCCTCCTACTAAGAGAGGTCTGGGAATGGGGAGGTAGAAAGATCAGAAGTTCAAAGTCATCCTCAACTACACTGTAAGACAAAGACTGGGCCTGGGCTGCATGAAACCCTGTCTCAAAAATAAATGAGGAGAAACTATGGTAACAGCATCACATCCTAGAAATATCAAGTTAAAATAACTTTGTCTTGCATACAAAGTACGAAAACAACACAAATTTCAAAGCCAACTAAAAACCATGTGGGGAAAACTGCACTTAAACTATTACATATAAATGTAGGTAAAGGTGACATTTACTTGTTAAACATTTTGTGGGGGACTAAAATCAGAAGTCTGTGAGACAAATTTGTTTTGTTTTGTTTGTTATTTTCTTTTTTCTTTTTGATCTAGAGCCCTTAAATTTTATATTAGAAGTAAACACAGAGTAAAACTAGTAAGGCCAAGAGACTCACAATGTAAGACATCAGTTCACTCTGTTTCTGTATTAGAATATATTTGAGGAAGAAAATGACTTTCATTCCTGAGTAACTAATTAAGCCTTTCGCATGATTGCAGAGACAAGATAATAAGAAAATTGCTAGCCCACCTCAAGTGCAAAGCTCTCTAGTGCCATGAGAATTTCCCTTACATCAGATAAAAAAGAGTTGTAGTTTTTATTTTATCAAGAAAAACTATGCCTACTTCCTCACCTGTGCAAAACTTTACACATACGGAGAAGTATCAGGTTACACTCCTCATGTTCTGACTTTGTCCCCTATCTTTCTTGAAAGAGATGCAAGACAAATGATTTTTTTAAAGAGAGTTTTTATGTGAATGTTTTTATGTGAATTAGCTCGGTGGGAAAGAAGCTGACAGATCAAGCAGGAAGCCGAGCTGTTGATGTTGCCAATTAGTGAGTCCCCATGGTGGTGGGTCAGCCTTGTAAGGAGACACAGTTTCTCAGACTCTGACCTTCAAGGGAGCATAGGGTGAGGCTCTGCCAGTGCTCATTCACTGACTCCTTCAGCAGTCACACATGCGGGTCAAACATCTACCTCTCACACAAACAGTACACAAAGTCCCCAACCCTCTGAAGAAAGAAGGGAAGCCCTTCCCTCTGAACAAGGCGTCGCACCTTCAGTAATGAATTGTCAGCAGCCACTGCGGGGACTTGAATGCGGGGTATCTGTGGAACATTCTGGTGCTTGTACTGCTTTTTCAAGTCTCTCCGCATTTTTCTTTATCTTGTACCTTCAAAGGATAACAAACACAGTATCAGTTTTCATTCTGTTTAACCAGCTTTGGAGATGGACCTAAGGCATTTAGTAAGCAGATTAGCAACTATTTTGTCCAAAGAAAAATATTTTTTATTTCCTAGTAAGTAATCTCTGCAATCTCCTAGTTCCCCATCTTTTCCCATCCTCCCTCCCTGTGGCCAAAGGAATCATCCAGAGCCCTTGCCTTCCTGCATGGGTAGCTTGTAGAGACATTACAGTTTACATAAGTTACTTCTTTTACAGAGAATATAAAATTATTTATAATTTTTAATAGTGCTGTTATATGACTCTAAAAAATGCCTATGTCTTTAGGAGTTTGAAATTTTTCAAATTAGAGAAGATGATAAGATTATCCAGTGCTGGAGAGATTATCCTGTGGTTAACAGCAGTGGCTGCTCTTGCAGAGGTCCTGAATTCAATTCCCTGCAACCATATAGTCTCTCATAACCATCTATAATGAGTTCTGATGTCTTTTCCTGTCATGCAGGCACACATGCAAATAGAGCATTCATATATAAATAAATAACTCTTAAAAGAGATTATCCAAAAAAGAGATTATCCATCCTTAAATGTATTTTGTTGGCATTTGATTAGTTTCCATTGATTTAGCTGGTATTTTATTTGATTTTAGGAAAAAGTAATCATGATACAGATATCTCATGAACCTTCCTAGATCATTAAATATTTCCTAAATTCCATTTGCTAGCAGACACAAGTGTATCCCTTTCTTGCACATTTAGAGCTTTGGTTTTAACACACCACACCATGCTACAAAATAAACCATTGTGCTCAGTCATGTTTTTCTCCCTGCCTGACAATGGAAGGAACAATAGGCTTCCCTGCAGGGTCACTTCCTTTCTCAGAGAATTAGGGTTTAATCCCATGATACATTAAGGTGTATCCCATGAGGAAAACCTAACACACTGAAAGAAATGGGTGTGTTGATAAGGCTTACAGAGGCAAACAGAAACGAATCATTTCCCTCTCTGTCCATACTAGCAGTGCAAACTACAAATGACAGAAAGAACACAACCGATCAAGTGTAGCAACAAACTCTCTAGATATAGCAGACTATTACCAATGCCTAGATTGCAGGCTAACCAGAAAAGAGAACCTGGAATAGTGGTCATGTGGCTTTAAAACCAAGAAACCCGGGTTTCTTCACTTGTTATCCCCTCCCCGCCCCCTGCCTGTCATCTTCATGATGGTAGTCATAATGCCCACTTCATCGTTTCATTCACTGAGATTGTGTGTTTAAAACTCAGTTTGTGCCCGCTCCTTCTCATTCTATACTCCCCTATCAAATGCTCATTATGCACACACACACACACACACACACACACACACACACACACACAGGTTCATCACATATATACTCTTTAAAATATTTCAATAGCTGGGCATGGTGGCACATGCCTTTCATCCCAGCCCTTGAGAGGCAGAGGCAGGTAGATCTCTGTGACTTCGAGGCCAGCCTGGTCTACATAGAGTTCTGGGACTACGTAAAGAGACCCTGTCTCAAAAACAAACAAACAAACAAACAACAACAACAAAAACCTCAACACAATTGAAGATTCTGATTGGCTAAGATATGAGACCTGACCCTGGGGGATCTTCTGCAGCTGAAATGTGTTGGAGAAACATCTGTCAGCATCTCTTTGTGTTCTGTTTCCATAATATAAGCTCATAAATGAAGCTATGAATATTTTATTTAATACTGCTTTTCTTTAGTGGGTGCCCAGGGATCCATGCCAATCAAGACATACTCTCTGCATATTCTCTCTGATTGAAACATATACTCTTTCCTTTGCTCAAATCATTTCAATATCCCTCCTCCCATTTTTCAGGTCTGTGGAGCAAAGAATAACTATTCTTCAAAGCTAGGATTCCTTCTGTCTTCAAAGAGTGCTAGAGAAGATGACTGATGATGTTTCTTATGGCAAGTGAGCACACAGCTCACGTATATTTTTTCTTGGGCTGTTGCTGAAGAAATCCATCTTACCCATCCAAGTGGTCTACAAGGATAAGAGTTGATTAAAATGCCCGGAGAATACATGCTGAAAGCCTACAAGTTAACAGAGATCTAAAACCAGAAGACAGATTTACTTAAACACAACTTACCTTGTAATGTGGTTCCTTGTTTTAAAAGCTAACATCCATATCCAAGGCAGTGTTCTTGCAGGATTCTCTAGTCATGCAGTAGTGGCAGAAACTCGGTATGTTGATAAACTATATCCAAGCAACACCAGAAGATGGGACAAAGACCTGGGGAAACTTGGCTGCATGTCTTTCTGTTTCTGGGAGACATTCAAGAGCACAGTTGAAGGGGTTTTGTTGTTGTTCCAAGTTCCATGCCTAATGAAGGATCAACTTCTAAGCCTATCATATTTGCATTATATTGAGACATTGCAGAAAAGTTCTTGTAGATAGATTCTAAGAATTAAAGGTAAAGAAATCTATTCATGCAACAGGGCCACTCTATGAGCATTCCCCAAATATGAAGTCAGCAACATTCATCCCCTTGCTCAAAATGGTGAAGTAATGATTCCTACATACATAAAGTCAGGAATTTAACTGTGATAACATACAGAATTACTTTGTAGTTTAATGTAATGCCCCCTTCATATTTCTTGGGGAGAGTAGGCATTACCTATATCCATGTTGGTTAGAAGCTACATATGTGGCAAAAGATATATTGCCCTTGCTGACTTGCCTTACTGTGATGAAATTATTTCTCAAGAGTACCCTTTCTGGGGCTTTGAAAAGTGTGTACCAAGATGGAAGATTAGAAGCAGTCTCCATGTAATGCTAGGATCGTGAGAAGTCAGATGTGAAATGGACCTTATATAAAGAGAGAAAACTGAGAAGGGTATGAGAAAGCCCAAAAGAATCCAGAGACAGCTGAAAAGCTTGGAGAAACACAAAAGCTGAGCAGCAAAAAATGAGGAGCCAGTCTACCAGGCTCCCCAGTGAGAGGAAGCGAGTGAAAGACTCTTCCACAGCGTAAGCCAGCCAACCACAGGGCTGGTGAGATGGCTCACTGGGTAAAGATGCTTGCTGCCTAGTCCTGACAACCTGAATTTCATACTTAAGTCCCACCCTGGTGAGAACCAGCTCTCCTAAGTATTCTTCTGATTTTCACAAGCACACTGTATGGCATGAGGGAGACACACACATACACACCCTACACACACACACACACACACACACACACACACACATGCTTGTGTCTCTTCATGGATGTCTGGAGAGAGTCAGTCTGACACACAGAGCAAGTTTTCAGTTCTCACAAGTTCTAAATCCTTCTGGGGATTTTCATGACAGAGTTGTGCGTGTCACAATTCAGCTCTGGAAAAGTCCACTGTGGCACTCTCTATACTCTGGGGCTATCCCCAAATCATCATGACAGGGAACAAAACATATTGCTTAAGACTGAGCTAGTAAGGAGGCATAAAAATATTGTGGTGACTTGGTGAAACAATGACAGATATGATGAGAACTTTATATGGAAATGAGTAGAAAGCTCAAATAGCAGGAGGCACAGACTACAAAGGCTGGTGGCCCTATTTTTTTTTTTATTTATTTGGCCAGAAACAGGTAATTCAATGGAGATTGATAGCTCCAACCAGAAGTCAAAGAGGCCTTGGAACTGAATAGCTTCCTCTTTACCATGAAGTTCTCAGGCCCAGTGGACACCACTGCACTCCTTTATCCTGTAGCACTATTAACACTGAGCAAGATTGGGAAGCATTGTGTGGTCCTTCAGCAGCAGACCTCAGTGCTCCATTGGCCTCTCCCACACCTCAATATCTTTAGGAGTTACCCCTTGACTTAATCATTATCAATCCAAATATGTACAAGCTAGAAAATCTGAGTGGGAACCTGCCTGACCCACAGGTTGCAAAACTAACTGTGCTCAGAAGCAGCTCCAGAGACACAAAGAAATGATTAAACCTTTGAGCAGCTGATCCTTGACCACACTAGGCAAAGTACCATTTCAGCAGAATAAAGCTCTTCATTAGTTTTGCTGTTCACTTTTCTATTGGTGGTTTAAAATTTGGTTATAGTTGGTTTTAAGTATATTTCTATACCTGATTTTTGTCTGGTATTATTGCTTTTATGACAACTTATTATGTTCATGGTAAATGGATCTGGATATTGGGCCCTCAAGTAAAGACTGAAGAGTCTCACAAAACCAGAGAAGATATCCACCCCAACAGATGCATAAACCATAACACAGAAAGGACAAAAATGATGAAAAAAATCAAGAAAAAATTATTCTTCTAAAAATTTGTAATTAGAAAAGGCAAGGACACTAGAATGGACGAAACCCTGGATGACAGACTCAGAATGACAGACTCAGAATTTATAAATGCTATCAGTGACTGCAAAGTGTATGCGAACAATCAAATGAAGTGAACCAGTCAGAAGAAGCAAAAAAAAAAAAAATCAATTCAGGACCCTGAGAGGAGAGGAAAAACATAGATGGGAACCCATTCCATGGAAACTTGATACCATGAGTAAGATACTCAGTAAGAAAAAAATCGAATAGAGAACTTGAAAATGCATCTCACCCACATTGGAATAGCTAAAATGAAAGCAACAGATGCTATTGAGAATTTAAGGGGGAGCCTCACACATTATTGTTAGAACTCACCAGTGGTACAACCTCTATGAAGAGCAGTATGTTATCTTCTAAACATTTAGATAGAGATCTACTATGTAAGCCAGCCCCAACACCCCTGGGAAAATGCCTGGACCCTACTTGCTACCACAGATGCTCGTCCATGTTCATACTGCTCTACTCAAAATAGCAAAGACACAGAAGCAGCCTAGATGTCCATCACCTGATGATTGATAACGAAAACATCAAACTAGTATCATTTATGTCCCTTCTGCTGAGATAGAACACTCTAATGTAAACAACTTAAGGGAGAAAGGACAGAAATCATCAAGGCAGGGAAGACATGGCCACAGGCCAGGAAGACATGGCCACAGAAGCAAATGCCTGGCTAATCATATTTCTCACACAGAAATCATAGACAACACAAAGAAGACCAAGACTATACACTCAAAGACACCAGTGGAATACTTCCTCCAGCAAGGTTCCACTCTCTAAAAGTTCAATAGAGCGCCACCAACTGGGGACCAAGTGTTCAAATAATGAGACTATGGGGAACATTCCCCATTCAAATCAACATAATATACATACATACATGATTAAATTTTATTCCATTTTAAAGAAAATGAAACGAGAAAGTTGCAGGATGGGAGTGAAAAACACTAGACCAAGTGAGGCAACCCAAATGCAGAAAGAAGAGCCTGGCATCTTCTAACGCCTATGTGAATCCTAGCACTGACTCTTTAGATTTGAGTACCTTTAGAGGCTAGGGATAGCCTTATCAAGCTGTGAAGCTGTCAAGCTATAATAGTGACTGACAGCAAGATAGTCACATGGGTACAGTAACAGCATGAATGCTATGGAAGCAGTCAACTACTTTCTAATTGGACTTAAGACCACTCTGTGGGAGGAAATCTCCATCTTGTACTGTACATCCAGCCAAGGACTCATGGCTAGGGAACTCATACACCCCAGAGTGGAGTCTATTAATATTATTTGCTTAAATGAACACAGGATCAAATCACCTCTCTAAATTCCTTTCTCTGTAACCATAGACTAGTGTTGTTCTCAGAATTCATTAGAAAAGCTTCTTTGTGCAGTGGATGGTGGTTAATATGGAAACTCACAACTTATCGAAGTGCAGAGGACGAGTCTGTGGCATGCTCAGACATAAATGGGACATCCTTTAAGGCTCAGGGCCACCATGGAACAGGAGGCAGAAACACTGCAAGAGCCAGAAAGCAAAACCCAGGGAGGACATGTGTGAAACAATGTCTTTTGAACTTAACAGGACAGAATAGAGCAACATACTCATGAACTCACAGTGGCTGTTTGCTCAATATCTGCGCAAGATAAAACAAGGCGGCATCTCAGTATGAAGGGGAGAGGCGCTCATGAGCCTCACACCTAGCTGAGGAACTCTTGACAGGAGATGGTGTCTGAGGTAGGGAGAGTCTGTTTTCGTTGAGGTTCACCCACTGGTAAGTTAACTATGCCCCAGTAGATAGCCTCACATGCAGCAGCAGTATATGAGCAACACAAAGACTTTGGATTATTAAAAACAGGACATGAAGCTGGGAGGAGGCCAGGGGTTAGAGAATATATCTGGGAGCAGTTAGAATTTGGGTAAATATGACCAAAATACATTGTATGCATGTATGAAAATCTCAGAGTTAATTAAAATGCTATATATTTAAAAGCAATGTTTGAAATGAAAACTTCAGTGGCTCAGGTTTAGAAATCACAGTAGGGATAATCAAGCGAAATGGAGAACGCCAGAAACAGGAAGAAGCCAAAGTACTCTATGTATTTATTTTTGTCTTTTTTTATTTTAATTTTTGGAAACACTTAGAGTTTTATTTTTAATTACCACAGCTTTTGGTAATTTGGGAACACAATCCGGAGACCAAACCTAAGGATCCATAGGGTAGGTAATATATTTCAGGTAAAAACTAAAATCATAAGACATAAAAAAATAATTATCCCCAACTAAGGATGAAAATGAACATTTGAATAAAAGAATAATTGATAACCCCAACAGTTCCTATCTAAAAAAAAAAAAAAAGAATCTCTGTAGTATATTCCAGTCAAGATGTCAAAAGCTACAAAGCAAATAAATGGTATTAAAGCCTGTGAGGGGAAAAATACCAACTCACCTCCAAAAGAAAGAACTCAAGAATGAATGAAATCACAACCCAAAGCCAGCATAGCTCATAGCAAAGTATAGACTGCTCGATTTCAAGAACTGAAAGGAAATAATTGCCAACCAAGACTCATGTATCCAGTAAAGTTTTTTAAAATTAAGATAAAAATAAATACATTCCACTACAAGACTGTAGCCCCTCATCTGGGGTTGGGTCCCCATGAGATTCTATCATCCACCCTGACATGTCAACTGCTGTGGTTGATTCAGAATTTCAGAAGCGTAGCTTTCCTGTCATATTGAGAACATACACTCTTGCAGCAGTCTTCCTGGTCCTCTAGCTCTTGTCTTTTGGGGGTCCCTTTGACATCACCTGAGCCAGGTGCTAGGTTTTGTGTTGTAGATGTATCAGCTGGTGCCTGGCACCCCATGGTCAGTTGTTTTCTGCTGTGGATTTCTGTAAAGGTCTCCATCTGCTGAAAAAGAAGTGTTTTTGTGATGAATCATGAGAACTACACATATCTATGATTATAAGGGTAAATATTTAGTATACTTACCAGTTTACCAGATTTTTAAAATGTCTTTCTCATACACTAGTTTTTGACTGACTCCCATTCTTGCCTCTGTTGTCTGAAGCAGTATTTACACAGGCAAGGCCCAGAACCAACCCACATATAGATGAACAGATGAATGGATTTTTAAAATGTACATATATTCAATGAATTATTTTCAGTCAAAAAGAAGACTGAAAGTATTTCATTTTGCAGGAAAATAGGCAAAACTTGAGAATATAGTAAGCAAAATGAGACAGACTTAGAAATATGAGTGTCACGGTTTTTCATACCCAGAATATATATATATATATATATATGTGTGTGTGTGTGTGTGTGTGTGTGTGTGTGTGTGTGTGTATACATATGTATGATGATGGATTAGAAGATGTAGGGAGGAAGAGAGGACACTGAGAAAGAATAAAGAAAAGCAAGCACCCATGCTTTTCCTCACATATAAAGCTTGGATATGTGTGTGTGTGTACGTGTGCACACATGTATATGTATGTATGTGTGTATATATATATATATATATATATATGAAGCTTGGATATATATATTCATATATATGAAAGATAAAAATAAAAAGAACAATTTGCAGGAAGAGACAGCACTGGCAAGAGGGTAAGGGTGACAAGAGAGGGCAAGGGAGGGGAATGAATTACAATAATACACATGTATGAAATGTCATAAACTTATTATATACACCTACTAAAAATTAATTAAAAATCGTTACCTAAGAAGGGAAGGGTTGAAAAAAATCCCACTGAATACAGTTTATCTACAAAGAGAAAGAGCTTGAGGAAAAAATGAAAGCAGAGATGCCAAAAGAAAACACGGATTGAAAATTCTTCAGCTGAAGGGAAAAAAAGGCTCAGGGAGATAAGAGTGTTGAATCACAAGCCTTAAAGAAGAAAGCACTCAACAGAAATAGAGGTTTGCAACTCTTGTCAATAATTTGAATACATTCCTTCTGGAAATAAGCACGGCACAGACAAGATCAATAAATGCCAACGGAGAACACGGGGCCTAACACAGGATCCGAGAGCCTGCTTATTCTCTCCTGGGAGATAAAGCTGAGATTGCCCGCTGAGTCTTTGGATGTTTTTACAGAATATGATGCCTCCCAGGACACACAGCATCAGCTGATGTTGCACACCCATGTTCATTCATTACAGTGTGCTGCAGCATCTGCCCAAGCAGGGACATACCGACAGATGCAGATGTTTGATAAGGAAGGTGTTTATCTTAGGCAGTGAGTTTCAGAAGTACTAGTAGTAGCTGGAATAAAACAAGGTCATCCTAGAGATTACATAGTCATTACTAAGGTATTACACTCAACTACCTTGAATGCAAAGAAAGCATGGCTTGGCCCACACTTCTTCTATAGTCACCCCATATTCTTGCTTCAATGTTCCTGCCGTAATTGCTAATATGACTGTTGCTACCACCACTTTTGTCCCTACTGTTGGTACTGCTACTAACACAGATAAAGCAGAAGTCAGAGGGGGTGAGACAATGACAGCTAGGTGTTTTCCCCAGAAATCCACGTCATGTCTCCCCTGGATGCTACCTTGCAAGGAATTCTGGGAAATGCACTTGCAGTTTTCCTACTGCCATGGAAAAAGTAGGGTAATGGTGAGCCTGGAAGAGAGTAGAGCCTGTGTAACTTACATCAGCAATACTGCAAGAAGGCAACATGGTCTAGGATCCAAGAGATCAGACAACAGGCTTTAAAATTTCAAAATGTGTCCAACGTTTGCCTATGTCATTAAACAGTGAAACTTTGAAAGAGAAAGTAGGAGATGACTGACTGGCAGATGGTTTCCAATAATGAGCTCTAAACCTTTTAGACAGTGTCTTAACATTTAAGAATAATGAGATGCTTGATAGGCCCAGTCTAGGACAGAACAAAAAAACAAAATCAATCAAAAATAAACAGTAGTTTCTAACAAAACTTTTCAAATAGAATAAAATTAATTGCAAGCAGAATTTTTATAGCGAAGACAATATTGACTACCATTTGAAAGGATATGCTCATCCCAAACTCAACAAAAAAGCTTAACAAAAAAGGTTTTATTGAGCTGTTTCAGAGGCTGAAAGAAGACTTGCTCCCATGAGCTCTCCTGCTGTGGCCCTGGAACAGGACATGGTAGCAGTCAGCAAAATGTCTGCTGGGTCTAGAAAGTCAAGGGTGTTGTCATGTAAATCTGAAGCGGTCAGCAGAAACTGTTCCTGAAAGCTACACTGGCTAGAGAAGATCATTGGCTTATGGGAAGCAGGGATATCTTTACCCTAAGAGGGCAGTTTACACAGAGGAACATTGCCTCTGGATTGTCTGGGAGCTGTGCACAGCGAGTGTCTCCCAGGATCTCAAGATAGGATTTGGGTTAAGGTTTGTTGTTTGGATGGCTACCTTAGCTTTGCTTCCTTTGCTTTTATTCTGGAGACAGGGCCTCCTTTGTGGTAATTAATTTTTCTACCAATACCTCCTGCCTTCAGAAACTAAATTTTTTGCTGGACCTTGTAACTAAACTAATAACAGACGTTGGGACCGTCTAAAACTTTGTATTCAATCTATTTCCCTACTTTGTACTCAGCTTCTTTAAATTTATCCCATCTTTAAGAAAACAACGCAACTCCTTTGTCAAAGATCTAGTGACCATAGGTGTGTGAGTTCATTTCTGAGTCTTCAATTCCATTCCATTGATCTACCTGCCTGTCACTGTACAAATACCATGCAGTTTTTAACATTATTGCTCTGCAGTATTCCTTGAGGTCCGGGATACTGATTCCCCCAGAAGTTCTTTTACTGTTGAGAACAGTTTTAGCTATCCTGGGGTTTTTTGTTATTCTAGATGAATTTGAGAATTGCTCTTTCTAACTCTATGAAGAATTGAGTTGGGATTTTGATGGGGATTGCACTGAATCTGTATATTACTTTTGGCAAGATGGCCATTTTTTCTATATTAATCCTGCCAATCCATGAGCATGGAAGATTTTTCCATCTTCTGAGGTCTTCAATTTCTTTTTCAAAGACTTGAAGTTCTTGTTGTACAGATCTTTCACTTGTTTGGTTAGAATCATACCAAGATACTTTATATTGTTTGTGGCTATTGTGAAGGGTGTTATTTCCCAAATTTCTTAAAACCATCCAGTGGAAAAAAGATAGCCTTTTCAACAATTGGTGCTGGTTCACTGGAGGTCAGCATGCAGAAGAATGCAAATCTATCCATTCTTATCTTCTTGTACTAAGCTCAAGTCCAAGTGGATCAAGAATCTCCACATAAAACCAGACACACTGAAACTGATAGAAAATAAACTTGGGAAGAGCCTTGAACACATGGGCACAGGGGAAAAGTTTCTGAACAGAATACCAATAGCTTATGCTCTAAGATCAAGAATTGACAAATGGGACCTCATAAAATTACAAAGTTTCTCTAAGGCAAAAGACACTGTCAGTCGGACAAAATGACACCCAACAAATTGGGAAAAGATCTTTACCAACTCTGCATCCAACAGAGGGCTAATATCCAATATATACAAAGAACTCTAGAAGTTAGACTCCAGAGAGCCAAATAACCCTATTAAAAATGGGGTACAGAACAAGTAGCCCCTTGTTCTGGAAAGACTCAGTGAAGCAGTATTCAGCAAAACCAGAATGGGGAAGTGGGAAGGGGTGGGTGGGAGGACAGGGGGAGAGAAAGGAGCTTATGGGACTTTCTGGGAGTGGGGGGGGGCTAGAAAAGGGGAAATCATTTGAAATGTAAATAAAAAATATATCGAATAAAAAATAAACACACAAAAAAATAAAATAAAATAATCTGTCTTCAAATCCTAAAAAAAAAAAAAAAAAAAAAAAAAAAAAAAAAAAAAAAAAAAAAATGGGGTACAGAGCTAAACAAAGAATTTTCACCTGAGGAATATCTCAATGGCTTGAGAAGCACCTAAAGAAATGTTCAACATCCTTAGTCAAATATCAAATGAAGTCCAAGAAGAAGGAAGGAGAGGCCTCTGGTCCAGGAAAGGCTCAATGCAGTAGTGTAGGGGAATACCAGGACAGGGAAGCAGGAGGGGGTTGATTGGGGAACAAGAGGAAAGAAGAGAGCTTATGGGACTTTTGGGGAGGAGGGAACCAGGAAAGGGGAAATCATTTGAAATGTAAATAAAGAATATATCTAATAAAAAGAATATAAGTTAATAACACCTGTGTGCAGTTTTGAGTGCTGACCTGAGTCAGTATGGGTCAACAAAGCAACTTTTTCTTCTGTAAAACTCCATTTAAAATGTCTGTAGAAAGAAATCCCTTCTTTTCCCACACTATGTTTTATGTACTGCTCAGTAGACATAAAGTCATTTGTTAGAGACAGACAATAGACAAGGATAGACAGAAGACATCGAAGAGAGTGCATAGGGCATGATTGTGTCCACTCTTGCTTTAAATGGCCTGGAGGAAGTTTCTTTGCTGAATGCTACATATCCTACCTCCCTCAGATGAGGCAACTCATGATGGTCTTGCCTCAGGCCCTGGAGTGCTGGGATGGTAAGTGACTGTGTAGTCTGACCTGTTGCTTATTACTCCTTAGCCACATTCATCTCTCCTTCCTTCCATTCTCTGCTCCTTTGTAAGTAAATTTAGGTCATTTCGGACTTTTGTTTTATCAGATGTATCCCTTCGCATGCTTAAAGCACTGGTAAAGCAATAATTCACAGGATTAAGATATTGGTAATACCCCTATCGAATTTCTTAGAACAATGGCAATCAAGCATTCCTATGGACTAGGAGGGCAAATGAGGCCTCATGGGAAATACTAATTAAGGAAGAAGAATTGCAATCCGAAATGAAGTTAAATTTTAATTGCTGGAGCAACCAGCTAGAACAGGACAGAGTGTGGTAGCATATCAGAGACATAATTGCCATCTGGACCAACCATGAGGATACTTCTTATCAGGAAATTATCTGCTTATATCTGGCTCCCCTTTTTTTCTATTCAGGATGCCTTCAGCTACAGATGTCTCCATGAAGATGGTGAGCAGACACAGACATCCCCCCTCGGCCATGCATGGATTCAGGACCACAACACACCATAACAGAGATGACGAAGGAGCTTCTACCCCACACTGTGCCCCACCCCTGGGTGTCCTGTCTGAGGTTCCTTTCACAAAGGCAATGTCCTTCACAACACATTATTCCTCTGCTGTTTTCCCCCTTGGTCTTCTTCACAGAACTCCTAGCTTTCCAAGACCCAAGACCGAAGCTCTTGTATATATTGATGCCACAGGCCTTCCAAGTAAGAAGATTAAATAGGCGTTAGTAATCTCCTTTTTGGCTGCAATAATGATTTTTAGAAAGAGAAACAGTGATTATCAGCCAAACAAAACCACATATGGCCAGATACACACTAAAGAGTTTGGGGAAAATAGATTCCAATGTTTAGGGACAAATGATTTACAGAAGAATACAACTGGAAAAAAATTGAGAAAGTTTAAATTTGTGTCTATACTCAAAGGAAGAGGTAATAAAAATTATCAGAGAAAGCCAGATTACATTTATCCCTTAGCCAACTTTAAATTCAAAACCAGGCTACCTTTCAAAATACTAAGGAAAGACAAGTGTGGTTGCACTCACCTGTAACCCCAGAACTTGGAAAGCTGTGGTAGAAGGAAGGATCTAAAATTTGAGACCAGCCTGAGCTACATAGTAAGAGTCTGACCTCAACTGATTATATTAAATAAAAATAGAAAGTATCTGTGTGTATATGCATGTTCATATGTACAAGTGTGTGCATGTACATGTGTGTGTGCATGTGTGTGTATGTGTGTGTGTGAGAGAGAGAGACAGAGAGAGAGAGAAAGAGAGAGAGAGAGAGACAGAGAGACAGAGAGAGAGAAAGACAGAGAAACAAAGACACAGAGAGAGATAGTGCAGGGGGTAAAAGGATAGCATGGGATGATTTTCCCGTCAAGGTATCCATTTTGTTTTGTTTTGTTTTGTTTTGCTTTGTTTTGTTTTGTTTTGTTTTGGTTTGTTTTGGTTTGGTTTGGTTTGGTTTAGTTTGGTTTCGATTTCAAATATTCTGTCACTGGCCCATACCTAGCCAAGCAAATTAGACTATCTGGGATCTTGCCCCTGGTTCCCAAGCACTGGGATTACAACACCATGCTGGGCTTTTATTTAATGTGGATTCTGAAATGTAACTGAATTTCTCGTACTTTCTTAGCAAGCACTTTACCCACCAAGTCATTTACCCAGTCCATATGACTTTTTTTTTCTGTTTTCATTTTTCATCTGTAAGTAGTGTGTCCACGTTGGCATGTATGTATGTATGTTATGTGTGTGTGTGTGTGTGTGTGTGTGTGTGTGTATACACACATAGGAGGAGTGTCCATGCAGAGGTCTAAGGCTAATAAACAATCATTCTCCATTGCTTTTCTATCTCACGCATGTCCCAGCCAAACCCAGACCTCACAGTGAAGGTCAGTCTTGCTAACTAGCTTGAGTTTTGGATCCTCTACTTATTTCTAAGATGGGTATCACAGGTGGCCCACCACACCTACCTGGCACTTCAGTGGGTTTCTAGGGGTCCAAATTCTGGTCTGAAGCCTTACATGCCAAATATTTTTACCACTGAACCAGGTCCCCAGCTCCCCGAGTGCCTCATAAGATTTTTTTTTTAAAGCATTTTTTCATCATGCACTAGTAATGCTTCTCTACAAACAAACTCAGTCCCACAGGTCTTCAATTACAGTATCAGGACTAAAATCCACAGTTGCCTGAAGTTTGTAATTTCTCCCTTTGGTTTCTGAAGCTAAAATGGAATTCCAGTAACACAAATTTTCCTGTAATAGAAAATTATCCCTCCTGCCTGGCCATTGTCCACTGGCGGGTTTCATGCATGCTGATTCTCTGTGTCCTTGGGACATGTTCTGTTCATACCTGCAATGGAGCTTCATTGAATAAAGGAAGGTATCGGTTCTGTAATAACTCTCAGCTATGATTTTGAAAAGAGATGCCTGCCCTAAACCCATCCAGGCATATACAAATCCACAGTGTTTTATGGAGTGAAGTCTGGAGCCATGGAAAAACCCTCCAAGCATATTCGATTTTCAAAGAAGCAAATTGGATTAAAATACTGTCACGTAGATGACACTGGATTATCAACACAACTTGGAAAACCTTTAACAGGAAATGCAAAGTTTAAATAATGCTACTTGTATAGATATTTTCAGAGCTGACCCCTTGGTTTTGGATAACCAATTGGTGTGCTCTTCCCTGGGGAAGACTGTTTCTCCTGCTCCCAGTATTCCTTAGTTTCCTGTAGGTCTTTGTCTAGGGTTTAGGCCTCCTTATATCTTTGCCTTCCATGTCAGCATGTTTTTTGGTGTTATCCTTGCTTAGGTCATATTTAGGCTGCCATGTTGATAAGATATCATGAGTGCAGTTTCTCTGACATGTCTGGAAAGCACAACCTCACAGCAAACTTCCTGGTTCTCTAACTTTTAAAATCTTTCATCCTCCCTTCTGTAATTATCCCTAAACCTTGCTTAAATTTTACACAAAAAAGTTTCTGAATAACTAACAGATCAATGTGAATAGGCTTTGGTGACATGCCCAGGTCTTCTCCAGTTTTGACAAAGACCCAAATGAAGACATCACAGACACGTTTATTACATTTTTTATATGACAGCTATCTAGATGGGGTGGAAAATATAGTAGGTGACAGAATTAAGACAGAAAGAGGCCTTGACTGGTTATAACAATGACTGTATGTAATGGAGTAGAATTTAATGAATTAATGGATAACTATAAAAAGGCAACACAGTATTTCAGGATTTAGACACACAGGAAGGAAATTCAAAATGAGCTAGTGAGGCTGCTACAGGAAGGAATTTTGGTGCACATAGATTGTACCAGAAGTATAGTTTGTAAAAGAAGGGAGAGACTGGGATTACCTTAGTATGCTTTATCTGAAGTGTTGTGCTTGCCCACAGAACAGATTACACTGCACTGTGGAGCTAAAATAGAACTGTCAATCACAGAGTGAGCAGTCATTTGTGCGAGAACTATCAATTTAGTGAAAGAGCATCAGTCTAAGAGGTTTCACATGGGCAAAATGCTGAAAAATATTAAAAAGGTTTAATACATCTTAGAAGCACTAGGCTTACTCTTTATGTACTTAAAAATTAATATTAATAAGTAGAAGATATAGAGCTAAAGTTTGCTGAAGGAATGAACAAACTCAGGAAGGAACATTCCCCATTTTAAGAAGTCTTAAGAAAAATAGACCACTTGATATAAATGTTATGCCGAATATTTAAGACTTGTATTGAGACACTGACCCTATACATCTATTATTCTCAGATTTATAGAGATCATAATGTATAAATAATATGTATCAGGTATTATGCCCTACTGTTCCACAGACCTCTTCAGACATTGTTCATCTATCATCATGCAATTCAGCATCCAAAATGTTGTTACCCACTATGAATCTGGTCACTCATTCATGTCTATGATTCACCACACATCATTCTGGGCACTTTATGTGAAGGAGCTCATTGAAGCCTCCTGACAATACTATGAGGTACATGATAGCAATATCTTCATGTGCCTGTAACAAATAAAGGAATTTAAACACACTACATCTTGTAGAATTAATGTTTATGCTCTCCTCAAAGTCATGAGGTGAAATCCCAACTCTAATGATAGATTTACATCAAATCATATGGGTAGGGCCATTTTGGGATCAAGGCCCTTACATAAATAAATAAATAAATAAATAGGGACAAATCTGTACCCCCCCCCCCCCCCCCCGCAATAAATGAGGACTTAGTAAGAAGGAAGCTGGCTTTTGTAAGAAGGAAAAGTCCTTACCTGGAATTTGGCTTGCTAGTACGTTGAACTTGTGCTGTTTTGGCTTCTAGAACTATGAGAAATAAATGTTGTGGAGGATGCCTAGCCTGTGCTATTCTGTGGTATACCTTGATCTACAGTTTCACAGTGGTAGAACTGAGATGTGAACCCAGGCAACCTTACTCCAGTATCTGTGGTCCTTCCTAATTTTAGTTCTAAAATGAGCATTCTAAAATAGTGATTGCTTTGTTTCCTGTGATATAAGAGTGTCACTTTTATATTTCCTTGACCCCCATGTGACGAGAGAGAAATAGAAAGAAATAGAAGCATCCTAAAGGGACAGAAGCTTTGTGTCCATCAGTAGGGCCCCAGGGAAGACCCTGGGGGAATACACTAACCATTCAGATCTTTTTCTAGATCCACAGGAAATGCTGTCTGAGTCATCGGTGTGAAATCACATTGATCACACACCCAAAGAGACTCTGGAATTGGTGAATGTGCTAGTTAAGTGTTATGTTTCCACCACCACCACAACCAAGCTAACTCACAAGAGAAAAAAGTGTACTTTGGCTCAAGGCCTCAGAGGGTTGTTTTTGGCTCTGTTGCTTTGGACCTGTGATTAGAGAGTCTGCTATGCTGGGGATATGTCACAGAGGAAGTTCATTGTTCACTTCATGCCAGCTAGGAATCAAATAAGGAAAAAGGAAGTTGTCACAATCCCAACAAATCCCTTGAAGACCATGCCTGTAATGGCCTTGCGCCAAGTCATCAGGACATACCTACTGAAACAGTAGTTTTCAACCTGTGGGTAGTGACCCTTTTGGGCATCATATATCAGATACCCTGAATGTTAAATATCTACATTATAATTTATAACAGCAGCAAAATTGCAGTTATGAAGTAGCAACAAAATAATTTCATGGGGTTGTGGGGGGTCACCACAACATGAAGAACTATATTAAAGTTAAGAAATGTTAAAAAAGTTGAGAGCCACTGTACCAAGGATTCCCAAGAGTGGCACTGGTCACTAGCTGAACCTTAGTCATATGGCACTTCACAGAGCCAAGTCTGTAGCCCTTAAAAAGACAACCAAGATCCAAAACGTCATGGCTTGTATCATGAAAACAGAACCATCGCAAGTTTAAGTTTTAATCCTGAGGTGTCTCAGTTATCAGTTAGCTGCAGGGGAGAAGGAAGGCCAACAAACATAGAGAGCATTTATTCATGTCACGTTGGAATCAATGAAGGAGGATGATTGGTAGGGTTGGCTCACTGACGTGGGGCTGTTGCCTGTGGTTCCTTTTGGGATTAAGAAGGTTCCATTAAAACTCAGGATGTGGCACCAAGCAGGGTAATCTCCAGATGCCTTATTCTTATTCAAGGTAGAAAGAAAAACAACAAACTATATTCCAGAGGCTTCCGAACTAATTTGCTACTATCTCACTGGCACGCGGCCATTGCTGTCACCTTGGAAGTGTGGCATGTAATGATGGTTCCGCTCTCAGGGATTCAGCCAGGGTGGCTATACTCTAGGTTGCAAGGAAACCATAGGTCAGCCCAGAAATCTGTTCCCAGTGTGACTCAGTCTTAGAGACCTGGGCTACCCAGGTCAGTGTCAGTGGTTATGACAGAGGTCAGTTATTCTCGGAAGAACAAGCCTTCACATCCATTTGGCACGCTTTTCTGGTACCATGGCAACTTCAAAATCAATAGGGTAGAAAAGGACACTCTTTTGTGGAGGCCGTAAGGAGGTATGTATATTTGATGAAGGGTAACCAAATACTCCACTAAAGGCCTGGATTTAGACCAGAGGACAGAATGACCTTTGTGGGAGCTGGAAGGTGTTTACCCAGCCTTAAGTAAATACAGAGGACTGCTCACAGGGAGAAGGCTTTTAGACCAGAGCACTAACAAACAACCGTTACCGATGCTGATCTGATCTATAAACACCTCAAAAATATAATGGCTCTAGAATGTAGTGTTTTTTAGGAGATAATTGTCTTTTTTATTTTTTTTGTTTGTTTCTGTTTTGCACCTCAAGGAAGAGGGAAGAAAATGAAAAAGGAACTGTCATTTATTATGTGTCTAGTATACGCCAGAAACTGTGCTGGGAGCCGAAGATAAACTATTTTATTTATTCATAACCCTTTGAGATAAATATTATTATTATAGTTCTATGAAAGAAAAAAATGAAGACTTTGGGAAGTAAGTTGACAATTTATATATATCATGTGCACTGGAACTCGGATTTATGCCTAAGTTGGTATGGCACCGAGGCACTTATTCTTTATGCTATACCATGTTGGCTTTATCACATTTTGTTCAATTTGTTTAACAGTTATTTCTAGAATATTCTATATAGAGTCTCATAGAAGATGCTTAATTCCCTTCAAACAGGAAAGTTCTTTATATGGCTAAGCTCAATCTTTTTGTCTCTGTAAAACTATTTCCTCAACTTATTAGAAATAGATCACTCAAAAGTTCCTGTGTCATTTGGGTAGCCCTGAGAAGATTTCTATTTTTCTGAAAGTCCTCAGACACTCAACCATACAGTTACTGTGTAACCAAAGCAACCTGGAGACGTAGCTTGCTGGTGGATCACAAAAGACAAATGAAGCAGAAATGTATGTTTTACATTGAAAATTATGTCTGTGTCTTACACATATAAGCATTATTTATATGTTTTGCCACATACGTGCTATTTCATTTTAAATATGTAACTAGAAACTTATTTTCTAATCTTTTGGTGTAGGACCAAAGCCCTGTATTTGAATATAAGCGATTAATTTCTGTAGTGGGTACTGAAGGGTTGAATTCATTACAAGGAAAATATGGTAGTCATTAAGAAGGCTTTTGACTAAAGGCCACTGTCTAGTGTATCCCAGAGAGACTAAATATCTTAATTCTGGGCAGTCCTGCTGAATGAATCATTACACTCAAGATGTCAATAGGATTCCCATTGAGAAAATGGATCGTTAACTGATGGGATTTCATATTAATAAAAATGAAACACGTCCTCAAAATGTGCTGCTTAAGAGTTACAGCTTCATTGCTTTCAAATAGAGGCAGGTCATGGAGGGTGTGCTTGTGAGATGACCTGCCTTCCTTGTTTTAATTGTTTCCCCCTCTTTTGCAATTACCCTAGGCACATGGAACTGGATAGAACATTTTTTAAATTACTCATAATTATTAATTACTCCTAGTGATTCAGTTTAGTCTGTGTAGAAACAGCTCTTGTAATCAGTCTATAAAGTGCTTGATGAAAGGGTGCACATCCGACAACAAACACAATGGCATAAACAAGTTGGGGAGCACACCACCTTTGGGGAGCACACCACCCTTAGGAAGCATAAACCAGCCTTGGGGAGCACACCACTCTTGGGAAGCACACAGTTTGGTGAATCTGTGAAAATAAGGTCGGTTCAGCAAATGTCTACTCAAATATGCTTCCTGGGATCCCCACTGGTGAACTAAGGAAGCCTCCTGTAGCCAAATCACAATACAGTTTTCTGAAAGCCATTCTGTGGTTCAGTTTCCCATCATGTCTTGTCTTAGTGAGTTTTCTGTTGCTAATAATGCAATGTAATAGAATAGTTTAAATTTTATTTTTAATTATGTATATATATATATAATTATATGTATGTATATGAACATGAGTGCAGGTCCCCACTGAGGCCAGAAGATGGTTTCATATCCTCCCTAGAGCTGGATTTAAAAAGTGTTCTAAGCCAATTGATATGGGTGGTCAAAACTAAACTTAGACTCATTGCAATAGCAGAACCTGCTCTTAACTACTGAGCTGTCTTTCCAGCCCCAAGCAGGGCAAGGTTCACAATCTGGAATTATGCTTTAGTTAGCAGTCTGGTGATGTGAGTCTGAGGGGTCACATCTAGTGATAGCCTTCTTGCTTTATTTTTTCTGGTCTGACTCTTAGAGGGAAAAATAAAGCTATGACTCATCCAGCCATGCTTTGGGTTTCCCATTGCACACTGAATAGGATTCCTATGGCCCAAATGAATAGAAAAGAATCCACTGAAACAAGAAAGAACCGCCCACTACAGTTTAGATATAGCTTGAGTGTGCCCTATGAGAGTCATGTGTTGAAATTTAATTAATAGTGTTAAGTATTAGAGAAAATGCAAACATAATTTTGCTGACTATGGTATTAAGGTCATTAAACCGCCATAATGAAATCTGGGAAGATTTGTTGGGACTTGCCGGCGAGAAGGCTATGGCTAGATGTGACCCCTCCGCTTATCTTTGTGTTTGGATGTAGCAGTCATTTCCCAACAGCCCAACTCATCCCTTTGTGGTCTTGTCCTTTATGGAGGAACAGTTGTTACTCCATCTTTTCCCAGTGTTTGGAAACTTTTCTTTTTTTCTTTTTTTTTTTTTTTTAACAGAGCTGATGACCGAACCCAGGGCCTTGCGCTTGCTAGGCAAGTGCTCTACCACTGAGCTAAATCCCCAACCCGGTGTTTGGAATCTTAACTGGTGTAGCTACTCCAGCCTCTCATTCCTTCTTACGTTGGAGATCATGGTCATCACTACCAGCTGTTCCAATTCAGGTAATAGTGCTCTGGGCTGACACTCTGAGCACAGTGGTGAGGTGAGCTCTCTGGTACCTTTGCATCAATGTAAAGACAGTAAATCCCATAGGCTAAGACCCCAGATACTTGAATCAGAACTCCTAAATAGGTTATGGGGGTGTTCCATATTATTTTACCAAAGCTACTTTGAGCAGATTTCTTAACTAGTCAATATTTAGCAATTTCATTTGTAAATGATTTCAATTACTGCTATGTACACTAAGGCCATTCTTAACATTCCAAAAGATGATTTAAGGATATAGTATGTTCTTAATCTATGGTAAACAGGCATGTCACAAACACAAATCTAAGACATTTTCCCAGTGCTAAGAATTGCTCCTAGGGCCTACATCATGTGAGCAAGTGTCGACCCCTGAGATATATTCCCAATTTTCTGTATAATCCTGTATAATCCTGTTTAACCTTCATAACAAGTGTGTGAGTCAAATATCATTAGTCCTATTTGATAGATGGAAAAAGTCTGCGGCCCAAGGGGTTTGACAGCACAGGTATTAAGTGGTAGTCTTGGAACATGAATGTAAACAGACAGGCTCCAGAGTTTGACCTGGTGTCTGCTATCACTGGACTCCTTTTGCTGTTGTTGGTATAACCTGGATTGGGGAAATGCAAAGCCCGAGGCTCTCCCATTTACATAAGTGTTTTCCCCCCACTTTCCTGTATTGCTACCAACTAATGCTCACCTTCCCCCTTACCTATGAAGAAATGAAATTTATATTCATTCCCTTCCCAAGTCCGACTTCTCTCAACTGTCTGTCTCTCCGTGTCATCCCTGCCTCCCCAAGAGCTGGCAGCACTGCTCCTGATCTCCAATTTCGCTTTAGCAGCTGTCAAGGCAGAAACTGATGGATTTCTCAATTAAGGCCAATTAGAGCCAAACTCCCTGTCATTTCTGCTTCTCCTTGTGAATGTGTGGATTGCCTTGGACTGTAGAACTGTTTTACCCTACACTGCACACCACGTGACTGAGCACAGAAGGCGTCTCCGAGTCTGGTCACTTTCCATGAGCTGGATACTGTCCTTTGGCACTGCCTTCTGAGGCTTTGGTTCCCTTAGAAGGCACGTTTAGCATAGCTATATTGATGCATATTAAGATTTCTACCAATTAACCATAACACTGAAGTTATCTAAAAATAATTCCCACCATCTGGTAATGGCAAAACAGATATTCTGTTGCTTTTACTCCTGATAAATTTTATCATACTAAACTTATTTTTAAAAATGCAATTTAACAAATTGTAAGTCCTGTTGTCTTGGTTACTTTTTTACTGCTATGAAGTGAGATCATGAACAAGGCAACTTATAAAAGGAAGCATTTAATTGGGGACTTGCTTACAGTTTCAGAGGGTGAGTCCATGACTATCCTGTAGAAAGTACAGCAGCAGATAGATAGGCATGGTGCTAAAACAGTAACGGAGAGATGGCATCTGATCAGTTAAGTTTCAGAGAGAGGGAGAGGGAGAGAGAGAGAGAGACAGAGAGACAGAGACAGAGACAGAGACAGAGACAGAAATTGAGCCTGGCTTGAGCTCTTTGAATCCTCCAACAAGAGACCTCCTAATCCTTCATGAGCGGTCCACTAACTGAGAACCAAACATTCAAATATATGAGCCTACAGGGGCCATTCTCATTCAAACCATCACACCTGTCAAGGAAATCTTGATTATGAATTATGCCGTCTTCTGTGTAGTTACTTCCCAGGGTTTGCATAATCAGAGAAATCATACTTTGTGGTTTGAATGTGTAATCTTCCCCGTGGGCTCATGCATTTGAACACTTGTTCTCCAGCTGGGGTGCTGTCGGTGGAACCTTTAAGAGGTGTACTCTTGCAGAGAAAGCTGGTCCAGCAGGCTTTAACGTTTTATAGCCCATCTCCACTTCCCGATTACTCTCTGCTTCCTGACTGAGGAGGTAAAAGGACAAGCAGCCTCCAGATCCTGTTGCTGTGGTTTCCCCCATCATGATGGGTCATATCACCTGAAACTACAAGCCAAAGTAAACCCTTCCGCACTTCCGCACTCAACTTGCTTCTTGTCAGGCATTTTATCAGGGTAAATGAGAGAAGCATACATCTTGTGTGTGTGTGTGTGTGTGTGTGTGTGTGTGTGTGTGTAATATTGATTCTTAGCAGAAATACAGCTTTCAGGAGAGTTTTTGAGATTTTAGGAGAAGAAAAAGATTGTAAGCATCCACTACCAGCAGGAACTTTTCCAGACTGGGTTGGGCTGCACAGACTTCAGTTCCTTTAGTTGAGTCATTACTCTGAGGAATGCCCAATACCCATTGTGCAAAACAAAACTCACATTATGTTGCTGTGCATAAGAGTGGGTGTGTGTAAACTGTGCCAGATGGTGGTGACGCATGCCTTTACCCCAGAACTTGGGAGGCAGAGGCAGGAGGATCTCTATGAGTTTGTACAGAGTGAGTTCCAGGATAGCCAGGACTACAAAGAGAAGCGCTGCCTCAAGAGAGAGAAAGAGACAGACAGACAGACAGACAGAGAGAATGAATGAATCAATGAATGAATGAGAAAACAAAACAAAACAGAGTGTGAACTCTGATCTTTGCAAGGGGGATGTTTCACTTACTGAACACCTTCATCTCTCTATTCTCCAAATACCACTGAATAACTTTCATTCAACCTAGCTGATATAACTGCACATAACAGCTTACCAAGAGAGGTAGTGTTTTTCAGTGTCAGTGTCATTGTAAATAAATTGCAAAAACATAATAAATTATATACATATTTGCATATAGGCACAGACATAGCATTGAAAATTAGGATCCTTTTTTGGAACCTCTCCCATATTTGTTATTATTCAAGATGTTGATTAAAAGTTCCCTCAGTAGCTGAGATGCCCGTCACCAGGGCCCGGAGCTGTGGCTACTTTGAAGTGTGTGCTCTGAATTGCAATTCCTCCCTTATAGTGCTGCCTCTCCCCCACCCTTTCAAGCTTTCATGTTGTTTTTCTTATAATTCTGCTGTCACCTGATAAGCTGTACTCACCACTGCCCAGCCCTCTGTGTGTTTCTGTTTCTTGGTCTTCCTGCATTTTAAATGTTCCTTTCTTTCCATCTGACATTATTTGCAAGTTTTAATTCATTCTGGAATTTGGCCTGTTTGAGGTCGTTTTGTAGGTCCAGGCCTTCTATCAACAAATTTATGGGGTATATATTCTAATAGAGGAAGAAAGTCAATAAACACTGTAGAATTATGCTGTATATTATAATGTAAGCACAGCAGGGGAATGCAACCACATGAAGATTTACTGTTCTGGTTAGGAGGTGAGAATTTAGGTCTTTTTGCTTTTGTTTGTTAGCTTTTGTTGCTGTTATTGTTGATTTTATTTTCATCTTAGGGAGACAAGGTCTTGCCATGTAGCTTCCCTGAAACTCTTGCTGTGCAGACAACCAAACTAGCCTTAAACTCACAGAGACTTATCTGCCTCTGCTTCCTGAGTACAGGGATTAGAAATGAGAGTTTGAATTTTAAATGTCCCCCAGAGGCCTGATGCTAGAGGTCTGTCACGGCCTTTAGCATTCCTGGGGATGATGGAGCCTTCAGGATGGGAGGCCTAATGACAGGAAGTTAGGGGGATGGCAAGGAACCCTCGAAGGGATTGGGGGTTCCAAGTGTCTTTGCTTTCTAATAACCCTACACTGGGTGACTTTCTCCTCTGCTTTATACTTCCTACCATAGTATCCTCGCAGAAGGCCCAGAACAATGGCGCTGGAGGACTAAGATGACCTCTCTGAAATAGTGAGCCCAAGAAACAATTTCCTCCTTTGTATTGACTTTGCAAATATTCCATACCCTCTCTTTCCAATGCCCCCAAGACACTTCCTCCTCCAATCAGTTGTTCTTACCTTTCTACTACCTGGAAACCCTCCCTGCTCTTTTTCACAGGGACCTTCTTGATGAGATACTAGTAGGAACCATGTCCTTCCAGGCGTTGTCCGTGACTCTCTTCTTTACCTCTCCACTGCTCAGAGCCTGGGCAGTTCATGGGCTTATCGCACTCCAGACCTTGACAGGACACTCAGTACACTGTAGTAGTGAAGGGAGGCTGGCTCACAGGAGGGGCAGCTGACCTATAATTTAAGTGGGATAGCCAAGCTAACGTCAGTGATCCCACAATCCTCCAGGAATGAGCAGAGCCTTGAGCATGTGAGCAGTGAACTCACCTGTAAATCATGCTAATTACATGTATCTTTTATGTTCTTTATACATAGGCTCTTATGCTTAGATCAATCACAGGCTTATAAAAATGGAAGTCACATCTATTGTACTCCAGCTTTTCATTAACAACCCTCTCTGCCTCCCTGTTTCTTTCAATTAGGGACTAAGAGCTATAGAGTAAATCTGAATCCAGTTCTTAATTTTAGTCAATTGGTTATGTGCTTTCCTGGCACATAACAGATACTTAGGAATTATTTATTAAATGGGTAGATAAGCAGATAAAGGTTATCAATTTAATACTAGAAGGTGAAAGTTAATAGATTTTGATGCCTCTGAGAATATACTCCTTTGATGGAGATCCATTAAAGAGGTACTCAGATGAATGGGACATAGAAGGAATGCAAGGGGTGGGCTCATAGTTTGGGGTCAGATCCCATCTGCCACTGCTTTTAGGAACAACTTTGGTTAGATGGGACTAGACACTCGCTGCCAGAGGTTTCCCCTGAATTTGGTAACTACACACCCACACACTGATTCCCTGAGAATAGGAAGTGGGAAAATCAGCCATGAGGTATTTTCCATTCAATTTTCTGAGTGAGCTTTCTGCCGGTCACCACAAAACAAACAACAGCATTCAGTTTTTCCCAGGGTCCCACATCGTGGGCGGGCTCAATGTGAAAAGTTTTAGCAAGACAATCCATGAACTTTGTATGTTTTTGGTAAGGAGAGAAAATAGAGATTTACAAAGCACGAGGTCTTGACAGTGTGTATAGCAGTACTATCTGGAACACTCTTTCTTGGCTTGAAAGATGCCAAGTGGAAAAGTAATGCCTTCTTAAATACAGACAATGAGGAGAAGAAACATGGAGGATGGTGATCATAAAATGTATTCTCCAACCCAGGGCACCTATCCATCTCAGTAGAAAGGATTATAAATCCTTCTTGAGGTTCAAGAAGGTTAGAAAGCTTGGTAGAGTTCTACTTTCCAGACCCGAAGCATAATCAAATTTCTCCTGTAAGGCTCTTCAACTTCTGAAATGCAATAGTTCTCTTGTCTAGAATATCTACAAATCCAGATTTAATTGCATGTTAATGCAAGTCAATCATCATATCCTCCTTCCTCATCAATAAATTAAGGAAGTTTGACCATACTGGCCACCGAGTGTCCTGTAAATGTCTGGAGTACCATGAGCTCATGACTGAGTACCATGAACTGCCCAGGCTCTGAGCAGTACGGAAGTAAGGAGGAGAGTCACAGACATCGCCTGGAAGAACATGGTTCTTACCAGCATCTCATGAGGAAGGTCCCTAAGAAGAAGAGCATGGAGGACTTCCAGGTAGTAGAAAGGTAGGAACAACTGATTGGAGGAAGGAATGTCTGGGGGCATTGGACAACTGGTTGGAGGTAGCCCAGCTCCAATCAGTTGAAAATCTTAATAGGAAAGGCCAAGGTTTCCAGACACAAAAAGAATTTGCCTCAAGACTGCATTTTAGAAACTTGAAGTTTTAGACTGAAATATCCATCCTTACCTGGATTTCCAGTCTCTTGCATCTTCTAAAAGTTCAGACTTATTAGCCCTCACAACTATGTGAGCCAAATTTAAAAAACCTTCATATATATATATATATATATATATATATATATATATATATATATATATATATATATGTAATTTATTTAATATATTACATATTATCTTATAATATTATAAAATATATATCTTATAACATTATAAAATATTTTATAATATATTATAAAATATGGATTTTTTTTTGGTTTTTTGGATTTGGTTTTTTTAAGACAGGGTTTCTCTCTATAGCCCTGGCTGTCCTGGAACTCACTCTGTAGACCAGACTGGCCTCTAACTCAGAAATCTGCTTGCCTCTGCCTCCCAGAGTGCTGGGATTACAGGCATGTGCTGCCACCACCCGACCCTAAATATGGATCTTTAGAAGTTCAAAGCTAGCCTGGTCTACAGTGAGTTTCAGGACAGCCAGGGCTACATAGTAAAAGATGATAGATAGATGGATGGATAGATAGATAGATAGATAGATAGATAGATAGATAGATAGATAGAAAGAAATAGATATGATATATGCCCTGGATATCCAGGAATGCTAGCTTTGAACTCAGAGTTCCTCCTGTCTATGCCCAGGAGACATATCTTATATTAAATCTACATTTTCTAATATTCTTTAAGTCCTATTCCTTTGGAAAACTGTGACTAAAAAAAAAAATTACATCACAGATGTATTTCTGTCAAGTCCTGCATATCCCTGCAAATGGATGACATGACATGATTCCTGCCCCTGGAACAGAGCCAATAGGATGGGGACCCTCCATGAGTGTTGATGGTTTTTGTGGGCATAAGGCTTGTTTGTATAACAATGTACATATTTTCATATTCCTTCTCCAGGAATGTTCTCTCTGCCAAGGTTAATGACTCCATGATAATTAGAAGCAGCATGAGTCTGGAAGGTGAGGGTAATACTGTGACCTTCAGGACAGCCCTTAAGGCCATGGGAAATAACATGAGTTCAAAAATATATAATTTCTCAACTATTTAAAATATAAGTATGCAATATGAATGATATGAGGGACTTCACAGACCTAAAATAACAGAGGCAGCTACACTATGAGCCAGCTTGAGATAAAGATATTAAGAAAAGAGATAAAGAAATTTGTGGAGTAGTGATCATAGGGCATGATCCCACCCAGCTAAGTTTATTGTTTATGCTTACAAAGTCAGGCAGATCTCTGAATTTATTTGCAAGGTTTTAAAAAAAAATATGTGCTTGCTATATTTTTCTAAGAGTCAAGGGGCAAAGGTCATGAGATAATTAAAGGTGAACCTGGAGTAAATGACTGAATTGATAGGTCAATAAAAGACTGGGCTTTGGTTTTCGAGAGCTGAGTTATCTGGATGAGCTGTCTGGAGAGCAGCAGAAGCAAAACACAGGCTATCAGCTGGCGCCCACAAGTTGACTTCAAGTTGTTTCTTTTGCTGCTCTCAAATACCCCTTCCTCAGAACTACTCTCCAAACTGGAAGTTGGTCCTTGGCACCTTGGCATATTTCAACTTTTGTGTAGTCAGAAATTAATTGGTAGACAGGCTTGGGATGATAAAAACATACAGATCATGTCCAGTTCACCACTCTACACTCAATACCCAAGATTGTGTACAGAGGCCTTAGTAAATGCTTGCAATATTTATTACTGTTTAGGCTTCATCATCCATTGAGCATTAAACAATAAAGTCTTATCAATTAGCTCAAAAAAGTCTCTTTTCTATTATAGTGAAAAAGGAGGAATAGATTATGTTCACTTAGCCATATTAGAGTGTTGATAGTTTTGAAGAGGGAATGTTCAAGGTTCTTCTCAGTATCAATATAAATAACAGTTAAAATTCTCAGACCTGGTTACCAGAATATCCAGCTATTGATTTCTCAGCTCTACCATGATTCTAATCTCAGCTCTACCATCTGGTTCCTGTGTGACCTTAACTCAGATGATCCTTCTCATAGTCTGTCCATTTAAAGACTTGAATTAGTAGTGTGCCTGCCCCAAGTGACCTGTGGAGAGGCTAAGGGAGCACACACAAATGAAGTAGTCAAAATGATGTGCTCAGTAAATAAAGTCACAAGTGTAAGCTGTCACGGCCAGTGGACAATCTCCTAAAAAACACTCATTGTATGCCATTATATATTAAAACAATAATAAACAAATCAAAACTGCGTGGGGTGGCCCTGGTTTATATGCTGGGTAATCAGGATACTAATGTCAGAAGATCATGGATTCCAGGCTGGGTTGTAACCTTCTGAAAAATGAACGAAATCAAATGTGAAAACTGCACAGAACACTGTCTTCACCATGCACCAGAGCACGGAAGAGAGCTAATTATCTAAATGCCCACATGGTTTGTAAGGCTTCCTGCAGGAGGTGACTTTGAGCTAAATCTTAATAAATGAGTAAGAACTCAAAAGTTGGAGCAGTGTGGAGCACATTTCTGACAGAGGGAAGACATTTTAAAAGCCTCCATGAAACAGCAGGAGACAACAGATTCTATGTTGAGCCCGTGAGGTGTCTAAGAAGGAATACTGCATGGGAAAACACCTAGAGAGGCTGGAGGTCAGCTGCAGCCAGGCTGGAGGAATATATACATACCTAAGCTGCATCTTCAGTCATAACTGCAACACAGGCCACTGTGAGCTCAGCACAGAGTACCTAGGGAGAGGGAATGTGCGAGTCACCAAGGCCCATGGCGTTCAGAGAGAGGTGGGTGGTATAGCTGATGCAGAACCACCAGAAGGTCTGTGAAAGAAAGGCGAGGCCAGGAAGAAGAGAGTCTCAAGAATGAAGGACTGCAAGCCCACTCCCCGTGCATGTGGCTTTCCATTTTGAAGCTATGGGAATATAAAATACTCAGCCTTTTGTATCTAGCTTCTTTCAGTTAGTAGTGGTTCCCAGATCCATCCACGTCATACTATATTACAATACCCCACTTGTTTTATCACCAAGCAGATTGCTTCATACACGCGGACTTATCTTCTCTTCCGCTGCTGGTCATTAGTACTGCTCGCCTTTGGGGCTGTTATGAATAATAGTGCTGTGGATAATCAAGGACACGTTTTTGATTGAACGTGTGCTTTTAATTGTCTTGTAATTGAAGATTAGCTAAATAATGCAATAAAATGCCATGAGGTCATTAGAAAGAACAATGTAGAGTTGCTCCCGTTTGTACGGTAAGAGTGGTAAATGAAATTTCAAGATGCATTACACTGCATGTTGAAAACTCTTCATAATTACAAACATGGGTGTTGGGGGAGGGGTGGAATGAAAGGTCATTTAGGAAGTAGATGATTGTTTTGGACTTTTTGCCATCTCCCCAAATACAAGGTTTAATGTGCAGTCTGTTGAACAGCACTGTAAGAGGACCCAGAAATGCGCCTGGGCTAAAAGAAGGTAATAGCAAGGCACTCAGCTGATTGCTTAGCTTCGAGGCAATCTCATTTCACCTCTTTGGTGAGCTTTTCATGAATAGGCAATTGAGGTAATTGTCAGTAACTCCACAGATTTGGTCAAGTTAGAAAGTACACACAATTATAACTTGTGTGGGCACAATTAAGAAATAAAATAGAAACACATCTGTTAATACTCCATGAATGCTTCTGGTACTTTATGTTCTTGAAAAACACCCCAAAAAGATCAGCAATTTTAGTTTTACCCCTGTTCTCTCCTCTCCAGGGGAATACTCTCTTTTTCCTTTTTGGGAGGAACCGTTTTTTCTAGACAAATGCTATTCTGATCTGTTTCCCTGGTGGCTGCTAAGGAGCTTTTTTAGTCTGCAGCATGGGGTCCCCCACCACTGTCATCTGGCTTGCTACATGCAGTCTCCCTGGGATTGTATGGAGGGGACCAAACCACTACAGCCCACCCTTGAAAAGACAAGCAGTTTCTGCTCCTGTGCTCCTGGGAGCCCTAAGACACCATGGGGCAAGTGTGGGCCCCTTGCTGGAAAGACATGTGGAAGTACCACAGAGAGGTGCACAGGCAAAGACAGACCCAGTTACACCAGGGTCCCTCTTGACCCATTGGCTAAATGTAGCCACACAGACAGCCACTAAGGAGACCATTGGCTAAGCTTCTAGTTAACCTATCTCAGCCATCAAACCCTCAGGGAAAAAAACAAAAAACAAAAAAAAGAGGTCAGTTACTGAATCCACAGCAACCAAATTCTGGCATGCCTAAGCATGAATTGATGCATGGCCTAAACAAAGAATTAGTTCCTCTGTCTCGGAGGACAGAGTGCGATGTTTAAAAGTTGAGTCATGAGTTTGAAGGGAATTTGCCTTTTGTCAATACGGTGTCAATCAACAAAGTGGACCCTTTCCATAATGCTCCTGGATCTGCAACTTCCCTCTCAGTGGCTGTCTTCCCTCTGGCTTTGACCTTCTTCAGGAATCATTCTCCGTAGAACCCCCTGCAACCCCCACTCTGCCCCCATTTCCCTTTCAATGCCCACCCCAACCCAGTTCCTGTTTCTCTTGGCCCTGGTTCTTGTTGTGGGAACCCTGGCCTGGCATCACTAGCATCACTTGGGAATTCATTAGAAAGGCAAATTTCAGGTGCTTTTTCAGACCAGCTGATGTTGCAGCTGAGGATGGAGTTGTGATCCAGTGGTTTCACAGTCCCTCCAGGTGTTTTGGAATGCACAGAAGTTTGGAAATCACTGAGCTAGAACAAGGGTCATGCATGATTTTCTGTGAAGAAACACAGAGACTCCGAAGCAACTGTCCAACTCTGTGGTAACATGAGGTCAGCTACAGAACGCACACCAACATTAATATTTGAGTTTCACATAATTTTTATGTTAGCAAGAATAATGTTCTTTTGGTTTTGTCCTCATAATCATTGAAAAATATGAAACCTATTTCTAGTTTCTGAGATGCATGGAAGCAGGCTGGTCTTGGTCACAGGGCTCAATATACCCATTCCATCCTGAACATCTACGATTTGTCCTTCTTGAGAACATCCAGGTGAACTGACCTTCAATTCAGCAGTCTTTCCTTTCTGAGCCCTCTCCTGCCACAGATAATCTCTTGGGCTCCTCAGTCCACTAATTCTCCTTGAAGAAATATTGCGTATGAGGTCTATGTAAGGCCCTGAGCCAGGACCACCTTCCTCAGCAAGACAGTACTAACTCACTCATTTTCAGGCTAGGCTTGTGACATGGGCACAGACCACCACGTCACATACAGAAGTGGTCCTCTAACCCCTGCTGAGCTAGGCTCCTTGCACCGACCTCAATAAACCTATAGCTTGAGCTGGGTGGCCCTTCTGGAATCCCAAGCACAGCAGATCTTGGACCAGATCATATCCCCAAAGCTCTGCCATCAGTGACCAGAGCTGGACAAGGTGCTATTCCAAGTTACACCTTCTGGGTGGTCCAGGGAACAACAGATATGTATCTTGGCACCACTGGTACATGGGACCCAGGGTGCAGCACTGAAGAAGCTTCTGATTTTAAAGGCAAAAGTTCTCTAGCCAGGCTGGATCACCTTCTTCCCCTGTGTTCCCTACCAGGAAACACACAGACACCTTAATGGCTAAAGCAGTTTATTTTCCCAGGCTGTACAGCCACAAACCCTTGCAGCCACTATACTGTTTCTTCCCTTTCTGCCACAGCTGCTCTGTGAATTACAGCCATTCCAGGCTCCCGAGGTAAATGGCAGACAGTTGGATGTTGTTGTTGGAGGGTTTTTTTTTTAATACTATTAAAAGAAACAAACATTTGGGGAGCTCTTGTACTGGCAGAGCTACAGAATCTGCTGTTGTAAGAAGAAAAAGGTGTTAAACTCAAGAGCTGCTTCTCCCACACTAGAATCCCAACAGACACCCCGTCCCCCATTCCCTTGAAGACCACAAAAAGAGGTCACGTGTCTCCCCTGAAGCCAGCTTTCCACAAGAGCCCTATTGCTGCTGCAGCTCTGAGGACACCGCTCTCCTGAGCAAAAGGCTCCTTCCTAACCAGCAACTCAGTCATACTGTGTGTGGGGAGGGGGAAAGGCGACTGATAAGGGTGATTAGAGCAATTGTCATCTTGAAAATTACCTCGCAGGGCACACTTGACCCAAAAGACAATGAAACAAGTTCAGAGACTTGTTCAAGGTCACTCCGATAAGTGGCCAAAGCTGACCACGGTTCTGGATGGATTCGGCTCCTTTCTACCTTGCAGCACCAACCAGGACAGCCATTTCTATTGACACTGGCCCTTTGAATGCAGCATGCTTCATGCTGTTCAAGCACCTTACATAATTACTTCATTTAATCCCCATCATTACCTGGCAGCCACCACTATTATCCAAATTTACATAAGAGGCAATTGAGCTACCAGAAGGAAGAAGTACTCACAGGGCTAGCCAGTACCTCAGCCCCTGGCTTTGAAGTCCTAGCTCTCAACCACTGAACCTCAGGCTTTAAAATCAGCTGGAGAGGCTAGGCACCCTGGGGTATCCACCGCATTTTAGCTGAAGCATCTGTGACAAGCCCTGCAGAGCCTTAGTTTTCCACACTGGTCTCACAGAGCCTGTGAATGGTCCTCTAACTACCAACTAGTGGACAGAAGGCAGGTGCTTAAGAATGGAGCTCTAATGGAGTTCACATTGACTTTCAAATTATTCCCCAAACTATCAGCAATATAGATTCATTACAGAAAATGAGAAAGTGCAGATAAGGGTGGAGACAGTGGAGACTAGTAACAGAGGCATTTGAGTTACAGTCTTCTGGTCTTTTCTATGCATATGTGCACGATTCATAATGCTGAGATTACATTGCATGGCTGTGGTATGCGCTTGTTTTTGCAGACCTAAGTGAACCCTGAATCATTAGACATCCTTCTGAAATGGCCGCATGTGCTCACACTTGTGTGCAGGGGTGTGCTTACCTGTGCAAGCACATGTATAGAGGTCAGAGGTCGACTTCAGGCGTCTTTCTTGCTCTTCAGTTTATTTTTTGTTGTTGTTTTTTCCTGTTAGACCCAAAGGGCCTAGTGTCTGGGCTTCTTTACTCACAAAGACACAGACACTGAGATCACTGCAACAAGCATGAGGTTTATTGATCCAGCACACTGGGGTCGTCCTACAAGCAGGACAGAGGCTACCACGAGCTTCTAAAACACACACCTTTTATACAGTTTTTGGGGACAGACTTTGGTAACAACAGCATGAGCTGGTTAACTCATTGGTGGTATGCATTGATCCTTTACATGACTGGGGGCCCTTTGTGGGGTGGTGTTGGCCTTTACTGATACCTACTCAACACCCATCTTGTGGTTTTGGCTTTTCCTGGAACAGGGAGTTCCTGGTATTGCGGAAAGTCCCTATCATTCTGTCCCTGATCTTCTGTCAGACCTTAGGCAACTGGAAACTCCCCAAGTGTAACTTGTCGGTGTCATAATTTTGCATTCCTCCGGTCCTTACATTCCCATTTATTTTATTTATTTATTTATTTATTTATTCATTCATTCATTCATCCATTAATTCATTCATTCATTCACTTTATATCCCAATAGCAGCCACCTCCAATCAGTATTCCCTACATATAGCTGCTAACATTTAGCTCTGAGAGGGGGTGGTCCCCTTGAGTATTAACCTACCCTGGTCCCTCAAGTCACTGCAGCTCATTTTAGTTTGTGATACAGGATTCCTCACTGAAGTTAAGAATTCACTTGTTTAGCTAAGCTAGGTAGCAGCAGGCCTCAAGGATCTGACTGTCTCTACTCACACTCCCAGCCCAGATAAGCACTGCCTCCTTGCTCAGCTTTTGACTTGGGTACCAGGGACCCTAATGCTCATGTAGCAAGTACTTTAGCAATTGAAACATCTCTCAAGCACCACAATGCTATTTTTAATGTGTATCTTTAACTGTGTGGTTATACTATAAATTTAAAACTTAACTTCCTAGTGATGGACATCCAGATTCCTGTTTTCATCTTTGAAGAGTTTTTGTTGTTGTTTGTTTTGTTTCCACAGGGCCTCCTGATATAGTTCAGTAAACTTGCTATCTCTGTGGTTCAAACACAGGCTACTTCAGAAAGTGGAATCCTCCTGCCTCAGTCTCCCAAGTGCCTGGATTTGCAGACGTGTGCTATATGCCCAGCTCTAAGATTAACTTTGTTGACACAGTTTTCATTAGGCATCACTGTATTTCTAACATCCTTTGAGATTGAAGCATTGCCCTTGAGATTTTAATTAGTGCCCATTTCTCATCTGTACTTACTGTGCAGCCTTCTAAAAATTACCTACCCTTTCTGAGTTCAATCTTCTTACTGGTAAGCGAACATATAATAATGATAACTCATGAAATAATCTCAAATACTAAGCCAAGAGCTGAGCACAGACTCTCAAGGTAAAACTGTCAAGGCAAATGACATAGATACCTTCAAGATAAGAGATAAAATCATTCCATTGCCTTCTAGAAAGTTTGAGCAATTTATATCCTTGCCAGTAGTGCATTACAGTACCCAACTTCATCGAAACATGACAGCAATTGGTATTAATATTTAAAAGAAACAACCAAACTCTGCCAGCTTGATTGACAAAAAAAATAATTTCAGCGTTGTTTTGATTTGCATTTCTGATGGAGTGGATCTTGGATAAATGTTCACCTCTGTGGGTGATGTGCTGCTGACAACTGGGGAAAGAAAAGATTGATGAGTGTATAAAAATAGCCAGAATAAAGCACGGCAAGGCTATAAAATATGCTGCTGACGGGGAGAGACGTGGCTTGGAAAAAACGACACTTCCTGAGTCTATAAACTGCTCCTCCAGAGGCCTGCTCTTATCAGCGTAGCCCACATTGTATGTGAGGTTGCCTGGGAATTCCAGGAGGCAAAGGGTGAGTTGGAGGGTGGGTAAGCAAGACATAGGAGCCTGCTGCTCACAGGCTCCCTGGCCTCCCCTCCAGCTCTCTGCACGGTGGAGATCAACTCCCACAAACCTATACTCAACCACTCCGTCTTCCATTGTCACAGTATGGAAAAGGACGCGTGGAGGAGGCGAACCCTCAGCCTGAGGACGTTGAACCTCTTCAGCCACAAACAAGACAAAAAGAGTGAAGTGAGTTCTGCCAGGCACAGAGCACCAAGGTTCTGGGAGCTCCTCTTGGCTCTTCCTTTATTCTAAGCCACAGAAAAATAAGCCAGATACAGGGTCAGGGTTGAAGTCAGCAGCATGATGCTACCAGATCAGAATATTACCACCTCCTTCACATACGAACAGTACTGAGGGGTTTTTTTTTCCCCCAAGTTTACCAAGTCTGTCTGTGAATTGACTTCCAGTCTGAGGTCTGCCACAATGTGCTAGAATTTCTTACCTAGGACCAGGATAGCACTCACTCCCTCAGCCTCGCTTGTCCCTGGGGATTCGCTATAGTCTTCTTCTCTGAGGATGCTCTTTAGTGATGAGGAAATAACCACCCACTTGCTAGTGTTTGCAACTCAGTGCCTTAGAAAATCTGTCAACACAATTGTTTGAAAACTGTGAAACTGTTACCAGGTACCAAGGAGGTCACCTCTTTTGAAGAACCAAAGCAAGGAAGTCTAAGACTTAACTGATGAGTCTCTGATCAAAAAAGCAGGGGGTTTCCCTGTACTGAGAACCACAAACCAGCCTGTATCTTTCCTCTGCTGTGTTTTGTTTACACTGATCCTTGCAGAAACAACTCTCATTCCCCAAGAAGTCCTAGTCATCCATGAGTTTCATCATTTCCAAGAACTTCCGTCTCAGGTCTCTCTGCCCCTACTGAAGGGAAAGCCCTGATATTCTTACAGCTGAGATCCTTCTCAGGCTTCCAGACTATTCTATCACTTCCTAAGTACCCATCTATTGTCAGATGAAGAGAATAGGTGCCCTGCCCTCCATTTTCCTCTGCTGTACCCAACAAAAACAAGGACATAAGGTCTCCTTATGCCCACAGGTTTCCCTGAGCATTCAGTCTCTAAGGTCAGTGCCCTTCCTTGCCAGAGTCTTCTATCTGGACACCATCTTATGCTCTAACAGGCAGTCTTTCCCTGTGATTTTAGATACCACCTCCTAGCTTTCCAGTATATTTGTGTCTGATCGACTCCAGCAGCAGCATCCCATTTCTAGCCTCTGTTATGATTTGCCAGGACTCTGGAAAAGCTTGGCTCTTTACATTTTCAGCCCTTTTCTGATTCAGGTCATTCTCCCCTCCAGATCTGAGAGATGTAAAAATACTTCAATGACTTCCCTTGGCTTTGATGGGCATTTCATTTCTTTAACTTGACCTTAAGGTCCTGTACCCTTGGACATGGACTCAGATTGATCCTGCCCTCTGGCAGCCTGACTTCTTCCACAATGATCCCAAGGTCTCTCTCCCACATTAAATTCATCTGAACCCTTTAGATCATAACTCTAAAGCTTCTTCCTTACAGATGACCACCTCACAGCCCCAACCTGGTTCAATTCCACACATGTTCTTAGCTCTCCTACTAATACATTCCGTGGCCTCTTTCACAATTCATACATTTATACCAACATAACCATTTAATTTACCTCTGTAGACTCTAAACTACTGTGTGGTTTAAATAAGAATGGCCCTCATAGATAACATTGTATTTGAATGCTTAGTCACCAAGGATTGGCACTATTAGGAGGTATGGCCTTATTGAAGTAGATGTGGTTTTGTTGGGGGAAATGTGTCACTGAGGGTGGGCTTTGAGGTTTCAGATGCTCAAGTCAGGTCCAGTGTCTCTCTTCTTCCTGATGCCTTCTGATCTAGATGTAGAACTCTCAGCTCCTTCTATAGTACCATGTCTAACCATGTGCTACCATGCTTCCCACCATGACAATAATAGACTAAACCTCTGAATCTGAAAGCCAGCTCCAATTAAACATTATGCCATTTTTCACAGCAATAGAAACCCTAACTACAAATGCATAGGGGGAAAAGACCACAGTGTTCTTACTATAAGTGTGCATTCATAGCACAATTTCAGTAGATTGCAGGTAATTGATAAATTACTTATTAAAAGAATAAAGAAGAAAAAATCAATAACACCAGTTAACTTTTGAAGAAACATTAAGCTAATTCCACAGAAATAAAACCCATTTGCCAGTGTCTGATACTTGTGGTGTTTCCATTTTGTGGTACTTTGGGTAATAGGATCAAGCCATTTATCTCTAGGATTCTACAAACAGGAAGAACAACTCCAGATTTTTACCCTTTTGTGTCAGTCTCCTCTTTTAGTGTGACAATTTAGTATGTGCTTGAAGTGAAGTGTTGAATATCTCTAGGTTTGAACTTGGGTCTGGCTGATTCTGAGTCACATGCTTACTCTGGGCCTTGCGGCAGCCTTGCTCCTGGAAGCATTTCTTGTTCATTCTCTCTTACTGAACCCCTCCTCTGAGTTACCATAAGCTCCTCTAGGCTACAGCATTCAATGTTGGATCTCACAGTGCTCTATGATCACTTCTTGGGGATCCATACAGAGCACTCCTCCGTTTCTCCAACTGGCCTTATAGTAGAACAACAGTTGCCATCTTCACTCACACTGGGGCTTAGGTAGATTGCAGAGAAACATGTCTGCATCAGACAATCTCTAGTTAGCTCTAAACCATGGCGTGGAATGACAGAGAAAAGCAGTAAGAGCCATCAAGAGGTTTCTCTGTGATCTGTAAGGAAGAGACGTTGATGAATATCCTGAGAGAGTAGGATTACATTCGTATGTGTCCTTAGGAGCCAACTGAGCACAAAGGGATACATTGCTTTATGGAAAAACAAAACAAAACAGCTGCAGATCCTTCTGAAAGAAAACTATGCAGGTCTAACCAAAGGAGAGCATTTTTTTTTTTTTTTTGTTAAACAGAAGACATGTGCTAATATAATGTTGAGGGTTAAAAAAAACAAACCATGGCCTAGTGCCACCTCCCAAGAAGCCTGTTTGCTTTACTGTAAGCTGCTACCACTCCTTTTCTTACCCAACAGTGAGCCTGCAGCCTAACGGTGTCATGGTGAGGAGACTATTCCATGTATTCACAGCATTAAGCACATGTTGTCCTCCTAACTGGTTGTCTTTACACAGACAGACTTGTCAGGTTTGCTGGATTTAGCATTTCTTTTAATGGTACGTTTCACAGCTTAACTACTATTTCCTTGTAGTCAACCTAAACTTCTACCTCTGCACTGCTCTTGGCAAAAATTCCTCTCCTAAGTCCTCAGGGTCGCCATAAGCAAGGACCAACTTTCTCATGCAATCATTTCAAAGGAGACTCCTCTGAGTCCATTTTCAAAGAAGTAGGCCAGCGTTGTAAAGAACAGACTTCCTGAGTGGTGATTTTCCAGTTCATCATTAATCACTTCCTTGTGAACAACTGGGAAAATGAATTTCATGTGACTGTAGGCAGATATCAAGCAAAAAAATCCTCTGCTGGGTCCTGTGAGGATGTAAGTAATTTCATGGAATGAAGAAAAAATAAGTTTTCCATTTTTCTAACCTGAGGTTTCTCCTTCCATTTTAAAGTCTCAATAGCTTTCAATTTTATCATTTCAATCAATCATGGGAAATGATTCCATGGAGTTTATTTGTACAGCTGGTAGAAAGCAAGAGTGTTCCAGTGAGCAGGGTGTGTAAAAAGGTGTCACCAGTCCAATGTGGTCACCGTCTTTTCTGAGAAATAATTCCTACCCTACAAGTTGGATTTATTAAACCAGAGGTCTGTGGCAGAGGGAAAGTAATGAGCCATGTGGACCCCTGAGTTCTAAATTGCTCCCACTTACATGTGACCCAGCTCCACATGATGAATTTATTATAGGCTACTGCCCCTAACAAAGAGCTGTTTACACAACAAAAGCAGAGTCTTAGGTGGGTAACCCTACACTTGACATACAATTACTACCCCAAGGTGCTTGAATGCTCTGATAGGGACTTTGACTTGTAATTGGTCTACAGTCTTTCCTTGGTAGACCAGGCAATTGTCCTACATCTTTTAGTAGCAGTGAGCTCAGAAATAAGACAGAATGTACTGTTCTTCCTCTGGCGGGTGTGGTTTCAAGCTGAGTTGAGCTGGACATAGGGGAACCTGGATTCTTCAGGAACACATAGCTGTGAAGTAATGGAGACCAAGCTTAACCTTACAGCTCTCCATCACCTAAAACAGAAACAATCTCCAAGGAAGCCAGCACAGCAAATGAACACAAGCAGCAATTTCTGTTATTGCTGTGGAGGTACTCTGGAATGCAACCTGATCCTCCGACAGAAAACAGCTGCAGAATCCCGGGTGGGAAGTACTAGACAATCTTACTATGCTATATTTAAGAGGCTACTCAAGAAAACAGTCTTGACAGTCTTTCTTCTTCTTCTTCTTCTTCTTCTTCTTCTTCTTCTTCTTCTTCTTCTTCTTCTTCTTCTTCTTCTTCTTCTTCTTCTTCTTCTTCCTCCTCCTCCTCCTCCTCCTCCTCCTCTTCCTCCTCCTCCTCATTCTTCTCCTCTTCCTCCTCCTCCTCATTCTTCTCCTCTTCCTTCTCCTCCTCCTCCCCTCCTCCTCTCCTCTTCCTTTTCTTCTTTCCTTCTCATCCTCCTTCTTTCCCCCTTCTCCTTCTTCTCTTCTTCCTTCATCACCATTATGATTTGCAACTTAGCATATGAAATAATGAATTTCATCATAGCTTTTCATACATATCGATACTTGTTTTTTTTTAGTTATCTCCTTCAGCCACTCCCCTCCTCCTTCCTTCCCCGTTCTATATCTTGTTGGTCCCATTCCTCATCTCCAGGTGTCACCCCCTTTTGCCCCCACTCCATTTATTCCATTACTTTTCTTCTCTTTTTTCTTCTCTCTTTAAGAACTTTTCTACCCATCACCACAGTTCCCTTCTTAATTTCATGATCATAACACACACACACACACACACACACACACCACAAATACAGGAACCACATATGAGAGAAACCATTGGTGTCTGTTTTTCTGGATCTGACTTATTTCACTTAGTGGAGTAATCTCCAATTACACCCATTTTCTTAAAAAGGTTTTAGTTTCATTTTCTCATAACCAGTATAGCAATAAACACACATGTGTAGGTGTCTACATGGTAAAACTTAAGTGTCTTTGTGTATATGATGAGGAGCAGTTTAGCTTGGCCCATGTGGCACTTCTAGTTTGGGATGTTTGTGGAACCTGTGTGCTGGTTACTATAGCGACTGCTTACGTTTACATCCCAATCAGCAGTCTGCCTTTACCCAGTACTCACCAACACTTGTTTGGGTTCTGGGGTTAGTCTGATTAAGATGAGGTGAAATCAGAAGTACATTCAGTTTGCATTTCCTGGGTTGGTAAGAAGATTGAAAATTTTTTCAATCATTCATTGGATATTTGTGTTTCTTCCTTAGAGAGCTGTGTATCTGGTTTGCTAGTTCGTTTATTGTTTAGATACGTTGTTTTTGTGTGTTTTGATAGTTCTTTACATTGCCTAGGTATTAACCCATACTGTGTAACTGGCAAATTATTTCCCCCACTCCACAGATATTCTTTTCACTCTGCTGATGGTTTCTATTGCTGAGTGAGAGCTTTTAAATTTCATGTAACCCCACTGGTCAATTCTTGGCTTGTTTTCTGTTTTCTGAGTCCTTTTCAGAAACTCTTTGCCCAGGTATCATGTTTAAGGGCTTCCTCTGCATTTCCTCTCTTAGTTTAAGCATCTCGGTTCTTCATTAAAGTTTTTGATCCATTTTGATTAAATTTTATATAGCGTGAGATGAATCTAGTTTCATTCTTCTACAAGTAGATATCTGTTTTCCACAGTAGTAGTTATTAAAGATAGTCTCTTTGTAAACCTTTGTCAAAAGTAGGCAACTGTATCTACATGAGTTTGTTTCTGCATTCTCTATTCCATTCTATTGGCCTGATGTCTGATTTTGCATCAGTACCAACAGTTTTTTGTTACTTTGGCTCTTTAGGGTGATTTAAAATTGGGTATTTATGATATTTCCAGCATTGTTCTATTTATGATTGCTTTTCCATTAGGAATCTTTTGCATTTTCTTACAAATTTTAGAATATCTTTTTCTGATTCTATGAATCACTAAAAATTTGACAGGATTTTTATTGAATCTATAGATCATTTTTAATTATAGAGCTGTTTCACTCCTTTCAATCAATCCATGAACATGGGAACTCTTTCTGCCTTCTAGTGTCTTCTTCAATGTATTTATTAGAAAGTTTTTGCTTGGGTCATATTTAAGCATATTTTAAATGACCCTAGCAAAAAATTCAAGGATGGGGTAAAAACAGAAAAGAAGCAATTTCAATTCTTTTTGGCTTTGATTTGTTTTGAGACAGGATCTCATGCATCCTAGCAACGGTATAAACGTTCTGCATAGCCATGGGAGAACTTTAAATTCATCCTAATCCTGCCTCTACCTTCCAAATGCTGGGATTATAGGCATGTAGAGAGAGTCTCACAGGCTCAGAAGTAGCTGAATGAGAGAGAGCAGCCTCATTGCAGATGCTACCTCTTTCTGAGGGTTTCCTGAAACCCTCTTGCATTGCTACGATTCCCTGAAAGGAACTGGCTTACAGTTATGAAGAAATGTTATGGTTTCCCTAAAGTCCCAAATTTCATGGAGATGTGCCATGGAAAAGTGTCATGTCAACCACTTGACCAGAGTTGAGAGGAAATACTCAATGGAGAGCAACTGCTCTTGGCTGAGAGTCCTCAGAGAAGTCACCATAAGGATAGCTCCTGGTATCAAGATGAAGGCCTATCTGGCCAACTTTTGTCTCCAAAGCAAAATCTTAAGGAAACTCACTACAGGCCTCTGAGCCTGCTGATTTGTCTTAGTTACTGTTCCAGTGCTATGAAGAGATAGACATCATGATCAAGGGAAATTAAAAAAGAAAGCATCTAATTAAGGGCATGTTTACAGTTTCAGAGTGTAAGTCTCAATCTCCATGGCCAGCAGCACGGCAATGGGAAATCAGTATGGCACTGGAGTGGTAGCTGAGAACATACCTGATACACAAGCTACATACTGGGCCTCGCATGGGCTTTTGAACCTCAAAGCCCATCCTCAGTGACATGCCTCCTCCGATAATGCAGCACTTCCTAATTCATCCCAAACAGTCTTAGTTACACCTGAAAACCAAGAGGTGAAATACCAGTTCCACAATTAATTAAAGCGAACTTGATTTAGTACCGGCCAGGAAGAGAGATGCATATTGGCCAGGTCCATATCCAGGAGTCCCAAAGAATGTCCGTGAGCTATGTTGGTCAGGTACCTATGCAGGCCAAACCTGCAGGGTTACCTACTTTCTGAATTCATCCCATTGGAGGCAAGCATACATTCTGACATACTTCCCGTCTCTATACCTTTAACCTTTACTTTAACTTTAACTTTAACCCTCTTTAACTTTAACCTTTACACACTCTATCTATAAACCAGACATTCAAATATACGAGCCTATTGGTGTCATTTTCATTCAGATGATCACATGGCTAAATGACAGAAGTTGGTAGGACTGTAGATACCCTTTTAAAACAAGCAAGAGAGGACTTTATCTGAGTATTTTACTTGCTCTGAGTATTGTTTATATTGGGGGTGGGGAAGCAAATGTTCACAGGGCACTCACTTGCTATGTGACAGGGATCTTGGAGGAAAGAGCCAAGAGAGCTAGAGAGAAGGAGGCAACATGCTCCTGACTTTAATATCATAAAGTGTGTATTTCCATAATAATGTTACTTGGCGGAAGTGATTTAGAAAATTAGATCTGGAAGAAAAGACAATTAGGAATGTGATAAAGCCAAGAACATGATAGCAAATGGCATCCTTGTGATAAGTCCACTGAAAAGTGACATACTTGCCCAAACATGTGGTGAAAGGCAAAACTTTTGCCAGAAATCTTGGCTCTGAGTGAGTATGAGCGTTAGGAAGAAATATATACAATAATATGGTTTCCACAGTTGTTGATGTTGGTTAAAATATAGACTTAGAGTCTAACAGGCCCTGCTGCTTGCTTTACTGTGGTTGAGGAAGATTGGAAAATTACATCCATGCTGCCACTTAAGTTTCTGGAAGGTTACTGGAGATTATGTACCTTAGAGTCCAGGGAAGTGTAATTAAATGACTCTGTGAACCTACCCCGGTCTAAGGGAGCTATGGACCCCTTTGCTATAAACTGTGGTCTGCATGACTGCCCTGTGAACTGTGTGACAGTCTCCTCTCTTTTCTCCCAGAGTCAAAGACAGAGCTGTTGGCACTTATTATGGGATTTGTAGCACACTGTGTGGCTTGTAGAATTCTGAGACAGAAAATTCTGTAAACCTCATGTCCTGGTGATTTCACATCTTCAGCCCTCAGGAATGATTCTTCTGTTACAAAAGGCAACCTCCTTAGTTCATATCTCAAAAGTCACACCTAGACATTGGCCCCTGGAACTTTCACCAGGGTCACTGGTAGTTCCTGCTTTTCAAATTTCCCCTAACTGTAGGTACACACACATTTTAGCATCTCCTCAGTCTACAGCATCAGTCTCCAAAGACCATACTGACAAAATCTCTACCCTTGGAGCCTCCTGGAGTCTGGAGGTAGCCTAGACAGAGCTCTGGCCATCTTTACTTTGGAAATCCTTGACCTTTCCTTCTGGTCTGTGAGGAAATATGGATTTATTAGGCTGAGAAAATTAACTTCATTCAAAATTTTCTCTGGATTCTGATGGTTTTTCTTCTCCACAGTCTGAAAATGTGGGGCCAACCAAAGCTTTAATGTCTCTCAGAAGCCCCTGGAATAAGTTGGTTGGACAGAACTCAGAACATCTCCACTCCAGTTGCCATCAGAATACACTCAACCTATTTTCTTTTCAGTAACATACTTCAAGGATCGTGTCTCTTAAGTAAAAGCTTCCATAGCTACAGTGCATTTGAAAATTTCCAGGTTAAATTATCTCCGAAGTTCTAAGACTCGGGATGCTAATTCCACAATCCAAACCTCACTGTTTTACATAGCAGGGATTGAACACCATCTCTTTGGTTTTAGAGAAGAAAAATCAACCCCGTCTGCTCCATGCATTTTGCCTGACATGTGGAAAGATGTTGATGGGGCTAAGACATCATCTGACTTGAAGAGCATCCTTGAATGGGATAAACTCTTCAATGATGTCTACTTGGACAGCAACTGCACCAAGAGCTACTGGAACCAAATGTTAGCTCTTCAACACATGGGACTATTTAAATCTAAACTAACTAAAAATAAATAAAATATAAATTACAGTTTTACAGCCATATTTCTGCAAGTTATGCTGTGCGAGTCCACACCAAAGTGTGACCAGGGAGAAACTAACCATGGGTTTTCTGCCTGTGAGATAAATGCTATGCTTGCTGGAGCCTTTCTATCATGACAGAAAATTCTAAGAAACACTACTCTTATGAAATGTAGGAGATACTAAGAGATCTGACCCATTTGGAGCACCAGGAAGCACAGGAACACAGGAATCTCATTTAATATCTCGATAAAAAAGAAAAATCTAAAGAAGCAGTGTGATCTGCCAGTCACTAGACTGAACCTCAGGTCCTATACTTGACCAGATGGCATCTGTGTTCACACACCCTGACATCTCTACTGGAGAGAGAGAGAGAGAGAGAGAGAGAGAGAGAGAGAGAGAGAGAGAGAGAGAGAGAGAGAGCAGTACTAGGAGGCTCTGAAGTTTGAAAGGAGGCATTAAGTTTTATACACACTCAATCAGCTTCGCGCATTTAAATAGAGACATTTAAACTCACATCAGGCACAAGCAGATGTGGTGGGAAATACTGTCAATTAGTGAGCAGCTAATTAATCTTCCTTTGCCACATAGACTCTGGCAGGAGCTAGAAAGTGCTGTTTTGCTCCGAGCTGTGGGAGAGCTTGCTATGGAAACAATGCATGATTATAATGTTGATTTCTTGACTCCGTGCAGAAGCTGGTGGGTGGAGGGTGGAGGGAAGCTCCTGCCAGCAGCCACCCTGCAGTTAGAATTGGAGAAGGATTAAAAAGTGGAAGGATACTTTAATTAGTGAACCGGAGCATTTTTTGATTCTTCACTTTTTATATAATAAGCATATTTTATCCTCATAGCATCTCCGAATTCAGATATTCCTCACTCTATCTTGTTATTTTGGATCTATGTGTTGAATTTTGCAATATATGGAGAGTCAGGTTCCTGAGAGGACTATGACTGTCCAGAACCTGATTTAGGCCATGCTTAGTCCAAAAGCTCATTGCCCACCTCACAGATCATTTCTTCTTTCCTGCCACTGTCACCCTGTGGCTGCCTCTGAGGTATCTATTTATAGAGACATGCCTTGAAAATGACCCAAGAAAAATTAGCATCTCCATGTGTCACTCCAGCTATAAGCGTAAGTAAACGTCCCAAACCTGGGATCATGAACCCTGTGCAGGTATCATGTAGGTGCAGGGCAGTAATATCAAAGAAAACATCATTTCATCCTAGAAACTGACTCCTGAGCTCAGTCATATTTAAGGCAGACCAAGCCTTTGGGGTTAGACACATTTCAAGTAACGGGATCAGTTACGTGGCTTTGGCACCCGTCGCCCCTTAGGAGTTGTTCTCTCTAGTTTTACGCTCTGGAACGTGTGTCTGTATGTGTACTTGTCTGACCTTTTCACTGGTCAGGATGATTCCCATTGATTCCTCATTGAAGTTCCTTTCACAGGAATCCTTTCTGACCACACCACTTTTGTAAGGAGTCGGGAGAACTGAACACTTTCAGGCCACTGCTAGGATCTCCCATTTATTTTTGTAACTAATGTATCACATTAGATGTTGGTTTATGTTTGTGGTTGATGTGTTTGCCACTCCCGTAGAATGGTAACTTAGCCTTTCTGAGATATAGTTTTTTTATCCATATAATAGAGTAATATGTGTGGGGTATGCAATCTCAAATGATAACTGCCAAAAGGCAGTGTGGTTTGCCAGTCACCAAGCTGTATCTCAGGTGTAGCACCAACCGAGAATCTTGCAGACCCCATCTACACACGTGACCTAACTTTGTTACTTCATGAGTAAGTGGATGGATGGAAGAGACAGAATGTATGTCACTATCTATGGCATTGTGTATGAGTACCATTGGGACATAAAAAATGAACAGGTATTTGCAAGTACATAGTACGTATTCTGTTTAGTAATATCCTTTTCAAGGTTTAGATCAATTTAAAACTGAGAACAAGTATGTTGAAAGCCTAATGCTCATATTGCTAGGGCAACATTTTAATTTCATTCATTTATTCATTTGTTCAATAAGCATTTTTCATAAATATACATATGAGACATTTATGTAATCTTGACAAAAGGAAGACACAGCCTTCCTTTGAAACAATTGAAGACAATGCTACAGGGAATGCTTAAACTATGGATAAATAATTAGAAACTAAAAAATTAATCATAAACATAAAGTAGATATATGCAAATCTATCTGTATGTATATATGATCTATGATGTCCAGAGGCTGTAGTTATGTTCTGGTTATAATTGAGAAAATCTCACGAAATAAGTGGATCTTGAATGTGCCTGGAGAGTGCTATATTTGGGGAGTGGAGAAATCTAATACTAGACACAGGACAACATTTAACTTCAGAGAGCTTACATTCTACAGTGGAGGGCAGACATTACAAAAGAGAAAGAAAGAAATCCACAGTGCCAGGACATGTGAAGCACACTAAAAAAAAAATGAAGTAGGAAAGAGGAAAGAGTGTGAGAGGTAACAGTAACAGAACTGCAGCCTTGGGTAGCAGAGGAGGAAGCCTCTGTTCTAAACGGTTCTGTCATTTGAGCAGGGACTTGGAGACAGTAGAGGAAAGAGCCAGAAAAATATGCCACGGAAGCTAGTTCATGTAGAGATAACATCAAGCAAAGTCAGAAGGCCAACCCGGCATTATGGACTAAGGGAAGAGTAAGAGAATATGCTCTCAGATGGGGTAAGCAGAAGCTAGCTCTAACAAAGCCAGATGTACCATGATGGTGACTTTGAATTTCTTTATAGCTATGCTGCAGGGTGTTTGGGACTTTGGGAAATGAGGGACACAATTCTGTTTTAAAGGTTCCTTTGACTAGTGGATGAAGAACTGATCTTATGAAATCTGGGCAAGGAAGGAAAAAGCTGAGACAACAACTACTCAGCAATGATGATGATGATGACGACGATGATGACGATGATGACTACAATGGTGTTAAAGAGCCAAGAGCTATTGTAAATGTTTCTCATATATTGGTATATGTAATACTACCAAAACTCTGGGAAGTGAAGCTTGTAGAGTAGGTGGCAACATGGTAGCTCATTGTTTTCCCATGTCCCTAAGGAGCACTCAGTAGTCACAATGCTGGTGATTTAAAGTTAAGACCATGGATATATGTTGAAGGCAAAGCCAATAGCATATATTGATGTGTTAGATAGAGCATTAGAATAGCTTAGGATGGAATAAAAATGAAAATATATGTATATATTCTATGGTTTGCATAGTTGTGTGTTTTCAAAATTCACATTGAAATTTAATCCACAAAGCAACTGCTTTAAGAGATAAATCTTTAAACATTTGTTCAGTCCATGAGGGATGGTGCCCTTATAAATGTCCTTTGTCATGACCTCATCAAGATGGTACCATCTTGTTGTGGGGACAGGGGAAGAAATGTTCATATTAGGTACCAAGTCTTGATTTTAGAACTCCCAGCCTTGAAATGATAATATGTAAGCTTCTGCGGTTCAGATGATTCACAGTCTTGGGTATTTTGTTATAGCATCTGGAGTAAACTAAGAAAACCTGTATCCTTTGCAGTGAAGATCCCAGGAGGAAACAGTAGGAGGGAACCTTTTACCCTTTGTTAATTTATTTTTATGTGCGAGCATTATATATAGCCCATATGAATATTTTAAGCCAAAGCTCAAGTATTAAATATTACCAATTCATCACCAATAAAACTACAGTGTTATTTCAGTAACAAATAAATGTTAAGAAATGAGTACCCCCACAGTGCCTGTTAAGCAAAGATAGCAGGACACTTGGGAGACCATAAAACACTCTCCATTGCCTTTTGATGTTTCCTGAGTGAAACACGCACATCCCTGGAGTATAGTAGTGAGACAGCCAGAAGATTGAAAGACAAAGGGGAAAAATTCCTTCTTATGGATGACGATTTTCTAGTAAATATTTGCTTGCTAGTCATCCAATCACTTAGGAGTATTCCGAAGGCCCGCCATGTCTGAGCACTCTGATAGCAAATGGAGGAGGGGCGTCTCTAAAGGTTAAAACATAGCCCCCCCCCTCAACAAACCTCTGACCATGTGAGAAACAGAAACCTAAAACACAAAGATCCTGTTTTGTTTTGTGTTTTTTTTTCCTGTCTGTAAAATGGTTCAACCCATGTGATCTATGGTTTCTCTCAATGCTGTTTCCTAACAGTGATCAGCCAACAGCATATGAGCTTATGTGACTTTATGGTCTTGGTGTTTGAACACAAAGGAAATCATGGATGATAGGAGAGCTTCTGTTTGAACAGGGAAAGCTGATGTGGGCAGAGTAGGACTGGTGAATTGGCCTCTGTGGTTCTCTCTGTCTCGATTTGTCTCTCTGTCTCTGACTCTGTCTCTGTCCCTTTCTCCCTTCCCTTCATTTCCTCCCTTCCTCTCTCCCTCCCTCCTTTCCTCCCTCCCTTCCCCTCCTTTTTTTTTCAACTTGGCAGGTTTGTTTAAAAAATATTTTATTAGTTTTAGTGTTTTGATCATATATATTGATTGTCAATACAAAAGGTTTTGCTGTAACACTTCCATGCTTGCCCGCTCTACCCCCAGCCCTGTCATTGCAGCGGCCCTCTCCATCTTTGCACACTAGGGGAGGCATCTTTTCCTCTCCATTAGGACTGATGGATGCTACACTCTCCTATCCCTTAGCTCAAAACATTAATATGTTAAGCATGGCAGGTGTTGTCAATGCTGGGAAGCCACCAGCAAGTATAAATTAACATGGGAGTGAGGTTAGAGGCATTAATGCTTGTTTTAGACTTCTCAGCGAAAGGTCTCCGTAGACATTTTCCTACTCAGTACATTGTAGGTGAGGGGGATTGTGCCTATAGAATAGATAAGCCTACATTAACTGTGTCTCTTCACTTAACTGTAGAGTCCTGAAACTCACCTACTAACTAAAAATGGGGTAGCAAGTATTTTGCAGGGCTATTTTGAAGATTAAATAAGATGGATATAAAGGTCATATATCAGAGGTCTGTCACACTGGAACCACCCGTTGTCATTGGAGTCTGATTCTCAACTCTAGCCCCAATAATACACAAGATGTGGGACATCCACTTTTACAGCTCATCATTGCATATCCCTAAGGGACCAGATGTTTCATGATGGTCCTCACTTCCCTTCAACCCCACCTTTCTATCCCACCTGTGACCCCAAGCTCTGGACCGCATCTTTCTCCTCCAGGATATAGGTAGAGAACTCCGTTCCCCGTGAAGATCTTTTCATCTGTACATCTGCACATGGCACAGGACCTCACTATAAATCCTTAAATCTGATTCCAGCATCTTAAATTTAAACTGATAAATAATAATGATACATAACCCATATTTATGCATCACCAACTATCTGTCAAGGGCTATATGCTAATCAGTCTACCTAAATTAATATGGTGGAATGTTCTATGACATATGGAAGTTTCTTTCAAACATTTTATTCATAATTACTTGTGCTTTTTGTCATAAACAGTAAAATACAAAAGTTCAATAACTTCCTTTAAGCCATTAAATCAAAATGATTTAAATCAAAACATATATCCAAAATTACTGTATTTGTCTAGGCATGTGCTAAGCATTGTACAAAAGAAATTGACAGAAGATAATTCTTGTCAGTAAGAATTTACTACCCAAAAAAGGCAAATCAATATCCTGTATCACTGAGGATAGGTCCATAATTATATTCTGCAGCAGCAGGAGTCAATCTTGCAGAGATGTCAAAAAAGTAAGAAAAAGACGAAGTGCATAAAACCATTAGCAGGAATCCAGCTAATTGTAACAGTCAAAACCCCTCATCTTCCCCTGCCATCATGCTCTGTTTTCTATTTTTAGGACACAGCAACAAACGACAACAGCACTTCTCATCAGGGAGGTAAATGATGTGGCTGATGTTTGTAATTCCGTGGATGTGCTGGTTGGTGGTTGTCTCAAAGGGAGAATGAGTGACAGGGAGCTGCCAGCAGACACAGGAAAAGAATACAAATGATTTTCCTTGAAGGGATGCGAGAGCCTTCCTGCAAGAAGACAGGGGTGCAAGGAAAGGGGCCTTGCAGAAAGACTACGGTTAGAAACACAGCTTTTCCCACCCCTACATGGTTTAACCTAGAGCGTGTTTGGCTGATGCTGAGGCATAGGGCTGAAGGTATACTGAGTCCTCCTGGATTGGAGTGGGGAGTGGTATGTGTGTGCGAAGCTTTCTACTCCTCCTATGATATTTCTTTATAGTTTTGGGAGTGCAACGTAGACTTTTTTCTGGTCTTGTATCTACTGCTCCTGGTGCTGCCCAGAGCAAATTATTTTTTAGCTACATCAAGGTGATGCATTTTGCCCCAGGGATGTTTACCTGCATCTTTCATCTCCTCAGGAGCTAGTGCAAGTCGGTCTTGCACTTTGCTGGTTAAAAGAGGTAGGCTGTAGTGAAGTACTCCGTGCAAGAGTCTCTGAGATCCGGCATCCCAAGGAGACCCGGATTCTGTTCTGTTTGAAGTCTGATTCACACCGCGAAGCAACACCCAGACGTGAAAACTATACTTGTACAAGTTTGTGCTGCCTAGCACCAGGGGATGATCTGCTTCCTGATGGTCCAGGCTTCACCACAGACCGCCATTCTGTCTTCCCGGGGACTACTTATGATCACAAATGCTTTCAATAACCAATAATCCCTAAGTTCTCAGCAATCAAGCAAGAGGAAGACCAACTCTCTTTTCTACTTTATCCAGGTAGAAAATAAATCAGTCCAACAGCTGTCATATTCTAAGACTGAATGTAAAAGACAATTATCTGTGCACTAAATTTGATTTCACAGGTCTACTTATTTGGGGTTTGTACTATAAAAGTTACATAGCCTATCATAATCCATAATAAATCATAGTTTGGCTACCCACTCGCTATCACCCTTCCATGCTGAAAATTATCTTATGAGGTTTCCATTTCAGTAAGAGTCTAAATACTCATCCTGTGAATCAAAACATATTAGCTGAAAAAGAACAATGGTTAGATAAGTTGTTAACTTGTAATTCATGACTACCCCCAGATAATACAGGCAAACAAGTAAAATTCAGATGAAATACATAGACTGTTAACGTATTTTAAGGTGAGTGAAGACTGGAAAAATTAAGCCAGATTCACAGCCAGCAATGGTAACAGATCCCTGTAATGCTAATTTTCTCCCTCTGGAGGTGAGAACAGGAACTCTGGGAATTTAAATGCCAGCGGAGCTACTCAATAAAGCCCATGTTTCTAAAAGAGAGAAGAAAAGGAGAGAAAAGGAGATTCAGGATTCCATTCTCAGTTTAGGATTGCCATGTCTTGGATTCCAAATTAGAGGTGGTAATTGTCCCATCTCCATTTCCTTGAGTTTACAGCAGAAACAGAGGTTAAAGTTATAAGCAGTTCAGGAAAGATTAGCATCCAATTGGAATTGCATTATTTGATATGAGCAGCAAGATTTTCACATTGGAGCTACAGTTCTTTCTGATTGCTTGAGTACAGGTAATAGCAGCCATTTTGTATCAGTCCCTCCGCACAGCACACTTCCCCCCACTGAGAAGACACCACCGGCAGACTCCTCATCCAGGCATGAGAAAGGTTCGGGGCCTGGACACCTTGAGTGGGAGGCAGTGACAATTAAACCAATTAGCCACTTCATAACCTCCATCTAGTCTGAAGACAGGTTTTGTTCCTGTTTCTTTATGTACAGGATGATCAGCGTGTTTTTTTTTTTTTTTACATGCAGTAATCATTATTCTATAATTACATTAAATGCTAGCTTCTGTGGTTCCTCTTGAACTCTGTGATGCAGTATAAAGCAGCCCACCTAGGCGAGGATGAACTTTCTAGATTAGACACAATATACTGATTTAATGTGGATACAGCTGAATCCCAGCGGGGGTGGCTGATTATTTGTGGTGGTAAATGTTAACCAGTAAGCAAGAAAGTGCATAGTCATTGTGCTTTTGTTCTTAAACACACACACACACACACACACACACACACACACCTTTCATTAAATTACTGCCTAAGGAGTATTTGTAAAGATGATTTAAAAAAAAAACCCAGTCAAATGGTTTCTTTCTTTCTCTCAAGGGGAAACCAATAACTTGCTATTAGTGAATTTGAGGAATTTGAAGATCAGACAATGAAAGATGTTAGAATCTTTTAATGACTGCAGACTGTCTTACCAGATAATAATATATAATCTTTGGGGTGATCTTGTCCATAGATGAGAAATACTGCACGTACTTACCAGATGACTAGACTTCCCTCTACAGATGACTAGAATAGCCTGGACCACAGACATTCAGTGAGGACGAAGCCCCTACAGAGCCCAGTGGTCCCCAAGGATCTGCAGGGCCCTGGCTAGCAGGGCCAGGATGGAGATTTTTGGCCCCGGGGTGCATCTTGCTGTCTTTTTTGCCAGTGTTTAGCATGTGACCATTTTTCCTGCCGGAGAAAACTATCCAATCTCATGCTGTTTTGAAAGAAGAAAAAAAGACAAGCTGGAGAGAAATCAAGCAATTCATTCATCCCCACATAGCAGGGGGATAAAGAAAACAAAGGCTGGAAGTGGGGAATAGTTAGACGCCTTGGAACTGACAATCAAAGGGGCTCCAGAAGTCACCTAAGAGCTTCTTTACTTTATGGAAAGTAAGTCTGAGGCTGCCTTCTTGGTCATGCAAAGATGTTACGTGTAGCCCAGGTGTCTCAAACTTTCTGGAGTCAGCTTCCACTCTTGGTGCAAAGATTCCCCTCAATCCCTGCAACACATACCTTATTCTACACAGTGCTAAGAATGAGATGTTAGCACTTGTCTCCAGAGATAATCTAATTTCAATGCATAGGAGGAAAATCTATACCATGAATGCATGCTTTAATTGTTCTCTAATGGAAATACAGGAACACTGAAAGGAAGCTCTGTGTATGTTTTATTTTTTTGGTGTGTATGTTTGTATGCTGAAGGTGCACAGTTATGCACATGCATGTGGAGGACAGAGATGCCAAACTTCAGGCATCTTCCTCCATTTCTGCTTACATTGCATCTCTAAGCAGGGTCTGTCACTTGACCCTAGCACTCCTCAGCTAGTCTACCTACTCAGCCGGCTCCCAGGATCTCCCGTCTCTGCCTCCTGTGGCCTGATAGGATAAATGGTAGTGATGACAATAATGAGATACAGCCATCACAATGTGTTAGCAAGTCACGTGAGAGCTGGAGAGCCAAGCTCAGGGCTCCGTGACTGCATGGCAAGTGTCTTGCCCACTAGGCCACCCTTCCACCTCCAAAGGGAGCTGTAAAATTAGAAACTTTATATTTCAAATAAGTTGTGGTGGTTTAAATAAGAATGGCCCCCATAGGCTCATAGATTTGAATGGTTGGTCAACAGAGAGTGGCACAATGTGAAAGTATTAAGAGATGTGATCTTGTTGGAAGAACTGTGTCACTGGGGAGGGCTTTGACATTTCAAAAGCCCATGCCAAGTCCAGAGGCTCCCTCCCTCTCCCTCTCCTTCTTCCCTCCCCTTCCCCTCCCCTCCTCCCTTCCCTTCCCCTCCCCTTCCCCTCTCTTCCTCCCTTCCCCTCCCCTCCCCTTCCTCTCTCCTCCTCCCTTCCCCTCCCCTCCCCTTCCTCTCTCCTCCTCCCTTACCCTCCCCTCCCCTTCCTCTCTCCTCCTCCCTTTCCCTTCCTTCCCCTTCCCCTCCTCTTCCCTTCCCTCCTCCCTTTCCCTTCCTTCCCCTTCCCCTCCTCTCCCCTTCCTTCCTCCCTTCCCCTCCCCTCCCCTTCCCTTCCCCTCCCCTTCTCCCTTCCCCTCCCCTCCCCTTCCCCTCTCCTCCTCCCTTCCCCTCCCCTCCTCCCTTCTCCTCCCCTCCTCTTCCCCTCCCCTCCTCCCTTCCCTTCTCCTCCCCTTCCCCTCCCCTTCCCCTCCCCTCCTCCCTTCCCCTTCCCTTCCCCTTCCCCTCCCCTCCTCCCTTCCCCTCCTCTTCCCCTCCCCTCCTCCCTTCCCTTCCCCTCCCCTTCACCTCCTCTCCTCCCTTCCCTTACCCTCCCCTTACCCTCCCCTCCTCCATTCCCTTCCCCTCTCCTTTCCCTCTCCTCCTCTCCTCCTCTTCCCCTCTCCTCCTCCCTTCCCCTCCCCCCTCCCTCCTCATCCCCTCTCCCTCTTGCACTCCCCTCCTCCTCCCCCTCTCTCTCCCCCCTCCCCCTCTTCTCCCTCTTTTCCCTCCCTTCCCCCTCCCCCTCCCTCTAACTCAGCTGTCTGGTCTGTGGATCTGGGTGTTTTCGAACTCTCAGCTCCTTCTGCCTGCAGAAGTACCATGTCTGCCTGCAGGTGTGTGGGGGCTTAAAAAGGAGAGGATGGGGGCTAAGGGAGTGTGGCAGTGTGGGGAAGGGGGTCTTAAAAAGAGAGGATTGGGGGGGTCAGGAAGTGTGTGGCGGTATGGGGGAAGGGGGTGCCCAGGCAGGCCCCTGTCCAGGCACCTCTACTCCCTGAGGGACCACACACACACACAGGCATGGTATAGAATAGAATTTATTCAGAGTAGGGGATGGGAGTTAGTGGGAGAAAGAGAGAGAGAGAGAGAGAGAGAGAGAGAGAGAGAGAGAGAGAGAGAGAGAGAGTATGGAAGTGGAATGGAGGCCGGCCATGACCACGTGGAGAGGGAGCCCAAGGGGCAGAGAGGTGAGAGTATGTGGGAGAGCGGAGAGCAAAGAGGGAAAGGAGGGGCAAGTAGCCCCTCTTATAGTGGACCATATCTCTGGGGTGGGGCATACCTGGCTATTGCCAGGTAGGTGTGTGGTGGAGCTTAGACAGAACACCAACAAGGTGGTCATGCTTCCCGCCATGAAGGCGATAGACTAAACTTGAAACAGTAAGCACCAATATAATGCTTTCCTTTATAAGAGCTTCCATGATTATAGTGTCTCTGCAGCAACAGAAAATGACTAAAATGCAAGTATTATGAAGTAGCATGGGAAACAAACAATTCTATAGGTGGAAACAGGATCCACATGAGGAGCGCCTTTGTTGTGTGTGTTGGGGGAGTGGTAAATTCCATATGCCCCACACAGAGAGGTAGAGGACAATGGGCCTTGTCACTTTGAACTCTAGGTCCTTCTGTGGAAGCTTTGGTTGGGTTGCCTTTCTCTACATCTTACAGCCCTCAAGCTCCTAACATGCTAAAGGACTGTAAGAAGAAAGTTCTCAGGTAAAACCAAATATCCAGTCTCATTCATCCTTTACCTCCCAAAGATAATCTTTTAAACCCACCCTTCCTGTGGCTCCTTATGTATAACCCATTCAGATCTGAGTACTCTACATTAAGAATTCCTGAACATTAAAAATGATTAAATACTGGAGAGCATGGCTTTGGATCGTTAGCTATATGGTATTTAATGGGTGGATTAAAGATACTCATTAGATGAAATTATATTGATGCCTAAACAACTTCTCTAATTTACAGCTTATAAAAGTCAAATTCTGATTGCTGTAATTATTCCCTTCAATATGTAAAAATATGTGAATGTGACTCCATAAATGAACGAAAATCAGAAAAAATGATTTGCATTAGTCACCTTGTCTCTGTCTTTAAGAGAAATCAAATTGCTATTATTTCATTTTAAGTTTGACTCATTTCTGTTAATGCTTTAGAACAATGTTTAACCGTCTCCCCAGATTCAATTTGAAAACTTACAAAGAAATGCTGATGTCCATGTGAAGTTCTGAAGGTGCTGAGAGGGGCCAGTTTGTGTCTCGGGCATTTTGAGTGTTTAGTTCTAAGCACAATGCCACCCTGCTCTATCATCAGAAACAAAGAACAACAACAACAAAAATCTTGTCACAGAGTTCGCCATGCTAATCCTTTGTAGAGAAGACAAAGAGAGCATCTTCCATTGTCTCTGTTTTGAGATTCACAAAGAACCTGCCTGGGAAAGGGCAGAATCAACAGCTCTCTGCAGAGGGGGAAGGAAGCCATCTGATACTGCATAAGGCCTCATTTCTAGGCAACAGAGGAGCTGGGAGCGCAGGGTCTGTCTTCTCATTTCAAAGCCTCTGTTCTCTTTTCTCTATGGTTACTAAAAATTGTCATTAAAACTGATTAAATTATCAATAAGTGTTTTCCGTGACTAACAGAAACCTCTATCCTTGGTTTTTATGATCACTTCCAGGAACCAGCTCTTCGTAGCTTTGTGCTCACCTTGAAAAACTAGATGTCACACTCCCAAAGTGTGATGCGGCACGTGAACAATGGAATTATCCCTAATAGAGAAGACATTTTGTCCCGGTAGAAATAGATGAACCATTTATTGTCACTGAACTATGAAATTTGTTTCTAATGTAGTTAATAAATGCAAATAATTTCCTTCAACTGCTAAGAGGAACTCAAGTAAGCAAGACAATGAGGCAATGGTTTCTTTCTTTCTTTCTTTCTTTCTTTCTTTCTTTCTTTCTTTCTTTCTTTTTTTTACTTAGTGTCATTCAAAGACTGCGGGGCATAAAGGGGAAGGCAGGCTGTGACACAGCCTGTGCTGTTTTAATCACAGAACCATGGGAACCAGAGCATGGAACCAGAGAGGAAGCCATGCCCAGCATACTGCTCCCTTTCTTCGGTCAAGTCAAGGTAGTCAAGGACCCAAGGAGTCAAGATCCTCAGAAACCAGGCAGGCTGACACATACAAACTGTACCTGACTGAGCCATAGGGGAAAGTAACATAAAGTTTATCACTAGGACGGGACAATCTTCTCGGGTCACAAGGTAAGGGGGAACCCTTTCTGATAAAACACCCCAAAACACTAGTGTTTATCTAAAATGTCCCCAGACCACAATTTACCTACATTCTGGGTCGTAGAGCCCCTTGCCCAGGATGAAAGCAAGCTCTCTGACTTTCAGTACTTCGCCTTTATAAGAAACATAAAAACACATTGCCTGACATATGACCCTTGATGAAAACTCAGGCTTTGGATTCCAAGGAAAGTATGAAATCTGAATTCTTTCTCAAAACAAAACAAAACAAACAAACAAAAAAAAAACCAAAACAAAACCCCACAGTGCCGGAACGCATGGAGAACTGGACCCCGTTCACGGCATGCGTCAGCATGTCTGATGGTTTGGCAATACTTTGAGAGCAGGAACAGAAAGTTGGCATGCTAGTCCCTGCTTCAGCCTGTCCCTCAGCCACGCCCTTTTGCTATGTCCATGCCTACTTTCTCGATGCCTCCCCTTTCTCATTCTCCCGACTTCCCATACTTCCTGTTTGCACAGGGCCGTAGCCTCTAAACCGCACTGCCTCGACACCCGTCTCCTCACCTGCAGCACTCTGAGATCTTTGATCCAAAGTTTCCTAAAGAAAACCCACGCACGAGCCAACTCTTACACACGTGGCAGGCCCTTGAGCAGAGCTCTCGCGCGGGACCTGGAAAGTCTGTCCACTTCACAGGTGGTAGGGCTCTCTCCTGGTCTGGTCAGCAGAAGCTAGGTGTCAGGTACACACAGAATAAGCGAACAGCAGAGGCCAGCACTCGGACTCCTGAGAAGAGGCAGTGAGACCCAAGGGTTAAGTTACCTTCTGGAAAGTCCTCTTTCTAGCTCTCTTTCTCTGACAAACATTTTGAAAAACACCATTTTGGAATGCCAAAGCCACCAGTGTGATACTTCTCAAGCTTGTACATATCTGATGTTTTACCTAAATATAAACTAATGCCCAAGGGAGAAAAGAAAGTTAGGGCAGTGACTCTCTATAATAAGAGAGCAAGCATTCTATCAAACGGGAACTAAGCTGATCATGTTTCTGATGCTGAAAGGACCATTACAGCAATTACTCAGACTGCCACTAACGTGCTCAGGTGACACAGTGGCCCTGCAAACTAGGACCACAACTCCTAGGAGCACTATCGAGCCTAAGGCTTGAATTCATCTCCAACACAGATCTGTTCATTTTCACCTCAACTCACCTCCACTAAGATTACCAATTTTGATATAAATGGGCTTACAAACCAATATAAATTAATGTTTATTATAATTTATATTTTGTATTAATATAATATAATCTTTATTATAATTTACATTTGGTGCTAATATAAATTAATGTGTTTATATAAATATTCATATAAATTATCATATAAATTAATAAAAGCCAGCATATCAAAATATATGAATGGGGTATATACTTCAATACCTACAATCAAACTCTACTATATACACTATATTGGGTTGTATAGTGTTTTATTATTTCAAATTTTTTCCCAGATGCAGTTTTCAATTGTTTAAAAAAGAGATAAGTGTACATTTCTTTTTTAAAAATGTCACACTGAACAGAAGCCTTACTCTTTCTGTTGTATTTGTTGATCACTGATTACCCATGACACTACTTCCCCACACAGGTCTTGAATGTTGAAATTGAAACAAAATATTTACCTGCCTCACAAAAGTTTGAAGCAGCAATTTCTTTGTTGAATTAAGAATAAACAAAAAATTTAAAATGTCTCTACCATTCCCCTCATGGGAGATAAAACATCATGTCCAAGATAAAGGCTTTCTTACAAAAAACATAAATGAAGGAAATTCTATGTTCCCAGTGACAACATCCACAGTGGTATTATTTCATCAAAATAGGGTAATTTCTCTGACACTCAGAGTTAATATACTGGCTTAGCACAGGGAGATCTTGTCACCGTGTCCCTATAGACTTTAGTCGATAACATTAGGAGTAATTACACTGAGCAAGGTATCAGGGCTCAGGTATGTAACTTGGGAGGCTGAGGCCCTGGAATCCCAAGTTCTTGATCCAGACTGGGTTATAATAGTAAGTTCAAGACCAATCCTTGTCTAAATAGTGAGACTCTGTCTCTGAAAAACAACAATAATAATAACAGCTAATAACATTATTAATATTTCCATTTTCACTATTCAGTTATCACTGTGGTTGAGCACTTCTGCCCTATGTAACTTTTTAGACGGTACTGACCCTACTCAGGAGATAGAAGTCAGATAGAATAGATTTTAAATCACAAGCTTGGGAAAGACGTTTCAACGCTTGGTGCTATTCCATGTTTGCATTGCTGAGGTGACGGAGGGTGCTGTTTGGGGTTTGATGAAATATTCCCCCAGAGACATGGCCACATCCCAGTCCCTTAACTTGCAATGTTCGGAAAGTTGTGTTTCTTTATTTGGAGGAGTCTGTGTCCTTGTGATTACGGATTTGAATATGAGACCTCCCCTGGTTATGCAGGTAGGTAAATGACACACACAATGCTTTGTCTTCTTTGGGGCAAAGTCTTGCTGTAGCTGCAGCCCAGCTCGTTAGCTTGGATCTCGTGATCCTCCGTTCTCAGCCTTCGAGCGCTGAGATTCTAGGAGCCTGCCATCATGCTTAACTCTGTGGGCAAGCGCCCAGGAAGACGCACAGAGAAGAAGACGATAGGAAGACTGCGCCAGATATGGAGGGGATTCCGCTCCTAGCCAAGGACTTCCAAGACGAGAAGTTGGAAGACACAAGGAGAGATTCCTCCAGAGTCTCTGGAGAACGTGTGCCTCTACTGCGGCCTTGGTGTTGAGTGTGTACCAGAACTGAGAGAACAGAAACGTGCTGCTGCTTGTCTTACTGTTCCACTGCTGTGAGGAGACACCGCGACCAAGGTGACTGAAGAGAGGAAGGATTTAAAGTGAGGCTGGTTTATAGGTTCCAAAGGTCAGTCCTTGGGAGTCATGGCAAGAAGCAGACAGACATGGCACTGGAGCAGTAGCTGAGAACTTTATATTATAATTCTGAGAGAGAGAGAGAGAGAGAGAGAGAGAGAGAGAGAGAGAGAGAGAGGGAGGGAGGGAGGGAGAGGGAGGGAGGGAGGGAGGGAGAGAGATCGGAAGACTGGATTTAGCTTGGCTGTTTGAAACTTTGAAGCCCACTCCCGGAGACATACCTTCACCAATGAGGCCACACCTCCTAGTTCTTCCCAAACAGTCCCACTCCCTGGTGACCAATCATTCATGTCTGAGCTTATGGGAGCCATTTTCATTCAAACAAGTTAGTCTGTGGCGATCTGTTACAGCAGCCACAGGAAGCTAATGCACTCATCTTTTGGCTTCAGACTGTAATGGCCATTTTGAGTTGCTAGGTTCCCTAGGATAGAGTAGCCAGGGGCAAAGTTTTGAACATTACTCTGCACAGGATTAGAGAAATGGAAAGTGCCATGCATTACTCAAAGCAAAATCTGCACAAGGAGGTACAATCCTCAATCAGGTCAGGAGCTTAAACGGCAGACTCGGGGGAGTGGTACCAATAATACTGTTAGAGACAAACAACAGAAGTTGAATCCTGGGATTCCATGTTCTACCACCAAGCTACTTAACTAGCTCTACAGGAGGCAATTTAAAATAAAGGCTTCTGTAAGCATACTACCAAGAAGAATAGATTCAGGCCTTCTCAGCACAGCATATTCCCAAATTCTGTAACTCATGGAAACTTTTGTGAATGGCTAATTTGGTACAGTGTTGGGTGCTATAAATACAACATCACAGCTGATAACACAGATCCTAAGTGTATACACTTTAGTGGCATAGACTTGGAGGCACATTGGACTTTAATTACAGCAAGATGTAGTAAGGAGTTGTTAGGTTGTTCCAGAAGCATATAACAGAACATCCAAGTAAGCTTTAGGGGAAGAAGTCATCAGAGAAGATATATTTGAGTAAAAGTTTTTAAGGAAACTCAGATTCGTGACTTAAACATGGATGACAGTGGCAGACACAAGTAGGCAATCCCATGATGGGATGTGCTGACCAACCTCAAAATGGGCTCTGTGAAGAGATGACAGATAACAACCCAGGAGGACTTAAATTTACTGAGATTTTTTTATGGAAACTTTCCCCAGGTGTCTATAAGCTTTCCCACACAGAAAAAGAAAAGCTGGAGACAGTATAATAAAACAGGGAGCCTAAATTGATTGCAAACATTCCGGGTAGGATTTCTTACACCAAGGATATGTGGGAAGTTACAGTAAGGCACACAGGGCTCCTAACCACCCCTCAGAACTTTGAGGCCAACCATAAACCAAAAGGCACCTTGAGCAAACTATCAAAAATTCTCAACAACTGCTTTAAAGTTCTGCCTGTGCCTCTGACCCACATCAGAGCTGCCTCCTGAGAGAAAGTTAAAGTCCGCCACTTACAATGTTACCCAGAGGGCCCATGCCAGCATGATCTAGCTCCAAAGTAGGTCACAAGGCAGAGACTGACCTAGAAATCAATCGTAATCAATACATAGGGCAGATAACATTGACACTAGGTCAGAAAACCTACACCTTCACGGAACTGGGTGCCTTTAAAAACATGGGGAGCAGCAGCCCCTCAGGACTAGTCTAACTCAGTTTGGACAGAGCTTTATTTAATCTGATATAACTTGGATTTTCTGGATCCGGCCTATCAGAGCAAAGAGCACGACCCAAAAGACTTGTGAAAACCTACGAATGTCTGTTCCTATGAAATAAGACCCAAACTCACTTCCCCAAAACCAAAACAAAATGAAAAATCTAAAAACTTGAATACCGAGAGGCAAGCAGTACCTCCTTCTCTGGGTGGCGTGCTCTTGGCTGGTCTGTTTAGATGTGTATCTTCCGTCATCTGAGTGTTTACTCTGTTCTGTGTTTAGCCTAGAAGCACATCTAACACAATTGTCTGACAAGATACAGCAGTAAACATCCATCCTGCCTCCTGCTTTGTCGTTTTGTCAGCCTGCTCCTGCTTTGGTCTGAATTCCCAGGGATAGTGTCTCTATATGTTCTGGGTGACTAGGATTAGTACTGTCGCTCTTTGGGGTTTACATGACAATTAGATGCGCTTTACAATGTTGCAGTAAAGCATCCAGGAGTTGTGCCACACATCTAATAACCTCAGCACTGACAGGCAGGAGGATCAGAAGTTCAAGGGCTAGCCTGGGCTACACAGTGACTTCCTAGCTAGTCTAGGTCAATGTGTCAAGACCCCGTCTCAAGGATAAAACAAAGTTACAATAAAATGATTAAGAAAGGTCCTCAGGCTGTGGTGTTAAAACTCACCTGATGATCCTAAGCTCTGTCTCACTTTAGCAACAAAAGGGTTTCGCTCTGTAATTTGGACGGTGCTGTGGGCTTCCTCCTCTCCCGCCCCTCCATCTATAAGTGCTAGCCAGTCACTGACACAGACGTCTTTGGTAAACTCCTGTTAGTGAATGCCCAGATGCTTTCTCCTTTATTGCTGGTAAGTTTTTATGGTGCAAGCTGAAGATAACCATCTTCTGCCATTTCAACTACTCAGCCATGTGCTCCTTACCTGAAATCTGACCCCAAATAAGTCTTTGTGACTTGGAGCTGTAATCTGAGCATGCGCAGAAGTGTGCTCTGTAACTGAGCATGCTCACAAGGCGCTCCCTACACAAAATGCTTTCTTACATGGAAATGCATGGGCTCCCAGGATAAAATCCCAATGTTTCCTCTGTTTTGGGAGGGTGTGGCTTTGGAATTCATTCTCCTGCTTCCTTGAAATGGGAGGTATGTAATACACCTTCCTTCCTTGTTTACAGAAAGGGCAGTTCTCTAAGCTGGTACGTTTTCATTATTGTGTTATCAAAGACTTGAGGCGGGAGAGAGTTTGATATATTCTCTGCTTTCTTTGGATAGAGTATAGTACACTGTATTTTAGAGTCTGCTTCTCTTCCATTCCCAGATTGCTGAAATTCCTGGAAAAGATGAAGTTCTGATTAATTTTAGTAAGCTGTTTTCTTTGATTATATTGACTACCTATCAAGCGCCATTTGGTCTGCTATCAATCATTAGCAGACTGCATTCCATTAGCAGAATTACTTAGCTGAATAAGACTCAGATCGTTTTTCTAATAAGGTTTGTCATAAGCATGAAGGTGAACATGCAGTTCATGACTCATAAAGTGCATACATCCGGTGTGTGTTCTCAGGAGGAAAAGACTACAGCCAGTACAGAATCAAAGGAAACCGCCCGGAGGCCTTGAAGAGGGCCTTGAAGAATGGCTTGGGTTTTTTCTTTCTATTATCTTTTATTCATTATTATTGTGTGTGTGTGTGTGTGTGTGTGTGTGTGTGTGTGTGTGAGTACAGGCACACATGTGTGGGTCTCTGCTCTCTCCTTTCTGTCCACCCTGGGATCAGGACAACCAGGTTGTCAGGATAGAGCAGCAAGTGCTTATACAAGCTGTGCCATTTTGATGGTCAGCGTGGGTATCTTTCTTTTTTCTTTGACACAGGAATAAGGTCTGATTATGGGCAGATGAGTCATGCTTAACTCTGTTCTCATCCATGAACTTTCCTGGAGAACTGATGCTACACGCTTCTCAACTTTTGCCATTTTCATATAATTACATTTTAATATAATGGTATTGGCTGGGAACTGAGACATGACGTAAGGCCTTCTGGCCAGAAAGAAGCAACCTTCCCCTGGTCTCAATAGTCCAGGCCACTGCTGTGTCTCCTTGTCCGGTCTTTCCTTTGTTCTGTCACCAGCTTACAGGGTGTCTGGCGTCCCTGTGGCATTTTCTGGACAGCTGTATTTGTGACATCTTTGATTCTTCTCATCAATTAACAAGACATTTGGCATCATCCCAATCCTCCCTCCCAGACATTGCCCCCCTCTGCCACATCTTTACCCACATGTCCTCATAGGATAATTTCTGCTTTAAATTAAATTAAAATTTTAATTTCCATTTTTTTCTATATTTGGTTTTGTTCTTTCTCAAATGGACCCTCTTGCTCTGAGAACTTACTTCATTTATTATCTGCTTTTATTTTTTATATGACAAGTGTCCATACATACATACAGTACATACATACACACACTCACACGTAATATACACGCACACTACACACTAACACTAATGCATACACATATATACACTCACACATACACCACACACATATACAAACAGATACACACAGATACCACACTTATGCACACACTAACACTCACACACATGCACTCACACATACACCACACATGCAGACAAATACACATGAACATACACACACACACCCCACCACCACCACCACCATCACCACCACCACCACTGCCGACCACACACACTTTTAAATAATATCTTTTGATTTGTGCCCCAAAATGTTGTTACAGTGTAACTGTGTTCTGATTCCATTATCCAATAGGTATTTTTTTTACTTTATTTTTATTTATTTATTTATTTATTTATTTTGGTTTTTTTCGAGACAGGGTTTCTCTGTGTATCCCTGGCTCTACTGGCTGTCCTGGAACTAACTCCGTAGACCAGGCTGGCCTTGAACTCAGAAATCCGCCTGCCTCTGCCTCCCAAGTGCTGGGATTAAAGGCGTGTGCCACCACCGCCCGGATGTATTTTTACTTTAAAAACATGCCTCAGGAAGAGTGAAGGCTGAGATCCTACACTATAATTTAGCTTCTCCAGAACTCTACATGCAGGCAAAAGCTGTGAGCTATCTGGGCCTGGCTCAGAGGACAGCCTGCAGCTGCGGCAACTGTTAGTTCCAGAGTATGTGCTCTCTGCCAGGTTCCACAGCTCCAGCCCTCCTTGGATGTTACAGAAGGAGCCAGACATTGTGTTCTAAGTGTCAATGCTTTCCTCTGAGGAAAAGAAGGTCCTTCTTGCCTGCCTTCCCTGCTTCCTCCTCCCTGGGATGCAGGGAAAGCAGTGAGCCCCTTTGACCACTCTGATCATGCAAACATAACCAATCTGGAGTCTGCTCCTGACTCTGAGCAGAGAGAAAATTCTACTTGGGTAGCCATGGTCATTTAAAAATCACTGTTGGACAGGGAATATGGCTCAGATGCTTAAAAACCAAACCACACCAAAACAAAACAAAGCAAAACCCACTTGCTCTGAAAATATGTGGCTCCTGAGTTTGAAGCCCACCTTCCTCAGAAGCAGGATGTGGAATTTTAACATCTATAATCCCAGCACACCTACAGACTTGAGACTAACACAGTGAGAGGGATACACAGGAGAACTTCCAGCTAGCCTGCTGTACCCAGTGTGAGGGAAAGAAGAGGACCTTCCTCAACAACTTGGAAGTTGAAAGCCTACTGACCTCCATGTGTGCACTGTGACACAGGTGTTTGCTATCTTCCCTCCACCCCCAATCACAGAAGCAATATATAAAACAAGTCACTGTAGTAACAATTAGCATTATGTAAGAACACAGAAGGTTTCAGTCAGAGAAGGCGAGAGGACACAAGGAATGTTATCACTGATGATAGTGAATGTGGGTGGGTGAGTTGGGTGAGATGTCCAGAAAGAAGATTCTAGAATGTATTCACAAAGTTCTCATGAGCTACTTTGGTTTCCTTCAAAGGCTAGAACTGGTGTTTGCAGTGTGTGTGTGTATGTGTGTGTGTGTGTACGCGCGAGCGCGCGTGTGCGTCTGTGTGACACAAGTCACTAACTAGTATAACACTTGTGTCCCTTTATATTCTTATCTTGGCAAGCTATTTTGTCTTTGTAAATATTCACACTTAATTAGCTGCCCAGAGGAAATTGTGCAGTTCCAATTACTGCCAAGCAGTGTAGGTGACAGAGGCTTGGCATTAAAAGGTTTTCTCCAGAAGGTAAACTTTTTCCTCAAAAACAAATCATTTTACAAATGGCACATACATGTTACTAAGTGTCAGTGTGCCTTTATAGAGTAAAAATCTAAGATTGTAAGAATGAAATGCAAGTAAGTACACATATGCCTGTTCTAAGGACCTTCTTGATCTGCTATAATGATACATTTTGGTTAACATAGCATATGTATATACATACACGCATATACACACACTCATACACAATCACACATATACACACATACACATACATATATGTGTGTGCATATACATGTAATATATATATGGTTAATATATCATATATATATATTCAATATATCCAATATCTATCTCTCTATATATATGTATAGATAGATAGATAGATAGAAAGATAGATAGATAGATAGATAGATAGATAGATGATAGATAGATAGATAGATAGATAGATAGATAGATAGATAGATAGATCTAGAGAGAGGACTGAGGAAGTGGAGATGAGCTGCCATAACATCAAAACAAATGCCATTCCTTTATCTTTAAATTCGTGTTTTTATTCACCATACAACACTCTACCGACATGTTCTAGAGCGATAACAAAAAACATATAAGACATAATCCCAATTGAAACACTTATAACCCAGTGTAACAACTTAAACACACTGTGGAATAAACATAACACAGATGACAAGTGACAAGTGTCGGTCAGGGGCGTGAGTGAGAGCCCAGGACAGTCACTGAGAAGGCTGCCTGCCTCCCTGCATGTCACAGCCTGTGGCTCCTGTGGTCCTTCCTCCCCAGCTATGGAGTCTTTGGTCCTGAGTATGTGGTACTTACCTTGTTCAGCTTGCTGCACTGGGAAAGGCTTCATTTTATTTCAGAAGCAATCATTGGAACGGGAGAAGCCATCATTTACTGTGGCCTTTGGAATGAATAAGCCACAAAGTCGTCTCTTGAGCTACCATAACCATTAGGAACTATACACAAACAAAAACCCAAATCGATAGTTAAAGTCACAGTGAAATAATGTCCTGTTTCTTCTTTCTAGAAGAGGGGTGTGAAACACACCATTCTCTTCCATCTCTTCTTTCCCATCATACACTGCTGTTTATGATGCTAACAATTATGGCAATGCAGTTGCACTCGCAGTGACTCAGCAGCAGCCGCCTTCCAGAGGCATTCAGTTGTCACACACATGGTGAATAACGGCTCACTGAGATGTTGCTTAATATCTGTAATCAGTTTTAGTCTGATGCAATTCTCAAAATGCATTCTTCTTCCTCAATAAATGATAAATTATAATGCTATTGCCTGGCAAAGAGAGAGTCATTTTTCCCCAGCCAAAGATTTATTTCCCAACCACGTTGTTTTTGAATCCATGAGTGTCACTTTTAGTTGTTTCCAATTCTCTAAACAAGTTATCTGCCAATCACCCAGACGCGAGAGGGCCAACGGTAGAGTGTGTCGCTACTGAAGAGGAAATGCTCTTCATAATGGAGGCAACTGTCTGCCTGAATCTGAGGATAGGGTACAAAGAATAAGAAAGGATATACAAGTGGTAAGGAAGGACAGATGGGACAAGGAAGAAGTCATGCCAGGATAAGGAAGCAGAAATAATGTCTTACTAACAAAACTGCATGAATTCAGGCTATACATTAAGAAGTTAGTGTCCTTCAAATAAATTTTTTGAACTTTTTTAAACTGTTTTTTTACAAATCATTTTTCTAGGTAAAGAAATGGTGTAACCAATATTTCCAAGAGACAAATTTATATTTCAAAATCCCAGTGTCTGTTTACTGAAGCAGTAAGGCCTGGTGTAGTTTTACGACACTGCATTGGCCAACAGTTTTTCCCACCATGTTGCATAAAAGATCAGAGTATAAAACATCCTATTATTCCACCTTCTCCCAGCAAAATTGCTTCAGATTGATGCTTTTCTGTTAACCTGATGGGGACTGACAGACTGCTAGCCATTATTCTGTGTTTCTCAGATTATATTCCCACCAGGTTCCTCTAACCAGGTATGTCCCACAGGCACAGGAAACCAGATATAGACAAACTGCACGCACCAGATCCTTCTGGCTTCTACTGTTTTTAAGTAGGTAATGTAAAATCCCAAAGTAAGTGGCTTTACATGCCAAAGCGTCCAACCTTCACCAACTCTGCTGTTCTAATTTGCACTTAAATAACATTTCTCAACCTGTGTGACCCTTTTGGTGTCAAAAGACCCTTTCACACAAGTTACTTAAGAGCATCGGAAAGATCAGATATTTACATTACATCTCATAATAGCAAAATTGCAGTTATGAAGTACCACCAAAAATAATCCCATGGTTGGGGGTCACCATCATATGAGGAACTATGTTGAGCTGCAGCACTAGGAAGGTTGAGGATCACTGCCTAGACACTTTTTACCATGTCATCCAATACTTCCAATACTTTCCCAGCCAGGTCCGGTGCAGTCAGTTCAGCTGTACAGCCTGCCCATTGTAACACATCACCCATACTGCAAACTCATCAGAATTCCTTGTTTTGTAGACTTCTTTCCAAGAAGTTGCATTTTGCTTATTCTTTGCTGGGAAGGTTCTTCTAACTTGTTTATTATGAAAACCATGTGCAATTTTTTTATTATATGTTTTTCTTTTTTTTTTTTCACCAGGTTATCCTGGAACCCTCTATGCAGCCCATGTTAGCCTCAAACTCACAGTTACCTCTTCACTTGGCTTCCCTAATGCAGAGATTATAGGTACGTGTCACCATGCCTGCTATATGGAGACTTAGAACACAGGCTTCAGAACCAGAGCTGGCTGGTCATTTCCTATTTTAACTGGTTGTATAGCATTTCATTGGTTGCTCTAGTCTGTGCCTCTGTGCTAGCTTTAAAATGAATAGAGTGTTTACAATCTCCAAATCATGCAACACAAAACAGGCTCTCCATTCTATAACCTATAAGCTGTTCTGGGGTTCCCTGTTTCAGGTTGGCCTCAAACTCATAAGAAATCTATTCCCTTAGACTATGCACTGATTAATTTTTACCAACTTGACACACACTAGAGTCCTATAGGGTGAAGGAACGGAAGAATTCCCTCTTTTTTAAATCTTCTCCATTAGATTGGCCTGGGAACATGTCTGTAAGCCATTTCCTTGATTTAAGATTGCTGTGGAAGAAGAGGACCCAGCACACTGTGGGTGGTCCCACCCTGGGCAGGTGACCCTGGGTGGTTTAATAAGTTGGGCAAGCCATTGACTCAAGCCAGTAAACTGTTCCTTCATGGTGTCTTCCATCTGTAAACTTGGTGCCATTGCTTTGGCATATGCAGATTAAAAAATTATTAAAATAAACACTATCGTTAGTGAAGAAGTTCACTATTTACTATTGCTGCCATGATCCATGTTCCTGGTTTTCTGCTCACATACACTAACAGTACTGCAGAATTCACAATCACTGTTACGTTTGGAGGAGAAGTAGTGAGCATCAGATCAGTAGTTGGATGGTCAATGCACTACTTTCCCTTCCTGGCTCACCCCAACACCCTAGGACTTTCTATATAGATTAGCAGAGTCACCACTTAGTCATATAGGACTACAAAGGGTGGGAGGGTCACAGTACTTCTCTCAAAGGACTTTAAGTTCCATTAAACATATAAAAGAATAGGCAAGTTTCTCTTTTTGTCAATGGTCTTCACAATATGAATTCTCATAGGCCGGTATAGGTGGCAATGGAGGAGGCAAGGTTAGAGGAAAAAGCACAGAACCCCAAAGCAGGCACTTGCCAACCAAGAGGTGGTGTTACATTCTCTTCTAGGGCATGTGGGTAGTTGGATTTTGTTGAGACGGCTCTTGTTTTTCTGAATAGAGAAATGCAAGTGTGTGGCCAGAGCAGAACCGTTTAAGACTAATCGTTCTCAAACACTAGGAGGCAGAATCCCCTAGGCAGCTTGGTAAAATTCATTTTCTGGCCTCATCTTCCAGAGTTTCCCATCCAGTAGGTCAGTATGAAGTTTAGTAGCTGCACTTTCATTGGTTTTTATGTGAGGCTGATACTGTTCTGGAACCACAGCTTGAAACATGCCACTGTGCCCAGAGTGAAAGCGTCTGTCCGTCTATCTCAGTTACTAGACACCCTACCTCCTCTCTGTACCACACAATCCACAAAGCCCATGCTAAAGTTGGGGGAATGAAAACACACGCATGCAGAAAATAACAAACCCACCTAGTTCTAGTAGCTTAATTTATCATCTTGAAAACAAAGCCTGAAAATAAACCCACTGCCCATGAACTGAGGAATGAGCAGACTTTGGGATGACTTCAGATGAAATGCTCCTAGCATGAAGATGGATCAGTTACTGTCACGTGCAACCACATGAGTGGAATTTAACTGCATTGTGATAAATAGAAGATGCCAAACTTAGGTGGTTACCTGTAGGAAGATTTCATCAGTGGGGCATTGTGAAAATGTAAACTTACTGGTCGTTTTCCAGAGTCTAGCAGTGAGAAGAGTTTAATCTGAAAAAGACTATAGGGCTGCAAATGTCAATGTCTTTGAGGAAGTACAAGTGGTTATAAGTCATTTCCTTCTGCTGAAATTCATCCAACTATGCAAAATAAAAGGTAATTTGTATACTATTCAAATTATACCTCATCAAATTTGCTTAATATAACTTGTTATTCTAATTAGTCAATGTCTAGTGCTCCTAATTAATAATGTTTTCAACACCCTTTTAGCCAATTGAATGAAACATAGTTGAGTGCTACATGACAACATTTCAGTCAAGGACCTACCAGTTAGATGAGTCGTTCTCAACCTGTGGGTCTCAACTACTTTTCAGGTCATATATCAAACATCTTGCATATTAGATATTTTCATTACTATTCATAACAGCAGTAAAATTACATTTATGAAGTACAAACAAAATAATTTGATGGTTAGGGGTCATTACAACATGAGAAACTGTATTAAAGCGTTGCAGCATTAGGAAGGTTAAGAACCACTAACTTAGATGATATTGACTCCATAAAGCTATCGCTTATCAATTTTGAATACAGATGATGCTGGCCCCATGAGACTCTGACAATCATTTACTGATGTAGCAGTCTTCATTTGGTAAGTCACTGTACCAGGTTGACATAATGATAATTTACCACAATCACCTAATAATGCATATCTTAGAACTTAGCCCCATTACTAAGAGAACAAGATCACTTGAGCACCATTATATCTAAATGCACTAGGATTTTGCTTTTTTCAAAAACGAGCAGTTCAGGGGCCAGAGAGACAGCCTAGTGGTTAAGAGCAGTTGTTGCTCCTGCAGAGGATCAAAGTTCATTCCCAGCATCCACATGATCACTCAGAAAACTCTGCCACTCCAGTCCCAAGGAATCTACCATCCCCTTCTGACTTCCAAAGGCATCACGTGCACACAAGTTGCATGTACATACATGTGGACAAAACGCTAATACACATTAATAGTATAATAAAGATTTTAAAACTAAAAAAAATGCAAAGTTGTTCAGTTTGTGCCGCAGAATCACTAAAAGCTAACAAGATATTTCTTCTTTTCTTGCCACTTCTAGTGCAATTTGTGTTCCCTTTGTCATGCCAGGCTAGTCATCGTGAAGATTAGACCCTATCTTTCAAACTGCTCACTGGAGATTAAGTAAATTTAAGGGTTGGCATGAAAACATTCTAAATGGTTTGAGTTCATTTAACATTCTGCATAATAGTATTTTTGCTCATACATCTTATCAATTAAGGGGTAATTTCAGATAAGTGAGTATCATTAGAGAAAGAAGTATTAAGTGGAAGATATTTAAGCACTTATATTGGCCAGAGCAAGAATAATTTGATTAGATAATTTGGACAGATTCCCTCTCTTTGTGATTCTGTAAGAAACAAAGGAGGCGCGTATCAGTTCCCTGGGGGACTGAATGGAATGGATAATCCTGTGGTCAAACAAGCAAAGAGAAGCCCGCTGCTGAAGATGGGGCTCTCCGTCTTCATCGAGGGTGCTTTACAGAACTCCATTAAGATAATGGTGTCTCTTCAAAGTACTGTGTGCTTCACGGTGTGTGTAGGTACTTGATTAAATGGTAATTCACCCTCTGCTTATCTAATTGATCTTGCTTTTCCTTCCTTCATCCTGCCCTTGAGATATCCAGAAGTAAATGGTACATAACCAATAACAATTTATTTGCTCTCCTCATCAGACAGTGTCAAATTCCATCCACCAGTACTCTGGATCCTCCCCAAACCCAAAAGATGTTGAGATGAATCTGGGGAGGGAGAACTTAATTTTTTGGGAGAGGGCAACACCTAGGTTTCCTGAGGAGAGGAAGCCATTTTTATTTTTATTTTTCAGAGAAAAGGGGATTTACCATAATGATTACTTGTCCCCTAGCCCACTAATCTGCATTCACTATGTAACTCAGTGAGACAAACCCTCATCATAGGAGGAAGATGACAGGGCAGTTGACAGGCAGTTCCAAAGGCCTAGAGAACAAATTCATGTCTATACTGCTTCTGACAAAATGTGGGGTACTCAATCCTCTGCCATCATGACATGAGATTTATACTTCTGATAAAGTGATTCATTCTGGACAAATCCACTGAGCAACCATCATGGGCTGGGTGCTCTTCTAGACCCTAGCAACTTAAAGGTGAACAGATAGAAATAGTTAGTTCCTCTGACAGTTTGAGTTCCAAAGGAGATGTAGAAAATAAATAGAGAGGAAAGAAGATAAATCATGAAAAGAATGAATGAATTCTCCAAGCACAATCATAGTTTTGGATACAAAGATAAAAAGAGATAAAGAGATGAAGATGAAAAGGGGGTGTAGGTGATACACCCACAACGGCAGACAACCAATGCTGGAAATGAGCACATCAAGATGCTTTCCTTGATCCAGCAAAAGAAGCACTGGCCTGCCAAACAATTGATTCAAGCTTGTAGATTCTAGATCTGCTGAAGAATTCATTTCTGTTATTTTCTGCAGTGACCTCTGTGATCAAGTGTTACAGCTGCCCTGGACCACAGATGCGCTCATAACCATAAAAGCAACAGAGAAATTTTGATGAGTTAGAATAGATACCAAAGAAAGAAAGTTAAAAACAAAACCAACAACCAACCAACCAACAAACAAAATAACTCACTCAAAAACTGAGGAAGAGAAAGAATGGCATTTAGAGGCCATCAATATTCAATGTTCATGTTTTTAACATTTCATTAAAATATTCATATATTACCCAAACCATAAAATAGTTACTTTGTGCTAAGAAAAGAGTAAGTGGAAGAGAAACTATACTGTTCTTTGGCCTCCAAGGAGGGGTAAGAATGATAGGTTTAACAAAAGCCATGCTTGATAGATGTTTAAATAAGTATTTAATTACAAAACACACACACACACACAACACACAGCGAAAGAAAGAAAAGAGCACCACATCACCCCAGCTTATTTAAGGAATACAGTCCTTCCCTTTGCTCCAGTGCAGGAGTGGAAGACACAGCAGGGACTGGGAGTGAGCTGTAGGCAAACCTCCTGCTGCTGTGCTATGGCCAGAAGCCAACGGACTTACATTTACAGAAGAGTCTTCCATCATATTTTAAAGTAACTGTAGGGTTTACTCCATTGAGTCATGGAAGCGGTGCTGGTTTTGAAGACAGGAAACAGTCATAGAGAAAGGGTGAGGCTTGACACTGAGAGGCCAGGAGAGATCATAAGGAAGGTGCAGCCTCAGTAGCAGTTGAAGGTCCAGGATTGAAGGCGGTGTCTTAGTTAGGGTTTCCATTGCTGCAAAGAGGCGGCATGATCAAGGCAGCTCTTATAAAGGACAACATTTAATTGGGACTAACTTACAGGTTTGGAGGTTCAGTGCAGTATCATCAAGGCAGGAAGTAAGGCAGGGTCCAGGCAAGCATGGCACTGGAGGATCTGAGAGTTCTATATATCTTGTTCTGAAGGGAACCAGGAGACTGTCAAAGCCCACCCCCACAGTGACACATTTCCTCCAACAAGGCCACACCCATTCCAACAAGACCACACCTCCTAATACTATCCTTCCCTGTGGGACAAGCATCCAAATGCCTAAATCCATGGAGGCCAAACCTATTCAAACCACTACAGGCATCATGGAAAGAAGCCGAGGCTTGGCACCATGAAGAAAGCCCAGAGAGGCTGCTGGTATAAGAGCAGCACAGTTACATGAAAAGAAACCCAGAATTTTGAAGATGCCAGTACTATAGGAGGATCACCAAGAACAGTAGCAGTAGTCCAGTGGAATATGACAGAGTCTAGAAGACAAGCTGTTTGTGCTGCAGAGGGTGGAGCCAGAAAAAAGAACCAGGCCCTTTGGAGAAGCCCAGAAGACTGTGAGTTGATCCCAGATATGGTATATTGAGTTATTTACAATCGAAGTTTGGTTTTGATGTAATTTGAATATGACTGTACCCTGTTTCTTCCCTCTTGAAGAGAGATTTTATGTGAGCCCACAGCTAAGAGGCTTTCAGTTTTAAAAGAGACTTCAGATTTCATAGGAGACTTTGAATATTTTTTTAAGACACTGAATTTTTATAGTTTGAATTTGTACGTACTATGGGACCTTTTAAGGGTGTAAAATGTTTTATATTGTGATGCTTATATTAATGTGTGATCTTGGGGGTGAATAAGAAAGGAAAGATTGTGGTTTTACAGTAATATTTTTTTTATCAAGTTGACAAGGCTTCAGTTATGATGCATAATGGGTTTGTCAACTTAACACAAGCTAAAGTCATCTGAGAGAAGGGAACCTGAATTAAGAAAATGTCTCTCGGTGCTGGTTCAAGTGGAGGTCAGCATGCAGAAGAATGTGAATTGATCCATCCTTGTCTCCTTATACTAAGCTCAAATCCAAATGGATCAAGGACCTCCACATAAAGCCAGACACTCTGAAGCTAATAGAAAAGAAACTGGGGAAGACTCTTGAGGACATCGGTACAGGAAGAAAATTTCTGAACAGAACACCAATAGCGTATGCTCTAAGAGCAAGAATTGAAAAATGGGACCTCATAAAATTACAAAGTTTCTGTAAGGCAAAGGACACCATCAAGAGGACAAATCGGCAACCAACAAATTGGGAAAAGATCTTCACCAATCCTACATCAGATAGAGGGCTAATATCCAATATATATAAAGAACTCAAGAAGTTAGACTCCAGAAAACCAAACAACCCTATTAAAAAATGGGGTACAGAGTTAAACAAAGAATTATCACCTGAAGAACTTCAGATGGCAGAGAAGCATCTTAAAAAATGCTCAACTTCATTAGTCATTAGGGAAATGCAAATCAAAACAACCCTAAGATTTCATCTTATACCAGTCAGAATGGCTAAGATTAAAAATTCAGGAGACAGCAGGTGTTGGAGAGGGTGTGGAGAAAGAGGAACACTCCTCCACTGCTGGTGGGGTTGCAAATTGGTACAACCACTCTGGAAATCAGTCTGGCGGTTCCTCCGAAAACTGGGCACCTCACTTCCAGAAGATCCTGCTATACCACTCCTGGGCATATACCCAGAGGATTCCCCACCATGTAATAAGGATACATGCTCTACTATGTTCATAGCAACCCTATTTATAATTGCCAGATGCTGGAAAGAACCCAGGTATCCCTCAACAGAAGAGTGGATGCAAAAAATGTGGTATATCTACACAATGGAGTACTATTCAGCCATTAGAAACAATGAATTCATGAAATTCTTAGGCAAATGGATGAAGCTAGAGAACATCATACTAAGTGAGGTAACCCAGACTCAAAAGGTGAATCATGGTATGCACTCACTAATAAGTGATATTAACCTAGAAAACTGGAATACCCAAAACATAATCCACACATCAAATGAGGTAAAAGAAGAAAGGAGGAGTGGCCCCTTGTTCTGGAAAGACTCAGTGAAGTAGTATTTGGCAAAACCAGAATGGGGAAGTGGGAAGGGGTGGGTGGGAGGACAGGGGGAGAGAAGGGGGCTTATGGGACTTTCGGGAAGTGGGGGGCTAGGAAAGGGGAAATCATTTGAAATGTAAATAAAAAATATATCGAATAAAAAAAAAAGAAAAGAAAATGCCTCTCTAAGAGTGAGCTGCAGGCAAGCCTGTAAGGCATTTTCATAATTAGTGATTAAGTGATTAATAGGGAAAAGCTCCACCCATTGTGGGTGGTGCATCCCTGGGCTGGTGGTCCGGGTTCTAGATGAGAGCAGGGAGAAGAAGCCGGGAAGCAGCACCCATCCATGGTCTCTGCATCAGCTTCTGCCTCCAGGCCCTACCATGCTTGAGTTCTTGTCCTCAAAGACACCATTTCCCTCTAATGGATAGGAGAAGAAAATGTTGAAGGAACTCAAAAAGGAATGACAAAACATTGGGAGATGTTGCAAAAGTAAGCAGGCAGGATTCAGGAAAAAAAGTGGTTTTAGGCCTAAAAACTATATTTAAAAACACAGAGCAGAAAACATATCACTCAAAAAATAAATAAATAAAAAAGAAAGGAAGGAAGGAAGGAAGGAAAAAAGGAAAAAGAAAAAAGCAATGTTTATAATTCAGAGAAGGAATTAAACATAAGATTATAGGTAATGAAGATAAAAGCTCTAGTATCTTACAGTGGATGTGTCCCGAAATGATGTTAGATTAAAAACTATACAGATTCACTGTATCCTTTAAAAATACCCTTATAATTAAAACCCCAGTCCTTGAAAAATTAGTGAATTTAAGTGATAAACAAGGATCTTACAAAAATCTCTATGGAAAACTAAAATTGTAACATTGCTTTTTTTTTTTTAATTTGTATAAAATACTGTTGCAAATATTGAAGTCTCAAGAGTTTCACACCCAGCAAAATTGTCTTCTAAATCAAGTTTAGAAGTTTAGAAGTGTTTAAACAATTTCAGCCATGAGAGAGAGAGAGAGAAACTGTACATCATGAGCCTCACTCAAAAATAAAAACAAATTTCCTGAAACAAAGAGACCGAATCCTTTTTAACCAGAGATAAAATTGCAAGTGAGGAGGGCATAGGAAAGGGCGTGGCGGTCAGCATAAATCCCACTTTCCAAGTTATAGACTTGGCAGAATTATAAAGATAGCAGACATTCCAGGTTAGAGAAAATGAGAGAGAAAATGAGAGAAGCGCACCCAGCACAAGAATAAGAGGATTAATTTTCTTACATTTATAATGGAGAATTAGTTGAGATGGAAACTGGTTACTAAGTGTGCACTCACACCCCGACTTTAAACTTGTTCTGTTTTCATTATCTTTCTTCAGACTTGGATAATATTTCAGAGACTAAAAAGCACTCGTGATGAAGAAATACATTATAATCTTATTTTAGAAAATTATGCCTCATTATTCTACTGTCTGTGTAAGTACAGCCCAGTTAGTGCTTCTCAGCTGTAGATGGTAATTACTTCTGTACTATACTATCAAAAAAATTTTATAGATTTATTCCTTCTATTTTTCTATATTGCGTGAGAACTAATAATGAGAATGTGGGTTTTTATAATAATATTTTATAAAAATCTGGTCCATGCTCTTTTATGCAAAAAGATTCAGGACCAGATGTGTTTCAAAATTAGAAATTTTCAATTTTTGGGAAGGCATAGTAATATGGGACTTTTGTCCTGAGTCCAGCCCCCTATAATCAAACGTATTGATATCCCCACAGGTGAAGTCTGAATATCCACACAAAGGGTGAAATTGTTTCTATAATTAGCTTTTTAAGGATTCATTCAGGTCGGGGACAGCAAATCATCAATCACAGTGATTTTTTTTTTCTGCAAACCAACTAAAAAATTCCATTTTCACAGCTCCACAGATTACAATTTTATGAAAAAAAAAGACACATGGACCATTCTATTTGATGTTGATGCTGTAAGCAGTTGGTGACTTAAAATTGTGTGAATGTGTTGCTGTTCTAAGCTAGAGACTGTACATAGCCCCTGCGATCTCCCATGGTGTCTGGGGGAGGGGCATACCTCTGCACACCCCCACCATAACCCTCTGTCCAAGCCTTCCTTCCCATACCCCTTCATCTCTCACTCTCTTGGTTTTCTCAACACAGACAGGCAGGACGCTGGAGTAGAAAGAAGACCAAGGTGAGAATTATTTGGACTCTGACATCTAATCCATGTGTGCCTTTGGACAGGTCAATTTCCCAAATAAGACTGTTTCTGCATGACAGAAGTATTTGTAGCACCTTTTAAATCTAATTGCAGTTAGGTATAAATCACATTTTATATCCAACTGCTAAAGCAGTCCATCTCAAATGGAAAGGAAGGGAAGAATTTGTTAATTAAGAAGAATGAGTGGGAGGGAAGACCACTAGTGGCCAGGAAGCCAGGCTTAGTTGCCAACAGTCTAGGAGGCTTAAACCTACCTTAGCATGAACACGCATGCTCTGTGAACATCCTAAACCAAAGATAGCTCTCCCCACCCCACCCCCTCTCAAACTACCTGTCAGACCTTTTTATTTTTCTCAGTTGCTTTGAGGTCAGGCTATCTAGGACAGCCTCACAGTTCGCTCCATCTCCCTTCTTGGGGTAAGTAGCCACCTGTGGAACTAGTCAGGACTGAGCGTTGTGTCCTTTGTGTCCTGTCCAAAGTTCAGCTGGACTGTAATCCAAACCCTGCGTTTCTATAGATGTGCCAGAGCCCAGTGAAGAAAAACAAGCCACACTGACGTTTTTGCTCCTCCATTGCTATGAATCATTCAAATCTGTTTAGAAATAATGGAAGTATGCCTTCCCCTGCTAGAATTCCTCCATAGTGAGCATGTAAGCATATTCATCAGACATGGACTTGGGTAAAAAAAGCTCCATTCTGAGCAGCTTTTGGCTATGGAAGCAATGAAGCTGTGCTAAAAGATCACTTAGAGTCATAAAAAGCAATTGGATTGCTCAAGTTCTATCAGCACAAGTTCTGGAAAGATTGTGTGGAGGAAATCTCCAGCTTAACAAGCTTTGGGCCCATTAATAAGCTGCAGCAGGAAGCCAGCTGCTGGCTGGCGGGGCAGAACCTTTTACCCTGCATGTCCCTTTGGTGGTTACAGATTCAGGGCCAGCCAGCCTCCCGCAGGGGCTGCCTATGCAGGGGATGCAGGATTCATGGCTGCCCCATAGCTCTGAGCATCAAAGGAAAAAAAAAAAAAGGAAAGAGGAGGAAGCTCACCACAGCTTATTTCCTCTGATTGATGTCCACATGGGTTCTATCCGCACACTTCTGCAGTGATGGGTTAGAACCAAGGAAATCTGTGTTTCTGGGCATGTGCTCAAATCAGCTAAAGCTTCCATTTCTTGGCTACATAATTTTATGGCTTCTGCGACAGGAGAGGCTATGAGAGTGTAAGTCCCGGGGGCTGAAACTGTGTGATTCTCATCCTCTAGACTAGGGCCTCTTCTACATTACTACTTGTGACCCCATTTTCCCTTGAGAAATGTTCCCATGACCCTTAGTATATAGATGTATAAAATAGGAATACAATTTAACTTTTTCTGATGATAAATCACAACGAAATTTATTTTAAAATAATCCTTTGCTATAATATAACTTTACCGTTTAGTAAAGATGAAAACAAATTCGCATACACGGTGAGATGATTGTGTTTGTTTTTTTCATAAAAAACTAATTCTTGACCAAATATTTGATACTTCAGGGTATGAGGTATTATTGCCAATGTTTTTCAGAGTTGATTGATATTTTGATTTTATAATCTTCACTGCTGAGAAGGATAACAGTTTTCTTTTATGAAGTTCAAGTCAGAGACTCAAATAGCAATTTTTAAAAATCAAACATTCTAACACAATGTAACTCAAAACTACACTAATTTGATACCTATATGTGAGGTGTGACAGTAGAAAATTATTACCAGTCTGTTTTTCTATAATTAGACCATCATGATTCTAGGGGGATAGATAACTCCATATGCATAGTAAAATCTGAAACAAGGGTTGTCTCAGATCTGGACTGTGGTCTTTCATGTTACAGTCATGGTTATTGGTGACATGGCCTGGTTTCAGGCATGATGCAAAGTACACACGTTACATGTTCAGAACCAAAACAGCAAGGAAGACACATGACGCAACATGGCAGGAAGTCAATGACTGCCAGAAACACCTCAGATGCATTACGTGTTTGATTTTGACTTACCTTTGGTTGGTCTATATTCAGAGACCTTGGGTTGTTGCCAGGTTTTCCATAAGCTCATAGGCCGGTACACAAGTGTGGGATTATGATTCACAGTTTAAGAACCAGAGTCATAAGCCAACCGCTAAGTTGGCCTGTCTATATCTTTACAGAGTCGTGGAGTGCTTCAAATCAAGCCCATGTACCCCCAAACAAGTGTATGTGCATACACATGCACAAACACATGTGTACATATGTACATACACAGACACAGAAAGGGAGAGAGACAGACATATGGACAGAAACAGACAGAGACAGAGGAATAAATATATGTATGTATATGTATATATATATGTATACGTATATATATTGCTTTTTGAGCAAACGGAATTCATATTTCTTAGACACACAATGCCATACCCTCACGTTCCTCAGCCTGCAGAGAAACTAGCCATAAGCTGGCGACACAATTTGCCTTTTAAATAGCTATTTGAAGAATCTGTTTCTTCTACAAAAATGGTTTCCAGCCTCTAAACACTTTCTCCAAAACACTGTGATGTTCAGATGAGTCTGCATATCAAAAGCATGCTGTCACCTTCAAATCCTACCTTAACTACGCTGGTGTATCCCAGAACAGAAGCCTCTGGAGACAGTCATGGGTATTTGGCAAAGATAAAATAAATAAAATTTTGGCTCAAAGTAAGTTGGAGGAGTTTTAGGTTAAGCCAAATGTCCTTACTAGAGAATTTTCCAGAGCTTCTAAGTCCCTAATAGGCAGTTAGAATTTCCAAGGGAGCTGGTAGGTGCTGCAGAGCCATCCAATGTACCTTACCTTAGAATCGTTTCTCAACAAGAATCTCAGGGGATATTTTCTGGGACATATTTAATTTTAACATTCAAGTCACATTGCTGTGAGTATAAATGCGCTGAGCAGCCTGGCCATGCCCTTAATGGAATTAACCAGAAGGCATAGCAGCGTTCATGTTTCTGCTCAGAAGGGAGCCTATTTCTCAGTTTGGAGCCTCAATCAGAAAAGTATTTCTCATGCTGGAAAGGAGGCAAGAACTTTATCACTTCATCACCATTTAGACAGGATATGCAGGCAGAAGGCAGATCACACAGAGCTGCTGGGGCACGTAGCAGGGTGCCACATTCCTGGGCTGATTAATAAGTGACAACTGCTTCTAGACTTGCAATAGAGTTAGCCCATCATCAGTTGGAAATGTATTTAATATTTACCTGCTGAACACCATAGCTTAGCAACACAGAACTCTGGACTAGCAGTGAGTTTCTCCTGTGATCACTGCATCACTACATGAAGACTGAGCGACACAGCTTTCCAGCATCCCGAGAACATCGTATTGTATATTGCTAACCCAGAGTGGGGGGATCAAAATTCAAAAGTATGACTTCCATTGAATGCTTAGATCTTTCGTACTCTTATAAAGTAAAAAAAAAAAAAAAAAAAAGCAAGTTGAATTGTTGGAGACCAGGGAGGGCATTTTGTACAGCATGTGAAAAGATGCAAATCTCTGTATATGTATCACTGAATAACATAATTTATAAATTCCACTGAAAAAAGTTATGCAGCTCAACTATATCAACCTTGAAAGAATTGTTCGCACATACATACAGAATTACCACAATCTGGTTGAAGCCAATCAAATAAAAAAATCAAGAAAGTTTCTTAAACACAAACTTCAGTTCACAGAATGAGAATTTGAATATCAGTAACAGAATACTATCAGACATAGTATTAGTTATATGTTAGAATATATATAAAATATACTTTTCACATACTTCTCTAATGATATTTCAGTTGGTTCACATAAAGCCGCAGTCCTTCCAAACATTATTAGAGACAAAGATGTAGACAAGATGGATTACCCAAGCATATAGATCTCAGCTATTCCTATGCCTTATAGAGTGGAATTTCCCTATGGAGAGTGTTACTACTATGATTTACTTATGCAAGCCCAGGAAGACTTCCAGGCTTATCAGCCTGAGAACAGTTTTTAATTTTGTCTTTTAAAGCACACTTGAGCTAATTGAAGGTTACGTCAACATAAAGTCTACTTTCTGGTTAACATACCACTTTGAGAAGCTGAATATTCCCAATTCAAATTATGATTATTATATGGGATGCTCTATAAATGGTCTATTATTAATTGTAGAAAAATAATGGCAGTCAGTATTAAGTGCCCACAATATGACATATATTCAAGTGGTCAGGCTGGGTCCAATTTGCATTCCTACATTTACTACCCTGTTTTGAGATATACAACAAAATATCTCCCTGAACCTTTGGACAAAGTTAATGATAATGTTACACAACTATTGACCAAACCCGCAACTTTTACTACAGATGATTCCAATGCTTGGAGAGATGAGTCACATGTGTGGAGGAGAATTTATATGAGAACGCATAAGTCCTGGCTTCATTTCTTTACAAGCAAGTCAGTAAACTACTAGCCAAGACTGGGATCAAAGAGAGCCAGTGACAAGACTGTAGACATGTAGACAGAGACGGCCATTATAGCTTCTCGGCTTCTCTGAAGGAACAGATACGCAAGGTGGTGGTAACCAGCCTGAGTGGGTTACCAGGTTATTCAGTCAGACAAGGAAAGTTGAGAATTTTCTACCACAAAAGTAACTGGAAATAGTCATAACTGATTTAAAATAAAAGCATTTTGGAGAGAGATGGTGTGGTGGTTTGTATATGCTTGGCTCGGGGAGTGGCACTATTTAGGGGTGTGGCCTTGTTGGAGGAGGTGTGTCACTGTGGGTGTGGGCTTTAAGACCCTATGCCTAGCTGTCTGGAATTGAGTCTTCCACTAGCAGCCTTCAGATGAAGATATTGAACCCTCAGCTCTGCCTGCACCATGCCTGCCTGGATGTTGCCATGCTCCTCTCTTGAGCCTCTGGACCTGTAAGCCAGCCCCAAGTAAATGCTGTCCTTCTAAGAGTTGCCTTGGTCGTGATCTGTCCACAGCAGCAGAACCCTAACTAAGACAGACGGGCTGAGAGAAGTTAAGGGAGTGAAATGTTGAGAATCAAATTGTAAGGAGAGCTTGTCAAGCTTAGAAAAGGGTGCCCACTGATTTCAGTTAATTCATAATCTGTTCAGATGCAGAACATTATGATACATCGCCATCAGAGCCCATAGTTCAGAGTCTTCCTAGTGGCATGTTTTATAGGGCAAACAGGAAGTGGCCTGAAGTCCCATGAAGACCACAGAGGCTGGGTACATGGAAGGAAAGGTGGCCTACAAGGTGTCTCAAAAAAAAATTAAAAGCCTCTGTCCATAATTCTTGGGGACATTAGTATGCCCCGATCTATCATCTAGCCCCTCAGTGTGACACATACCACCAAAGAGAGCAATCGTTTGACAAAGAAGACAAGGTCAAACAGAAATGCTTCACTTCTTCCAACCAAACTCAGATGGGAAGGCCCGGGAAGGCCTCCAGCCATGGCAGCTAGATGGAAAAGAACACGAGGAGGGCGTGTCTTTGCCTGCATTTGGTTCCCCAGTGTGGATTCTGACGCTGAGATAGACGGGAGAGCAAACGACACCCGTGATGAGAACGTCAGGCTGTGACAGTAGACTGGAGGTGTTAGGACCTGCGAGCCACTGGCAAAGGTCTGCGGTCTGCTCCAAACTTCACAGGATTGAGGAAGAACAAGCCAACAGAGTGAGCTGACTAAAAACCACAGAAGGGAGGGAGAGAGGGAGAGAGGAAAAAAGAAGGGAGGGAGGGAAAGGGGAAAGGAAGGAAGGAAGGAAGGAAGGAAGGAAGGAAGGAAGGAAGGAAGGAAGGAAGGAAGGAAGGAAAGAAGGAAGGAAGGAAGGAAGGAAGGAAGGAAGGAAGTTACTCTCTGCCCATACTTTACAGATTTCAGCCTGTTGCCTAGAAGGCATCCACGCACTTGCGCTTTCCCTCAGCGCTCTCAGCGTTTCCTGCCATCCTTCTTACCCCAGTTGGGAAAGCTGCGTGTTATCACTTGCTATATTTTGCATCTAGGCAGGTAGTTCCACGAAGCCACGGTGAAGTTAGTGCACAGTTGGCTCTCAAAACATATTTGTCATGAGATGGAAAAAGAACCGATGACTTAGAGACATTCTAGTCATGAACTCGTCTCTCTGATAAACGACAGGCCGGCAGAGGATGGGGATGAAGCCTCCTTGTCTGAGCAGGACTGTAAAGCATTATTGAGAGCAGACAGAATTAGCAGGAACTCAGGAATGAGGAACGCTCATGAGCTGGGTTATATGACCAAAAGAGAGACCAATGTGGAAGGACATGATGTCAGTGAGTGAACTGAATCCCCAAACATTCAGCATCGGCACATACCTCACAGTGTAAATACGTTCTAGATTTATTAGTCTAAGATGTATTTCAGGCTGAGTGTGTAACTGAACCAAGTGGCTCAGACTTAGTGGCTAAGATTTCTTTTTTTAAGTTTAGCACATATTATGAAGAAGGGATTGATAAGGAAGCTAAAATGTTTTATACAATGTACTTGCTTATAAACAATGTCTTACAAATTGTCTCTAGGGAATGGAGAGATGGATCCTTGGTTAAAAGCACTGATTGTTCTTCCAGCGGACCTAGGTCCAAGTCCTAGAATCCACATGTGGATTCACAACAGTCTGTAACACCAGTTCCGGGATCTAACACCATTTTCTGGACTCCTCAGGCACCAGGCATGCAAATGACGCACAAAGATATAGGCAAAACCCTACACATATCAAATAAAAAATAAAAACTAATCAAATAAATTAGATTATCATCTAATCACTGTTTAAAAAATAGTCCTACAGTACTGACCTGAGACAGGAATTCTTATTTGCCAGCAAATTTTAAGAGATGGTGAACATGCATTAGATGTATAATCCTTCATTATCACTGGGTTTAAATGAAAAAGTCGAAGGGTGGGAGGTGATTGATGGACAGCTGCCTCTGTGCCGTGCCCTGGATGGGTCCTGATAACAAAAGGTAGACTGTCTAGATAAAGCAGTTCATGCCTCCCAGCTCTGCTTCCCAGTGTAAAGAAAACAGAAACGATATCCACAAGGTGAGGCAGGCGGCACTTAGGACAAAAAAGGGGACAAGCCAAGCCACAGGGCAAGCCCACCGTTCTCATGAGCCCTAAATCCCACCAGACGACTTGGTGTAACAGTGAAGCAGAATGACTGCATGAGAGACCGCTCAACCAACACGGGAGAAGAAGCCTGCGGTCATTTGCCATGTCCTAGATAGCTTTAGCCAAATGCCTGCTGGAGATGGAGATCACTGTTTGAAACTGAGCTACTGTGAGAGTGTAGGAGACAAGGAGCAGTATAAATCAAGGAGCCTGGGGGACCCACAGTCTTCAAAAGGGGGAGTGCTGAGTAGGCACACACTGAGAAGTCTAGGAGTCAAGAGATGCAGACTTGATAGTCAGGGACCAGTGGCAGCATCTTTTTTGGCAAACAACAGACCTGTCCTCCAAGGGCAGCAGAAGATTGATAATCCGGATACAAGCAGTAGGAGGTTCATCCTCACAAGCTTCAGCGTCTCTGCTGTGCTGCTCACTGTTAGTGGGTCTGAGCATGCTGGAGTTCAGGTCCATGGGGCACTTTGTTGTAGAGCCTTATCCCTACTGCAAAGGGTTTGTTGTTGGTAGGATTTGAAAGCACCGAGATGGGTTCCCTTGGACAGATCTCAGGGCTGTGTTTCTTTCCTCCAGTGCCCAGTGAGTTCAAGAAACAGGCTCAACAGATCACATTTATGTATTTATTCCTGCGTGTGTGTGTCTGAGTGTATGTGCACACACACACATGCGCACACACACACATGCGTGCACACGCACGTATGCATGCGCACATGCATGCATACATTTGTATGCAATAATAATTGTTAAGGAATAAGAGGCCATGAATTTGAAAGGAAGCAGCATGGGGGAGACATGGGAAGAGTTGAGGAAGGGGGAAATGATATAATTATATTTTAATTAAATAAATATGCCTGAACAAGACTGAAGAAGTACACTACCAGTAGACAGTCTGACATGGAATCAGGGAATCGTACAGGGCCCTAAACTTGGACAAAGTACTGCAAGAAAATAAGAAATTTAGAGATCAGGGGAAATTGTTTTTCTTGGTGATAATCTCCCTAAGTGTTTATGCAGCACCAAGTGGTCATATACCCCCTAAAAACTATATACACTCAAGTAACACTAGACAGACCATACAGGTTGTACTTATGTATTATGTAGGAGTGTGTGTGTGTGTGTGTGTGTGTGTGAGAGAGAGAGAGAGAGAGAGAGAGAGAGAGAGAGAGAGAGAGAGAGAGAGAGAGAGTCAGAGAACGCCAATAGCATATGCTCTAAGATCAAGAATTGACAAATGGGACCTCATAAAATTACAAAGTTTCTGTAAGGCAAAGGACACCATCAAAAGGACAAATCGGCAACCAACAAATTGGGAAAAGATCTTCACCAATCCTACATCAGATAGAGGGCTAATATCCAATATATATAAAGAACTCAAGAAGTTAGACTCCAGAAAACCAAACAACCCTATTAAAAATGGGGTACAGGGTTAAACAAAGAATTCTCACCTGAAGAACTTCGGATGGCGGAGAAGCATCTTAAAAAATGCTCAACTTCATTAGTCATTAGGGAAATGCAAATCAAAACAACCCTGAGATTTCACCTTACACCAGTCAGAATGGCTAAGATTAAAAATTCAGGAGACAGCAGGTGTTGGAGAGGGTGTGGAGAAAGAGGAACACTCCTCCACTGCTGGTGGGGTTGCAAATTGGTACAACCACTCTGGAAATCAGTCTGGCGGTTCCTCCGAAAACTGGGCACCTCACTTCCAGAAGATCCTGCTATACCACTCCTGGGCATATACCCAGAGGATTCCCCAGCATGTAATAAGGATACATGCTCTACTATGTTCATAGCAGCCCTATTTATAATTGCCAGATGCTGGAAAGAACCCAGGTATCCCTCAACAGAAGAGTGGATGCAAAAAATGTGGTATATCTACACAATGGAGTACTATTCAGCCATTAGAAACAATGAATTCATGAAATTCTTAGGCAAATGGATGGAGCTGGAGAACATCATACTAAGTGAGGTAACCCAGACTCAAAAGATGAATCATGGTATGCACTCACTAATAAGTGGATATTAACCTAGAAAACTGGAATACCCAAAACATAATCCACACATCAAATGAGATACAAGAAGAACGGAGGAGTGGCCCCTTGTTCTGGAAAGACTCAGTGAAGCAGTATTCAGCAAAACCAGAACAGGGAAGCGGGAAGGGTTGGGTGGGAAAACAGGGGGAGGGAAGGGGACTGATGGGACTTTCGGGGAGTGGGGGTCCAGAAAAGTGGAAATCATTTGAAATGTAAATAAATATATCAATAAATTAAAAAACAAAAAACAAACAAAAAGAACAGAAGACAGCAAAAAAAAAAAAAAAAAAAAAAAAAAAGACCATGATTTCAAAAGGGAGCTAGAGGGAAGAGGGGAATTAATTATTTAATTAAACAGTTTAATTAAAATAAAAGTAATTAATGTAATAAATATTTTAGAAGGAACATCCTTTGGCGTAGACATTAACAACCCCAGGAGACATGTGACAACTTGTCTAGCTCACAAGTTCCAAAGCTAAGTGTTGACAACTGAGGCTCTAGACACTCCACAGATGCAGAGTAGGGTTGGTCAGTGCAGTACGATTTTGTGGGCTTTGAAGATGCTCCGTTAACAGTATGACATTTACAGCAAGGTCCGAAGATTAAAGCTATAACCTAGAGGGAGAATGAGGCAAATGAAGAGCTTTGCCTCAAATGCCTCTTGACTGCCAGGCTCAGTAGATGTGTGAAAACAAGACTCTAACTTCAACCGAGGTCTCTCCCATGCCTGAAGAGTCAGTGTCAGACACCAGAAGCGAAGCCATTCAGTGTCACCCCTACTGTCTTCTTAGCTCCTTGGCTTTCCCCTCCTAGTTCCCTTCACTTCGCTATTGGTGTTACTTGAACTTTCTTTTATTGTTTTAAGTGGTCACATTTTTGGTTTTTACTCCTTTCCCTACGCTGTCCAGCTCTGCGTTTCTCTTTGCTGCGGAAGCACATGCTCCCTAGCCTTTTCCTCCTTACTAGGCTGGCTTTACTTTCCTCCTTCACCTCTTTTACTTCACGTTACTTATCTTCATCTTCTGTCCCTCCATTTTGCCTCATCCAGTTATTATTTTTACCTCTATCGAGGTTGATTTTTCAACTCATAACTTAATACAGCATGTTTTTGCTATTTTTTGTTTCCTTTTCTAAGAGTTGCAGAGTAGTTGGCCTTAATCAGTTTTGTCTATTTCTGTGCCTGGCTTGGTTTAGGGCTGTTGCTGTGATAGTGGTTTCTTTTCTCCTGTTTGTGGTATTGTGTGTTGAGCTTCTCACTAAAAAGAGCCCCAAATGAGCCAGACGAGGAAGTTGTATCAACTAGTGCGTAAATCCTAACAGAGCCACCCAGGGAACATACAAAGGCAAAGGAGTAGGAGTCTGGTGTTTCACATACATTAACTTTTCTCTTTCCTTTATGCTCAGCTTTGGCTTGCTCTCTGTAGGGACTTGAAAATCTGCTATGTGCACCATTATTGAGGACTGAGCAAAGTGGTGGGCCTCTGTCTTCATAATATGTGCCATCTAATAGGAGGAAAGAACATTCCAGCAAATAGCCCATTCTATCATAGTTGCGGTGAGAAAGTTCTAGGAACAAGCTTCATAGACAAGACAGACAAGAACGGCCTTTGTGAGCAGAAGAGCACACAGAGACTTTGACACCAGTATGTGGCCGGGCCTCCACCCCTGCTCATTTTCCCACTCAGGGCACCGGAGGCTGTCTAAACATCCGGTGTTGTTGAACTGAGAGTTATCATCCATCAACGAGACCAACTTCTTGTCCATTCAATTGGTTCACTACATAGCCAAGATGGTAGAATGCTGGAAATGGGTATTAAGTGGGGTGGCTCATTTCTCAACATCTAGAGAGCTGGATGAGACAGGTGCATTAAGAGTTCAAGACCAGCTTGGAGTACAAATCGAGACCCTATCCCAAGTGAAAACTAATGTTATGAAGTTTTGTTTTTCAACAGCAATATTATATTTTTATATACAGTATTATATTTGTCAAATATTCCTATTTCTTGGGAATTGAATATTTCAGATAAAGGATTTTTCAAATTTTGGAACATTAGTGTATACATAATGAGATTTCTTAAGAGATGGGAGTCAGGTTCAAACATGCAATCGATTAATAGTTATATGCTATTTGCACACTTGGCCTCAACGTAATTTTACATAGCATTTTATTTTTAGGTATGAGTGCGCTTGTGTGTGTATGTGTGTGTGTGGGGGGGTGGATGTGTGTGTGTGGATGTGTGTACGGATATAGAGAGTGTTCTGCAGAATTCAGAAGAAGACATTTCTTCTCTTAGAGCTGAAGTTACAAGCAATTGTGAGCAGGTTAATGCAAGCGCTAGGAACTGAGCTGTGGTCATCTGCACACTTTTCTGCCGAGCCACCTCTCCAGCCCCTTAGGAAGCATCTTTAATAATTGTGGACATGAAACACGTTTTTATAGTGTGGAGCCTCCCACTTGTGGTCTGTCCAACAATCTAAGAGGAAGTGGCCATATTAAAGCACCAGTGTGTGTGTGGGGGGGGGGGGTGGTACTTTGCGTGTCCACCGAGCTGAAGTTCAGGGCATTGGGCCTTCAGCTTCTCGGATTAAGGATGATCAGCCTGCATTTTATGCTGTTTTGTTATCACTGTTGTTATTCTTTTCATAAGAGCCTGAGATTAGTGCATACATCTCAAATAAATGTGGTTTGCACTTTAAAGATATGCCTCCTGTTTAGAAATCCTCAAGCTCCTTTTTATTTCTACCACATAGCAGCATGCAAAGGCGAGGGATTATTATCGCTGTTCTGATAAGGTCACAGTACTTTTTTTTATCGGTGGATTAGCTCCATTTATTTCTTTATGGCTAAGCATAGCCAATTTGTTTCAGGCTTCCTCTGGTCTAACCAGTGAATCTGTGTCTCTGTCTGTTCCTATACTTGCCTTTGAAGCATTACCTAAACTAAAGCAGCATGAGACCAAAGAAAGGAGCAGCACTCCACGGTGGGTCTGCTTCCCCTTGCTCATTTCCTAGAAATCACTGCATCTTCTGCTTAAAGGGCACACGAGATGTGTCTGAACCATCTGGACAGCTGCAGCAGCGCGCCTCCTCCCCAGAGTGCGTTGCCATCCCACAAGGTCCCTTTGTGCCGTCCTTCTCCTCTGCCTGTCCTCTCTTCCCCTCACCCTCCTCTTGATCACCTTCACTCTTAAAGGTTAGTGCTCCTGGGAGCTAATTGGCATGGCCTCTTATATCAGCACCTCACACACATCTAACCTATTGAAACCTTCAATCTAGGTCATGAGTGTAGTCATCTGTCTCCAAGTCTATTATCTTACTTCACAGTCCCCTAATCCAGGTCCCCATTCATAAATCCCAAACAAATAAGATCCCGGCTCCCCTGCTTTGTTTTGCAACCTTCATGGTCTTCATGGTCTCCATATTTATACTTCCTTTGTTTCTGCAGAGAATCTAAGTCATCCTTGACTTTGTTTATTCATTTCTCATGCTTGGTCTACAAAGAAGATATTCCAGATTCTACTGGTAATCTGTGTGTGTGTGTGTGTGTGTGTGTGAGCATGTGTGTACATGTCTATATGTGAGTATGTATGTATTTGTGTTTATGTGTGTATGCATATATGTGAGCATGTGTGTATGTATATATATGTATATATGTATGTATAAGTGAGCATGTGTATATGTGTGTGTTTATATGTGTGTGTTTGTGTGTATGTATATGTGTGAATATGTGTGTATGTGTACCTATGTATGTGTTTGTATGTGTGTATATTTGTGTATGTATGTATGTATGTGTGTACTTGTGCTTATGTGTGTATGTGTGCATGTGTGTATATGTGAGCATGTGTGTATGTGTGTTTATGTGTGTATATATGTATATGTGTGTTTATATGTGTATATATGTGAGCATGTGTGTATATGTGTATTGTGTTTATGTGTTTGTATGTGTGTATGTGTATGTCTTTATGTATATATGTTTGTATGTGCATGTGTGTGCACATGTGTATATATGTGCATAAGCATGCATGCATGTATGTATATGTGGGTGTGCATGTACTTGTACATGTGTATGTGTACGAACATAACTTACATTGCTTCTTCATAAGAACCATTACCACATGAGTGGATGAAAGCTATTGCCTCTCACCCCTACTTTTCCCACCATCACCTGCCCTCTACACTATTGAAACCTAAGTCAGTGTTATTCTTCTGAAACACTTCTATTTTTTTTTTACTCAATTAAAAGCCAAACTCTCTAGAAAGAATGGCAAGACCTTTTGGGATATACAGCCCTTTGCCTCTATCCTCTTGATTCTGACATTGTTTTCTGTTTCTGCTCTCACCTCACTGGTCAGGTCTTCTGGGACACACTAGGTATATAACTGCCTTTGCATCTGCTTTTCCTCTGGATAAGACACAGATAACAGTTTCACCTTCAAGTCCAAACTTCAACAATATCTTTCCAGTGCATCTGAGATCTTTAGAAACTGGCTTCATTGTACTGTGCTAATGAGCAGTGCTCAAAGCTCGATGTCTTAGCGCATACAGTGCCATCACATAGTGCATTGGCCCAGTTTCCCCAGGGAGCTTCTATTTGTCTTGCTCACTTGGGGACCTAGGCCAGTGGTGGCTCCCTTTATTATACCCTAGCAACCACCATTCCTTAGACAAATCATGAGGTCCTTGTCTTACATAGGTAACTAAACATGTCCACTCAGGAAAACCCCATATTGAATGTCTACTTGTTTTACTTCTTGTAATATGACACATAATGCTCAGGTTAAAGAGATTGAGAAAAAATAATTCTACTGTGTACCTAAAAGGAGGAAAATTACAGCAGGTGACAACAGTCTATGTGTGTGGGTCAGATTTGTCAAAAACGTGTTGCATAGCAAACAATGGAGATACCCAAGTGGCATAGAAGATTGGCAGCAGTGGCTGGTTACGCTTCGGAACCTAGTTCATCCCCATACCCACAGCCTCTATATCATCAGAGTCAGTCAACCACGGATCAGACATTATTCAAAAGAGCTTACACTGCTCATGGACATGCTTATTGGCATTACCCAGCCCCACCTCATAGTACAGTCTAAAAGATACTTAGAATGCACATTCACTGCAAGCTAGAGACAATTTAAGCTGTATTTGCAGCTGCACAGAGGTTACACGCAAACCCTACACAATTTTCTAGGAGGTTGTGGCGCCCTGAATTTTGGTACCAGGAACAGATTTTCCATCAGGGTGCCAGATGTTCAGGAAGCTCTACTGCCCCTGGCTACACTGCTCACATGTGCAGGAGACAGCTTGAGATCTTCTGCAAAGGCAGATGGGCCAACCTCTGTCCAAAGTTTGCATTGAATGTCAACACCGATGATGCTCTGTACATCAAGAAGGCATGAGAAAGACAGGATCTCGCATGCCTCTGCACTGCCATTGGATGAGCTGTGTTTGTTATACTGGTGGCAGAGAAACAAACCCCAGTGAATGGATATACACAAGAATTCACTAGGCCTGGGCTTGGAACTGCATGAAGTTCCAAGTGCCAGAGCTTCAAATTCCAAAGCTCTCAATGTTTATATCGGGCCTTGTAAGTACTGAGTACTGGGCTGGAAAGATGGCTCAGCGGTTAAGAGCTTGGACTGCCCTTCCAAAGGTCCTGAGTTCAATTCCTAGCAACTACATAGTGGCTCACCACCATCTGTAATGGGCATCCAATGTCACCTTCTGCTATGTCTGAAGGCAGTGACAGTGTACCCACATACATTAAATAAATAAATAAATAATAAAAAATGCATATTTTTTTTAAAAAAAAAGTACTGAGTGCCTCGTATTCCTTTTATATGATGACTCTAATTATTGAAAGGAACAAACAGGGCTCAAAGCATAGCTTGGTCAGTAAAGAGTTTGCTGAAATCTCAATACCCAGAATTCAGGAATAGCCAAGTTAGCGATACCATTTGTAATTTCAGCACTGACTCAATAGAGAGAGATTCCTGGGGATCACAGGCCTGATAGACAGAGTGGTCTATTTGGCAAGTTCAAGGCTAGAAGTTGATTATCTCAAAAAATGTAAAAGATGTTTAGCACCTTAGGAACACCCATTGTGGTTCTCTGGCTTCTACGTGTGAGCATGCACACTTATGCACAAAACAAATGAATAAGTACATAATAAATAAATAAAATAGCACTGACAACATTATAACATCTGCTTTTCATTAGCTCACCACTGGCTGCAGGTATTAGAATACCTTGAGGTAAAAACCATGGAAGAGCCAGGCATAGAGGTGCACACCTTTAATGCAAGCACTCTGAGGGCAGAACCAAGCAGATCTCTGTGAGTTCAATGCCAACCTGGTATACAAAGTCAGAGCTACATAGTGAGACCCTGTCTTGAAACACACAAACACACACAAAATTCATGGAAGACTATTATCTCCACCTGAGTTCCTGCACCAGACCTTAACAAAACAGAAAACAAACAAACCAACCAAAAACAAAAGGAGAGCTCTTGTGTTAAGAGCTACAATGAAAATTTAGGAAGCAGATAGACTGAAAAACAGACAAGATTTCCTGGAAGCAGAGGCTGACTATCTACAGGGTCCATGGAGCATGGCTGTCCTTTACCGAGTGTCTAACATGAAGTGGCCTGATGCCAACCTCTAGGCTTTCCTCCTATGTCCTATTTATTTGTAACCGCTGTTCTGCCATTGTGTTGCAGAAGTTTTTCATTATGTTCAGTAGAATGGGGGCTGCCTCAGATCCATGAATTACAAATAAAAACCAATTAGATCTATAACTAAATGTTTTGTAATTCTGTCTTTTGATACCAGCTGAAAGTCCCCTATACAATAAAGGGTTTATTATTTCACATAATAAGAAGGCTCTATTAGTTATTTCAAATCTAAAGAATGCTTAGCCTTTGGGCATAATTTTCTGTAATTCTCATGCCTTTCTCTCATAGTTGCAACTGAACTATTGGAGTTTTAGAAACCATGCTTTATAAAACAGCATGCAAGGTCAGAGAGGATCAAATGTGCCTTTCTCATGTTTATAAAATGAGGACTCTTTTTTGTCTAGAAGTTTTCATAGGAAGATTCTCCCCTTGGTCCTCACAGGCCAGGATTGCAGTCTGTTCCACCCTTAACCTAACACAAAGAGAGACTAGTTGCTGTGTTGGCTTAACTGGACCATCACGCATTGCCTAAGTCAGGCAGAAGTCCCTGAGGTATTCTAATTCATAAACACAACTTCAATATGTTTGAAAGAAATATATAAAATAGGGAGTAACTGCTGAACAGACCATAGACACTACCCATCTTGGTTTCTCCGCATCCATATTCTTTCCCACATAGAGACTTTGAAAAATGCTGCTTCCTATAGACAACATACTCAGCTTGTCCTCCAAGGAAACAACCTAAAGTCTGTTCACATGTGTGTGTGCACACGTGTATGTATGCATGTATGTGCTTTTGTGTTACATGTGTGTGTGAATGTGTGTATGTATGTGGTTCTAACATTGTGGGGAATTCCACAGTGACAGGATAGATGAACTTGCCAGGAAGAGTGAGGACAAACAGGCAAAGAGCAAAGTTTCCTTTCTCCATGTTCTCTATCTGGACTGCCACTGGAAAGTGCCATCCACATTTACATTGGGTCTTCACTCTTTGAGTCATCTGATCAAAAACCCTCACAGATATGCCCAGCAGCATGTTTTTTGCTGGTTCCATATGCAGTCACATTAACAGCCGCATTCAGCCATCTCAGGCTCTGATCTGACTTTCAAAAGCACTGTGTAGTAGATACAGGGCAGATGTGTAATCCCGATTTTATAAGCAATGCCAACTGCCAAAATTAGTCAGTCTGACTCCAATTACTGGGATTCTGTGATACACCAAATGCTGGCCTACCATTATAGAGACACAAGACAGACTCTCTTCTAACCTTTAAGAGTTTATAGTGTACTATCTAAGGAATTCTTGTATAAAATGATGGGCTATTATTGGATTAATAAATTAATTAAGAAAATACAATCCCATGTAGCCATGCTGACACTTTTCCAAAGAGAATATACGACCACTAAGATATTACATCTCTTTTCTTATACTGAGTATATCTATAATCATACTTTATTTCACTTTTTAAATCAATATTATTTGATTTTACCTTAGGTCCCTGGGCTCTCTGGCAGGCAGGATACCATTGTAGATAAAAGGGTCTATAGCTGAAGTGATGTTTACATTTCTCTTTTGGAGGGGTGCAGAGTACCTTCCTGTGCCAAAGATGCTGGAATGGAGGAATAGAAGCTTTGTGAAGGCACAAGCTTTACATCTCCATATTCAATGAGTTGTGCAAGTATTGTCTTCAACAATGGGGTCTTGATGTCAGTTTGTGAAGAGCAACATATAGCCTTGGCAACAGCCTGGGCTGTTTGGGGATTCCCATGGGGGTCCCTCTGTCAACAACTCAGTTAGCTCAATCCTGGTACTGGAAGCTTTGTTTTGTGACAAGAGATGGCCACTTGGGAATCTGGTTCCCATACCATGCCACATTATTTGGCAATTTTATTTAGATCATCTTCATATATTGCATGTATTTTAGGATGTTTCTACTGTGTTAGGTTTCCATACTACCCCTCAAATACCCCTTAATTTTACCTGTCTCTCCCACAACTTTCTCTTTCCCACCTTCTTCATCCTCCCATTATAGTACCAACCCTCCTTTCATAATTATCTATTCTATTTCCTTTTATTAATGAGGCCTTTCTGTTTCCTCTAGTCCCTTACTCTATACCTACCCTCTCTGGTTCTTTAGATTGTAACTTAGTTATCATAGACATAACAGCTAAAATCCACATATAAGTGAATACGTAAGTCTTTCTGAGTCTGGGATACTTTATTTAGGTTGACTTTTTTCTAGTTCTGCCTTTTTGCCTGCAAATTTCATGATTTCATTTTTTTATTTTTACTTTCTAAATTCTTTGTTTACATTCCAAATGCTTTCCCCTTTCCCGGTTTCCCCCCTCCCCCTAGGTCCCATAAGCCCTCTTCTCTCCACCCATTCTCCAATCACCTCCCTCCTTTTTCTCTGAAATGCTGGATCAAGCCTTTCCAGGATCAGGGCCCTCTCCTTACTTCTTCATGGGAGTCATTTGATATGCTAATTGTGTCTTGGGTATTCAGAGCTTCTGGGCTAATTAATATCCACTTATCAGTGATTGCATTCCATGTGTATTCTTTTGTGATTGGGTTACCTCACATTAGGATGATATTTTCCAGTTCCAACCATTTGCCTAAAAATTTCATGAATTCATTGTTTTTAATTGCTGAGTAGTATTCCATTGTGTAAATATACCACATTTTCTGTACCCATTCCTCCACTGAGGGACATCTGGGTTCTTTCCAGCTTCTGGCTATTATAAATAAGGCTGCTATGAACATAGTGGAGCATGTGTCCTTATTGCATGCCAGGGAATCCTCTGGGTATATAGCAGGGTCCTCTGGAAGTGTCATGCCCAGTTTTCTGAGGACTTGCCAGACTGATTTCCATAGTGGTTGTACCATCTTGCAATCCCACAAGCAGTGGAGGAGTGTTCCTTTCTCCACATCCTCGCCAACACCTGCTGTCTCTTGAGTTTTTAACCTTAGTCATTCTGACTGGTGTGAGGTGAAATCTCAGGGCTGTTTTGATTTGTATTTCTCTAATGACTAATGATGAGCATTTCTTAAGGTGCTTTTCGGCCATCCGAATTTCTTCAGGTGAAAATTCTTTGTTTAGATCTGTACCCCATTTTAATAGGGTTATTTGGTTCCCTGGGGTCTAACTTCTTGAGTTCTTTGTATATATTGGATATTAGCCCTCTATCGGATGTAGGGTTGGTGAAGATCTTTTCCCAATTTGTTGGTTGCTGTTTTGTCCTTTTGAAAGTGTCCTTTGCCTTACAGAAACTTTGTAATTTTATGAGGTCACATTTGTCAATTCTTGATCTTAGAGCATAAGCTATTGTTGTTCTGTTCAGGAACTTTTCCCCTGTGCCCATGTCCTCAAGGGTTTTCCCCAGTTTCTTTTCTAGTGTGTCTGGTTTTAGGTGGAGGTCCTTGATCCGTTTGGAGTTAGTCTTGGAAAGAACAGGAATTCAAGGCCCATACCTAAACATAGTTAAAGCAATATACAGCAAACCGGTAGCCAACATCAAACTAAATGGAAAGAAACTTGAAGCAATCCCACTAAAATCAGGGACTAGACAAGGCTGCCCTCTCTCTCCATATCTTTTCAATATAGTACTTAAAGTTATAACTAGAGCAATTAGACAACATAAGGAAGTCAAAGGGATACAAATTGGAAAGGAAGAAGTCAAATTATCACTATTTGCAGATGATATGATAGTATACGTAAGTGACCCAAAAAACTCCACCAGAGAACTCCTACAGCTGATAAACAACTTCAGCAAAGTGGCTGGTTATAAAATCAACTCAAGCAAATCAGTTGCCTTCCTATACTCAAAGGATAAGCAGGCTGAGAAAGAAGTTAGGGAAATGACACCCTTCACAATAGCCACAAACAATATAAAGTATCTTGGTGTGACTCTAACCAAACAAATGAAAGATCTGTATGAGAAGAACTTCAGGTCTCTGAAGAAGGAAATTGAAGAAGACCTCAGAAAATGGAAAAATCTTCCATGCTTTTGGATTGGCAGGATTAATATGGTTAAAATGGCCATCTTGCCAAAAGCAATATACAGATTCAATGCAATCCCCATCAAAATCACAACTCAGTTCTTCACAGAGTTAGAAAAACCAATTCTCAAATTCATCTGGAAAAACAAAAAACCCAGGATAGCTAAAACTATTCTCAACAGTAAAAGAACTTCTGGGGGAATCAGTATCCCAGACCTCAAGCAATACTACAGAGCAATAGTCTTAAAAACTGCATGGTATTGGCACAGTGACAGACAAGTGGACCAATGGAATAGAATTGAAGACCCAGAAATGAATCCACACCCCTATAGTCACTTGATTTTCAACAAAGGAGTGGAAAACATCCAGTGGGAAAAAGATAGCCTTTTCAATAAATGGTGCTGGGTTCAACTGGAGGTCAGCATGCAGAAGAATGCGAATTGATCCATTCTTATCTCCTTGTACTATGATTTCATTTTTAGGTGGCTGATTAATAGTCCATTATCTAAGTGTACTACATCTGCTTTATCCATCTTCTATTGAGGAACATCTAGGTTGTTTTTAATTTCCAGCTATTTTGTATAGACCAGCAATAATCCTTGTTGAATGTGTGTCTTTGTGGTAGGATGAAGCATCCTGTAGGTACTTCAGGAGTGGTACAGCTGAATCTTGAGGTAGATTGATTCCCATCTTCCACAGAACCTACCACACTGATTTCTACAGTGATTGTACAAGTTTGCACTCCCATCAGCAGTGGAGGAGTGTCCCCTTGCTCCACATCTTCACCAGCACAGCTGTCACTTGTTTTATTGACCTTAGGTATAAGAAGAAATCTCAAAGTCGCTTTGATTTGCATTTCCCTGGTGGCTAAGGATGCTGAGGATTTCTTTAAGTGTCTCTCTCAGTCATTTGAGTTTCCTCTGTTGTGATATCCATTTGACTTTCTTCATTTTTAAATCTTGAAATTCTTCTCAGAATTTCCATCTCCATAAAAATTTCCTCGTGTTAACTAGAGAGATGCATATCTTCACCCAGCTATTTAAAATGCCTGTTTTGCCCAATGTTGTCTTCTCTTGAAGATGTCAGCACAGAGCCCCCATGAGCGCTTTACTTTGGATGCTTTCCCTTTTGAGACTGCTGTATAGAGCTTTTGAGGGCATTGCTTTCAGTGAACTTCTGATTATCCACCTCGTGTCTGTAAGTCTGTCCCTCATTTCTCAGTTCCCTTCCTGCCTTTACTGAACCATTTCCTTAAGCAATATTCTCATATGGGAAGAACATTGGCAGATTTCTTGACTATATGAAAATACTCTCGTTTTTATATTTATTAGCTATTGTATATTAGATACCTTTGTTGTATCTTCCATAAATTCAATATTTCTGATTTTTCTCACTTTTCCTTTGCTATCACTATTACTCTTTGTATTTAGTGCTGCTATAATTCAAAGAAGAGGAAAGGGGAGGATGGAAAAACTACTCACAGACTTCATTCTTCAGTTAGAGGTCAACTTCCTAACTTTCTTAAAATTATGTATTTCAGGTCAGCTTCTCAGCCTTGTTCCTTCATTCCATTCTTAGCCTCTGATATCATTTTTAATACATATAAATGAGCCTCAGGTGATACTGTGGATAGCTCTAAACTTATTTGTAAATCCATAGGTTCAAATAGATCTTGTTTCTTGTCCTATAATAGTATAATATTGTTGCTTCCAAATATTCAATTAAAAATGAAAGTTCTCCCAGTTTTTTTAAAAAACCTAGGCTATTTTTTTAAATTCTAGAATAATAAATCGCCCCAAATCCAATGTATTTCTAAAGTTTTAAATTTTCATTTCCCAACTTTTTCTGAGAAAAAGTGCTTCTGGTTCTTTGAAGCATTGCACATACTATATATTATATGATATGCTATATTTCTATTCACATGATATATGTTATATCAAGTATTTTCATGTTCATATCTCATGGACATTCTTTTAAATGTTGGTGATATTTTTGTACTTTTCTCTGATTTGTTGGACACATTTAATTACGCAAGTGTACACTCTCTCCATTTTAGAAAAACTAACAGCTTTTTAATACAACAGAAGTTAGAGGTCCTTCTACCCTGTGATAAGAGATGATTTTTCTATCCCTCTCCACATTTCTGCAGTTCAAATTTCCAAGCACATTCTGCTTTCTCGAGGGAACATCACTGAAACTTTGGCCTCTGGTATTAAATTTCTTCCAGACATCAAGAGTCCATTCCACAGAGGTAGCATTAATCTCTTCTGAGACAAGATGTTCCCATTATTTACCAAGAAAACCAGTTCCTGAATTTTGCTGACAAGATCCTTCTTCAAGTGCTCAGTCCAGAGAGGTTGGCAAGAGCCCACTAAAGCAAAGGAGACAGCAAGGATAGTGATCACCCTTACCGATGCTCAGAGCATGAGTGATTCCTACCTCAGTGCTGACAGACGTGGAAGTCACTCCACCATGGTGTGGGGTATGTCAGCAAGGGATGAGGCTTGTTTTCCTACAAACATGAACTTTTATCTGTACGTCTCATAAAATATGGGAGGGGGAACCTCTCATAGCCATATACTTTGGCTTCAGGCTTGAAGTACTACTTTTGAAGCTCTAGCTATTGTTACAGACACCTGGTCATTTGCACATGGTGAAACACCAAAGCAGGGGACACATTGCAAAACATGCATGAACATTCCATGTTGTCTTGAAGTTTAAATACTTGCCTGATGCTCATAAGGGCAAACGTGAACAGCTTAGGTTGAAAACTGAGTTCAAATCAAAGTCTTTAAATTAATTGGGCTTCTTTCTCAGTCCTCATATTTTTAAAACACTTTTGAAGTTACTGGTTATATTTAAAAAGAATTCAGGTCTTTTTTTCCAGAAGATTTAATCAATAAATGTGTAGAGTTTTAGTTTTGAACTCTTGGAAGTTATGTGTGTTAGTCAGATTTCTGCAAGTATAATGAAATATCTAAGGTGTGTAGTTTTATATAAGGAAATGTCTTATTTGAACCACAATTAGGAGTTCAAGGACATCTTGATGGACAAACAAATGATACCTCAGACAAGAAGAGGACATGTGGAGCCAATTTTGTTCTTTTTAAAACATTTCTCTCAAGCCGGGCGTGGTGGCGCACGCCTGTAATCTCAGCACTTGGGAGGCAGAGGCAGGTGGATTTCTGAGTTCGCGGCCAGCCTGGTCTACAGAGTGAGTTCCAGGACAGCCAGGACTACACAGAGAAACCCTGTCTCGAAAAACCGGAAAAAAAAAAACCCAACATTTCTCTCACAATAATGGCATAAAATAGAGCTCATTACCCTGGTGACATAGAGAGGCACCTCTATATTCTATCTCCCAAAAGATTCAGGACTTACCAATAGCATCACCATGGCCTGTGATCACTAGGGACCTTTAGAGACATTCTGACCACCCTCATACTACAACACTATGTAAGTTCAACTCTGTGTAGTCTAGTTTCTTATTCTGCAAAGACAGGGTGGCCCCTCATAACCATCTCAAAGACAGAATTGATCCTAGAATCTCTATTGTGCTAGTGAATTTCCAATTGGTGTGAACCACATACAAAATTCCCAATCATCATTTACGAACCACATCCATGTCACCCTTGGACACAGCATCTGGGAAAGCTCTTCTGCTTTAGTTAAAATGACAGTTGCAGACAGTAAAGCAATTGATCCCTAGAACTAAAGCAGCTCGATTCTCTGGATTCCTGCCTTCTTCTGTTCCATGGGCTGCCAGTGATGGAGACTTGGGCTAGCTGTGGACGCAAAATGGAGCAGCTCCCATTCCCTTCCCTGACGTACTTTCTGCCCTTTCACCACCGTAAGTTGTAAGGAGATGGTAGACTGAATGCAGAAATGCAGAGATGTCCTCTGCCCACCCCCATTCCCCCCCCCATCCTCCCCATCCCGCTTCCAAATCCCTTGTCCCTCCTGCATCCTCACTGACCTTACAAGTTGGATAAATGATAAACTAAGAACAATGTACATGATTGAGGATGTCAGGTATTCCTTGGCCAAAACATGTATGCCCCATGGTTCCACATTAAGAATCTTGAATACTGTATAATTAAAAATGATCATAAATTCATATGAACTGGTTAGCCTTCTCAAAAACTGTAAACTGGGCCCTTGGTAATAAAGAACTGATAGTTGACATGTAAATATGTGGGGAAATGAGCTTGTGATTTTTGAGGACAATATTGATGTAGACACAATGAAAATGCACGTTTCCCTCAACAGAATACCGTTTTTGGCTGCCTTTGGCAATGTTGATAGAATGTGACAGTTTTATAAAAGGTTGTGATTTGGTTCAAACATAGCAATTTTAGATTATTCTATTCCCTCTTCCTGGGTAAAGACATAAGCAAGGTGCCCATTGATCTGTCACACATCCCACTGAAAATGTCGGAGCTAATGAAGTGTTCGGGCTCAGAGATTGAGAAGTTGAACGGTGCATTAAGGATCTTTTCTCTTTGGCAACACGAGGAGCAGTTATTTCATTGTCAGATAAAGCTGCTGCCAATATTCTCTAGTTCCTGTAGGGCTCACTGTTTCAAAACACCTCACAGAGCAGCAGGTTTTCACGTGGGTGGTTCATGCGTGTTTGCTTTGGATTCATTCTTCCTCCCCTCATGTCTGTACCCCGTTTTCCCACTGGACCCCACAATTCCTGGCATTTCCTCTTTCCTCTTGATTCTCCCATCTTCCTCACCCTCACTCCTCCCTTTAGCCTCTTTGTTACCAATCTCATTGTCCCCTCGCCAGTTTCATGGTCTCTGCCAACCTTCACTCCCACCTGGATATAGATATTTATCAGTTAGACGCAAGAATCTGCACTTGAGAGAGAATTTGCAATAACAAAGAATCTTTTCAACACACACACACACACACACCTACCTACAACAGGCAAGCACTTAACAATGTCAGCACATTTTGGGGGGGCCTATACTATTCCAACATAGGAAATTATCTTCCCGACCTAGAATTGGAAAATTATAGCTATGGGCCAAATCTGCCCATTCTCATTCACTTGTGAATTATCCCTTTACCTGCTAAAGTGACAGAGCTGGTTACCATGGAGACTGTGATCATACAGTCTAAACAAGGAGTGAGACAACCATCTCCAGGAACAGTTGACAAAGCTCTGATCTAAACCAGAGGTCTTTAGACTGCTCTTGTTGCTTCTGACCCCTTCTGAGTCTAGATGGCATGCAAATCCTTTCACAAAACAGAAGTAACTAAATCCCTATTGTTTTCCCCAGCCTTTTCTTCTGGTCAAGCGCCACTTTTGCATCTGTAGTTTCTAGCACACATTGGATCAGTCCAGGCAGGTATACTCACATAGAACTCAGAAGATGTCGAAGCTGAGGGGTGCTCCTGTGATCACAGCACAGCCTACATCCTTCATCTAGAGCAGAAGCTACAGAGATGGAAGTTTCTCCCTCCTGTATCACAGCCATGGCAATGTTTCCTAAACTCTACTGTTGTGGGGTGGTTTTCTGATCTCCTCCCTTGCTGATGGGAGGTGAGATCGTCGGAGTCTAGAGGCATACTGGGAGTGAGTCACACCAGAGTCTCTGCTCTGAACCTGTTTCTTTACCCTGTAAGTGATTGTCTGAATTGAAAATTTTTATTCAAATACCTCATGTTGTTTTAATTTCTCTGCACATGTGCTGACTTGTCTCATGACCTCTTCCTGACTTTCTGTTTCCTTCAATTCCTTGTTCACACCATTGAATCACTTCCTTTATAAGGAGCAGCCATATGATCAGTAAACAGTCTTATATGTCTTCTAAAGGAGAGGGTTATTATTGATAATTAAAGTCTTAAAATAAACCCTGGATTAAATTTGTCAGATGTCCCTTTATCTTCCAACACACACATACACACACACACACACACACACACACACACACACATGCAAGCACACAGACACACCCGAGGTGTTTTAAGAGACTGAAGATAAATCTATAGCTGATTTGGGGTGGTGAACACCGTGGTGATTTGAATATGCCTGGCTCATGGGAAGTGGCACTATTAGGATTATGAGCTGGTTGGAGTAGCTGTGGCCTTGTTAGAGGAAATGCATCATTGTGTGAGATTTCACTAGTGTAGAAGAGTCTATCTTCTCCTGGCTGCCTTCTGACCAAGACACAGAACTCTCAGCTCATTCTCTAGCACCATGTCTGTCTGGATGCTGTCATGCTTCCTGCCATGATGATAATGGACTAAGCCTCTGAAACTGTAATCCAGGTCCAGTAAAATGTTGCTTAGGTCATGGTGTCTCTTCACAGTGGTAAAGCCCTAACTAACACAGAAATTGGTACCAGGCAGTGGGATATTGTTATGATAGGCCTAACCATGCTTTTGTTTGGAGGATTATAGATTTGGGGACTTTGGATTTGGGAAGCAGTGGAATGCTTTAAGTGAGGTTTAATGGACCATCTTAGTAGCAAGCAGATCTCTAAGTTTAAGGTCAGCCTGGGACAGAACAAGTTCCAAATAAAGAATAGCATAGGTCCAAATGTGACGGTACACGCCTTTAATCTGGGCTAGACTTTCTGCCTACATTAGGACAATGGAAGAAGGAAGCTTTCTTTCTTTGCCTGTTTGTACTTGGAAGCACAACTGCTGGAACCCACTTTTCGGGATTCCAGCTTATACAGAAGACCAGCTGAAATACCTAGTCTCATGGAACTGAACAACTACTAGATTCTTGGACTTCTCATTCACAGCTGCCCATTGCTGGGTTAGCTGGACAGTTGACTGAAGACCAAAATGTTGCTCGCTTTACCTTAGGATCCTTCCCCACATAGTGCTTGTATTAGTCTTCTTTGGCTATGGGTTTCTGAGCCCCAGAAGCCAGGACTTGGGGGACCCAGAAGCTATGACTGCTGTGGTTATCAAGCATCTGGATATTCGGGAAGTTGTAACTCTCTCAAGGATGGCCTTCCTAGCCAAAGGTGCTAACATCCACTAGGAAAGATGTTCTTGTCTTTACTCCTTGGCTGACTCCCATTATCTAGGAGGGGACCATCAATATAGACATACTAAATGAACAGTTTAGGCTTTAGAATACCAAGATTGTACTGACTGTTTGCCATCAAAAGGGATGTGGTAGTCCTGAAGCTGTTCCTGGAGATGGCAAAGCAGCCGTTCATGGTGGGAAGCATGGTAGCATCCAGTCAGACATAGTGCTAGAGAAGGAGTTCTGAATCTTGATCAGAAGATAGTAAGGAGAAGACTGACTTTTTCACATTGGATAGAGCTTCAAAGTTCACCCCCACAGTGACACACTTCCTCCAACAAGACCACACCTACTCCAACTAGGTCACACTTAATAGTGCCACTTCTTATGGGCCAAGGACATTCAAATCACCACACACACCCTTGGGAGTGTATACTTAGGAGGCAGAGAGAGGAAAATCTCCTTGAGTTTGAGGCCAGCCTAATCTACACAGCAAGTTCTAAAATAACCAGAGCTACACATAGGAACCTTGTCTTAAAAAAAAAAAAAAGCCCAACAACTTGGGGCTGAAGAGACGGCTCAGTGGTGAAGAACACTGGTTGATCTTCCAGATGTCTTGAGTTCAATTCCCATCAACTACATGGTGGCTTACAACCATCTTTAATGTGATTTGATGCCCTTTTCTGGCATACAGGTGTACATGCAGATAGAGCAATCATAAACATTTTTTAAAAACTAAAAATGGCCACAGCCCAGTAAATCTATAAATTACTTGGAGTGTGTAGGAATGTTTTATGATAGTGGGTCTTCTTACTGAAGAATGTTTTCCTCTGTGTATGATTGTTTTTGCCTTTGTTTTTCCTTGTTTATTTAAGTTTTATTCCAGGACATAGTTTTAATTTTTGGAAGAAAAAGAAGAAAGAAAGAAAACCACTCTGAATTTCATGCCTTGTTATAGTTGTGTAGACAAATATACTATCATATGGGCGGTGAATCTCATCACCTGCATGCGCTTGAAAAACACAATACTCACTGGGTTTAAATTTTGTATTTGGGGTTCATGAACACTAGAGCACCTCTTTGTATAATTTTGATTACTTTCTGGTCAGATAATCTGCTGAGAAAACCAATTCAGACCAACTGTTACCACCTGTCAGAAGGTTTTTAAAATTTCATTCCTAATTAATCATTGTAGAAATTAAACTTTTTAATTGGTAGAGTTTCTATTTCATTTATGGCAAAATGTAATGAGAGAGGATTTGCTTCTCAGACAGCAGCAAATCTACCTATAATCTTACCCTCTAGTACAGTGGTTCTCAACTTCCCTAACTTTGTGACGCTTTATTATAGTTTCTCAGGTTGTAGTGACCCCCCCCAAATCATCAAATTATTGTTGTTGCTACTTCGTGACTATAACTTTGCTACCTTTATGAATTATACTGTGAAGATCGGTATTTTCTGATGGTCTTAGGTAACCCCTGTGAAAAGGTTGCTTGACCCCCCCCCCCAAAAGAGGGTTTGAGAATCTCTGCTCTAAAGCTAACATGAATAAATGTTAGTTACTTTTCTGTTGCAGTGAGGAGACACCGTGACTAAAGCAACTTAGAAAAACATTTATTTGAGAGCTTGCCTATAGTTTCAGAGGGTTAGCCCATTCTTATCATGGTGAGAAGTACCACAGCAGGCATGGTGCTGGAGCGGTAGCTGAGAGCTTACATCTTATTAGCATACTAGAAACAGAGAAAGATGTAAGGTCTGGCATGGGGCTTTTAAGACTTTAAAGCCCACCCACAGTGACACATCTTCCCCAACAAGGCCACACCTCCTAATCTTTCCTAAATAGTCCAATAACTAGCAACCAAGTATTCAAATAGATGAGTCTATAAGAGCCATTCTCATTCAAACCACCACAGATACATTTGGAATATCCAGTCTTTCAAATGCCTGCTGGTAACTTTCATCTCCCCATGCTCATCTCAGTGGGCTCCTTTTAGTTGCCTGAACATTCTTCTAGACCTTATGCCTATCCCTTTGTCTGCTCTGGCCCCTTCTGCACACATATCACAGCCTCACAGCCTCACTGATGAGCAACACTCAGCGGGACCTCACGATCTCTCTCCATATTTGTGATGTTCCATTTGAAGGAATGTTTTCATGCGGGTTGAGTTGTTGGACTCATGACGTACATTTTGTAGCCCAGGTGTCTTATTTTTCTTAACTAAACTTTAAGGCCACAGAGCTGTACATTATACATATATGAATCTCTTCCTCTCCCTCTCTTTTTCCCTCTCCTTCTCCCTCTCCCCCCTTTTCTCTCTTTCTCTCCCTCTTTCCTCCCCTCAAAAAAAACTTTAGATATCTAAAAAATAATAGTATAAAGGCCACATCTACTCCAACCAGGTCACACTTCCTAATAGCGCCACTTCCCATGGACCAAGCATATGCAAATCAACACATACACCCTTAATCCTAGTTCTTGGGAGTACTTTCTTCTTTTTCTCCCAGAAATTAAAACTATGTTCTGGAATAGAGCTTAAAAGCAAACAAACAAACAAAAACAAAGGCAAAAAAAAAATACACAGAGGAAAACATTTTTTAACAAGAAGACCCACTATCATAAAACATTCCTACATGCTCCAAATGATTTATAGATTTACTGTTTTGTGGTTATTTTTATTGTTTTTTTAAAAGGTATATGAGTGTTCTATCTGCATGTACACCTGCATGCCAGAAGAGGGCATCAAATCACATATTCTTTACCCACATTCTAACCTATTGTTACAGCCTTCTCTGCTTGCTTTGTCATTTGAGCCCCCACCCTCTCCCTCTGCCAGACTGCCCCCTCTTTGGCCAATGACAGCACCTCAAGCTGGCTCTGGCATCATCTTCCTAGGCCCCAAACACTCGTGCAGTTTGGGGTTAGTGCACAGCAGTCCATGCGCTGATCTAGAGCACACCAGCCCCTGAAGCAGCAGTGCTCCAGTTCCTCACCATAGGGAATTCCACCCATACTTATAATCAATTGACATTTTAAAAGCCTAGGAGTAGCTCAGATATGAATTATTCAAACTCAAGCAGCTATTTGGACACAGAGCCATGACAAAGCCATGTCTAACTTGGCAAATATCTGTTCTTTCTATTTTCTAACCCTTTGTCCTCTGAGTCTGAAGTTTCATTGTATCGATTTTATCATTCCAATGTACTCCTTTATTACAAGTTCCCTCACTGGATATTCAATTCCCTCTGAAATACTTTAAATGTAAGTTTCAAAACTGAGATCTGATATGTTCACAACTTCAAAAGAGATTTCTTGGGCTGAGTTATAAATCTTTGAATAATGAGGTTTTTAATGAAACCAGGCCCAACACATCGTTAACAGTGGAGGGAAAATGGCGTTCTTATAATCACTATTTTTTGGAGCTTAATGGAAAAATACAGAATATTGAAAATGTTTTCTTATTATTACTTAATTTGTCAAAACCGGCATCATTTATGCCACATTTTAAATGAGGTGGAATAGTTTTTAAAGATGCAACAGAGATCATTATAAAAGCACCAGGAAGCCAAATATACGGGGGAATCATGGGAAGGAAAAAGCATTACTAAGCTCAATGTGCATCCAGGCGCCTGCAGCACACATCAGCTTAGTTCCTCGCCAACGGTCCACAGGGGGACATAATGTGCACGTTAAAATGGGCTGGAGATAGGTGTGTTGACAGCTTTGCCTCCGTAACATCCATCCATCCCTAGGCACCATCTGTTACATCTCCAGTCTTCTTTTTGTGGGTATCAGCAGCGAGGGTAATTAAGCAAACGAGTGAGCAGCTAAAATTGAAGTTTTCAGAAAGGAGAAAGAGTTTGCAAAGGCATGACAGTGGGGTGTCATTGTAGAGCCGAGACTGAACACCTGGAGGCTCTTGCAAGGGAAGGCAGAATGTCCAGTGGCCAAGGTGGGTGGAGCATGGGTGGAACCAATCATGGTAGCTGTGGTAGCAGGAGCCAGCCGCTGAGGCCAAAGGGTAAGGGAAAGAAGTTAAAAATGCTCTAGAGGACGCGTTTCAAAGCAAAACATTGACATTGCCACTAAAAAGCAATCAAATACCCCAGCAAAGAAGCATAAGGCCTTTATGCCCCAACATCTCCATCAAAAATGTCACTTCGGATATGGGTTTTCTTCCGTTCAAGGCCGCCCGAGCCCTCTGCGCATATTTAGGGGTGGTTCCAGCACAGGGAACATAGATGGTGATGTGCACTCATAGGAGTCATGGCTGGCATTCCTCTCCAGCTAACTTGGTTCTATGCAACCTGGCGGTTTAGGCCCCGCTCTCAATCAGATCGTGCTAGAGTCTTTCATGCTCCAAAGCCAAAGCACAGCTATCGCTGTAGACACAAAGGCTCCCATCGACAGTTCAGCCAGCTGTGCTAAATGGAGCACCGATCTTAGGAGATTTGTGACTTGAAGACTCATTGACTGTGTGCCACCAAAGTAGTAAGCTGGCTTTTTGTCTTTCACAGTGCATCCTTGTTTGCTTTTCATAAAGTCAGAAGCATTTCCCTTTGTGCTCAGCAGCTCCTCCTCCTACAACATCCATGATGCTTTGGGCTTTCCTGATTCCACCCATAACCACTGTTCCTGTCCTAAACCGCTCCGACCTCAGAATGTACTTCCATTGCTTTTTAGCCAGTCATCTGTTGATAGCTAGCTTCCTGGTCCTTGTGTCCCCACTGCTGTCTCTACTGTGCTTTTCTGGCCATACACTTCCTTCTTAGAGAGTGTCACTTGTATCACTTGCATCTGCAACACTATGGGCAGACTCTTGAGAGAAACAACAAAAGGATGGAAGGGTTTAATCTTGGCTCATGGGTTCAGAGATCCGGTCCGTGCTTGGTCCCATGTGCTTGGACAGGGCATCATGGTGGTGGGACTGAATGACAGACGTGTTATTCGTGACTAACCAAGAAGCAGAGAATGAAAAAGGAAGAGGCCAGGGATATTGCAGCACCAAGAATCTCCCCCAGTGACCTACTCCATCTATTTGGGTTCTCCCAAAACAGCATCACCAAGAGAGGACCAAGTATTCGAAAGGTGAGCCATATCCTAAAGTAATATTTTGGAAGGGAGGTGGGAATCTCAGGTCAAATAGTAATTAGAGTCACAACATTGACCTTCACAAGTTCGGGTACCATTGTGTTTACACACTGCCTTTTTTCATCCAGCAGAACCCCATTCCCACAAGCTGAGCTGTTGGCCCATTGTGCCCTGCACCCCATTGTCTGGCTTGGGCTCATTTCAATGTCCTTCAGGAACTTACTCTTACCTTAGGAGTTCTGCTCCAGTTGAAACCCTTTCTTGCCTGAACCATGGTCATGACTGAGGCTCTTATCCAGTAGTGAGTACGAGTCATCAACTGAGTAGGGGGTACACGGCCAGTCATGTTCAAGCAATACAGAAAGACTCAAAAGACTGGGAGTCCCAGCTGTGGCTGGTGGCACAAAACTGTCCCAAATTCTCAGGCTCTTAAAATAGTTTCAATTAGTTTCAGCTCCCCGAGCAGGCTTGGAGGCACAGTAATAAACCCAACAATGTTTTCACACTGATTTAGCTAATAGATGTCAAGCTATTTGCTCTCAGCACCTTATTGATTAAGGCAGAAAAGGAGACCGGTGAGGAATCTGCGTTAAAATGCAGTTCCATCAAGGAGGATGCTCCTGGGTGGAAGGTGTTAAGTTAAAGAAAAAGAAAGACTACAAACACTCACATGAAAACTTTTAAATATCTCAGTCTACCTCCTGAGCACCAGGGACATGCTTCAGGGTGTTTCTTTCTGCCTTGTGTATCTCATAATCGAAATAGAAGCTACAATGTGTAGACCACCTCTTTTCTAGAACATGACCAAGAACTCCAAGGAAGACTAAGAGAAGGGTGCTGAGCCGCTGCACATGTGGGCCAGGGCACACCCGTCCTACAGACATGGGCAGCATGGGAGGATCTCAGTGGGTAAAGCTCATTCTGCAAGAGAGAAGTGTCAACCATCATCTGCTGGAGCCTCTGAGACAAGATTCAAAGCAAGAGACATTCGTGATAAAAAAACGTTGGTGAGAGAAAATGAGGAGAGAAGGGTGCAGAACAGCCTGGAAAACTAGGAAGACCTCAGTACTGTCCCAACCCAAGGAGGAAACAAAGGAAGAGAGGAAAGATCAGGAAGGCCATGAAGCCAGACCTATGTGTCAGATGGATGCTATGTTCCAACATGGACTTGTCTTAGTACTTCTGGGGTACTCAGTAGGGAAGAGTGCTGGCCTAACACAAATACATCAAAGTGGCCAGCCCAGATTCTTAGATGTTGTTTGTACATTTGTATTCTGCATCTGTCAGTTATAATCTCAGGTGGTTTACCTATAGCAACAGAAAACCTGCGGCTCAAAATCCAATCAAACCAAACAAAGCAAAACAAACCAACAAATGAACAAAAACTTTTGGAAGAAAGGGACAGGTTAGTAAGAAACTACCTTTTATTTAGCAGTCACTATGCGGCAGGTTCTTTATATCATTATCTCTAATTCTCACAACTTTGAAAAATTATTTTGCCAATGAGAACATGTTTAAGGGCTAATGTGATTTTTTTTCTAAAGCTATCTAGCCATCATGTTGAATATACAGGTTTTAAATATAAAATATGCTGATGAATTTTAGCTGTACGTATTTACACAATACAATGTGGTTACAGTAATTCAGATAAAGGGTCCTCTAAAAGTTCATGTATTAAAGACTTAGTCACCAGTCTGTGGTACTATTGGAAGCCAGTGGGTGGGGTTTACCACAATGAAGTTAGTAAGTCAGGGAGAAGTATATTTGGTCAGGTCTTTGAAACTGTGACAGAACACCAGAGGAAACAAGTAAAACAAAGAAATGTTTCTTTTGACTCCGGTTTTAGAGGTGTCTGTTCAAGGCTAACTATTTTTCTTTAGGCCTATGGCAAGATCGAAATGTAACCAAAAGGCACAAAAGAAAAAAAACTACACACATCCTGGAAATAAGAAAGCAGAGCTAGGATCAGGGATCAGAATCCTAATACACCCTTTGAAGGCATTCCAGGGACCTGGTTCTTCCAATGAGATTGTGTCTCTCCTAAGGCTCCTCCACCCCACCCCCATCTCGCAGTAATGCCACCAGCTAGGGATCAGGCTTTCAAAATATAATAAGCCTTTGGGAGACATTCCAATTATGAAGAGCAGTGCAACCTCCCTCTTCCCGCCATGCTCTTCAGTTCTTTCTTGTCTCTTGTTTCCCAGCTGTCCTGAGGTGAGCAGGCCTCCTGTGGAGTGTGTCTCCACTGTGACATAGGGTGTAGCACAATCTGGAAACAACAGGACCAAACAGCCACAGACAGAAACCACTGGAGCTGAAAGCCCAAAACATACCAGGCTGCTTTAGGTTGTTAATATCAAGGTTTTCATTGTCACAGTGATAGAAAGCTAACCGTGATATTATAATAGTTAATACAGTGTGGAATGCCAAGATCCTATCTGTGGACTCCATAGTTAGGTTGCTTCTGCTTTGTCACACTAAGAGGATAAGAAGGAAGTAAAGAAAGGAGACTGATACAAGAAACTTAACTCTGAACATCCTGGCAACCAAGGAAAAGAGGAAGATGCTGAGTCCCAACGACTCTCATTGGCCTTTCAAAAGAAGTCACACAGAGGTTGAGGAGATGTCTCAGTTGGTAAGGCACTTGCCTCACAAGCTCAAGGACCTAAGTTCAGATCCTGAAAACATACATAAGATACTGGATGGAATGGCAAACACTTGTAATGAAAGCAATTGTCTTAGTTAGGGTTATACTGTTGTGAACAGACACCATGACCAAGGCAACTCTTATAAGGACAGCATTTAATTGTGCTGGCTTACAGGTTCAGAGGTTCAGTCTATTATCATCAAGGCAAGAGCATGACAACTTCCAGATAGGCATGGTGTAGGCAGAGCTGAAAGTTCTATATTCTCACCTAAAGGCCACTAACTTCCAGGGAGTTAGTTGAGGGTGTAAAGCCCACACTCACAGTGACACACCTACTTCAACAGGGCCACACCTTCTAATAGTGCCACCCCCTAGGCTGAACATATGCAAACCATCACAGCACTGTTGAGATGGGAAATGACTGAGGTAATAATACCATCCTGTTCTGACTCCATGATGTGCTTGCTTAGACAGCACTCAGTCCTTTACCCTCCTCCCACAGTGGTGATGTCTGCGTTTGGCAACCCTTGACTATGGTCTAGATGTATTAACAAAAATAACTGGCAAGTTGTATTTAAAATAATGACTGTGCTTTTCCAGGAATGAACATTTCAAGGTTACTCTGATCCTCATCCAACTTTGATTCATATTTGTGGGTTTTGCCTTTATAAATGTGATACCACTGAACTTGGGCACCAAGAGACTTTTTGGAGGCTCAAATCTGCTATTGGTGTGGCCATCACTAAGTAGAACTTAAAGCTTTTGACTGGATTAACCAATATGGCTGTCAAAGACTATCTAATGTGAATCATTACAATGGAGGCAGAGACAGGCAGATCCCTGTCAGTGTAGCAGCCCGCACCCTACCTACTAGATCAAGTTTCAGGCCAATGAGAGACTCTGCCTCAAACAAATAAGCAAACAAACAATCGGGATGACAACTGAGGAGCAGCACCCAAGGCTGTTCTCTGACCGTCACGTAAGTTCCATGCAGGTATGTGAATTCTGAAAACTAGTAGGTGAGTCATATCTGAAAATAGAGATTATCAGAAGAGTATTAAACCTGGTAGTGAGTTGATGTTTTCCTGTGTCTCTCGGGCTATGGACCTGGCTCTGTCAGCTTGACATATGCAGAGCTGTAGACAGAGTAGCTAAGGCAAGTCATCTCGATGCTGTGTGCCTGTGCCTGACCAACCCTGGGCAGGTAAGCTCAGCTGAGCTGCTCTGGGGAGCAGTACATCATACACGTGGTCACACACCATTGCCAGGAGAGTTAAGCTTCTCAGACAAGTCCACTGGAAGAGGACATGTAGAGTGCTAACCATGCATCCCTAGACTCTACCTAAAGTTCTTTCCTCCTTCTATAAGCTACAACCAGGAGCCTTGTAGCTTTCTGGGCACTGGAAACCCTGCAAGTGGACTATAAACCCCAAGGGTGACCTTGTGGATTCCCAGGATGAGATGTTTATACTTTTTCCTTTCTTCTACTTCCAGTTAGCTGATGTATATTACTTTCTTATCCTCCCAAACCCATTAATGAGGTGAGCAACAAGCTCCCCAACTTGAGCGTCTTCGTCTTCCCATCTCCAGCTCACCCACAGCTGTAACATGACTGACGCTGCCTGTGTTTGTACTTCTTTCTATTCTCGGATCTCACATCACTTGACAAATAGAATGTAATCCTCTAAATGGTCCAGGGCTGTAGAGTGTGATTCTTCCCACTGCACAAATGAGAAAATGGAGCTCCAACTGTGACAGATTGTCTGGGCCTCCCGGACTTGCCCGTGAGCTACACTGCAGAGTACAAGACCTGGCCTTGCTAGTTATTGCTTCAGGCCCCCAACTCCTCAACCCTTGTTGAAGCCTCCTGATTAAATCATGGCTCAACTGAGAAAAATGACTTTGAAAACAAGCTGACTTCCATGCTTTCTGCTTCCCCTTGCTCTCTGGAGAACACACTCCCAGTTAGATGATAACCTCCCCAATCTCATTAGCATTTATAAGGATAAAAGGACCCCACCTCTGCTCCTGATGAGTTACCCTCTACACTGAACTCACAGAGTCATCTTTTCTTTAGTAATTTTGTCAGTGACATGTTTGTTGTCCGCAAAGCCAAGCCAGCGCAGCCAATTCAGGGTGACCTGGGCTCTGCCCCACTCCCAGCATCAATAACATCCCCGGGTCTACTTTGATTTCGGAATTTAGATTGCAGGTAATGATGATATATGAGCTCACAGAACAGATTTGATTCTCAGTGATAAGACCAGTTCTGGCAGCGAAGGAAAGGAAACATCATTTTGATTTACAGTCGACAGGCTCCTTCGATACGGATGCCATCAATGGAGCACTCACACGAGCGCCAAGATGCCCATTCTGCCCTGACAACTGCCCTGCACTGACCGCGGAGTGGCAGCTGTAACACAGCCAAAGATAGGAGGAGGGAGAGATGGTTGGGAAGACACAAAAATGGGGGGCCAGACTTCAAGTCAGCTGAATAGCATTCACACTTTATTATGCCCAGGCGTCGGTGGCTTACGGAGGACACAATCAGGTTCAAGCAAATGATTACACATTTGCAGTGAGGTAATCTGAAAGGACAACTACGGCCCAGGATGGCAGCTTCTGCAGGCCAGTCAGAATCTGACAGAAGCTGCCAGCCTCCTGCTGAGGTGGCAAGGAAGGAAGGTGAGTTCTAATGGTAATTAAAAGTGTCTGGCAGTCAGGAGGGCAGGCAGGGCTGCTGGAGTTGGGAGAGACTTTCCTCTCTGCCCTGCTCCAATCATGCATAGCAGATTCTCCTGCTGGTTGGGACTATTCTTTATAAGACATGTGTGTGTGTGTGTGTGTGTGTGTGTGTGTGTGTGTGTGTGTGTGTGTGTGTGTGTGTGGCAGCTGCGTACTCGTGTTCAAGTGGGGAAAAACATGGACAGCACAAAATTTACTCTTTTAACTGTCTGACTCAGTGACAAGCCTGCCATGTGATTATGCATGCACCCTCTCCACTATGAAGCTCTGGAACACTCTCAGCATCTCCAGCAGGAGCTCTGTACCCGTCACCCACCAGCTCTGACCTCTGCCTGCCTCAGCCTGGCACCTAATTTTCTCCTCTCTGTGTCTCTCTTATTCTAGAGATATCATAACATCTGCCCTTTTATGTCTGCCTCATTTGACTTAGCATAATGTTTTCCAGCTTCATTTATTCATTAAATTCTGTCACTAACAAAATACCTGAGGAAATGTACTCACTTTTTTTCTCCCAGTTTCAGAGGTTTGGGCGCAGAGTCAGGAGCAGGGTGAGTCAGCTCAGAGAAGGATCGAAGGACAAGCTGCACACTACTAAGGGGCATTCCAGGACCTACTTCCTCCCCCACATTCTGATAACCTACTTAGCTATGAACTCATCAATAAACTAATCCACTGACAGGATTAGGGCTCTTGTCTTAGGGTTTTACTGTTGTGAACAGACACCATGACCAAGGCAACTCTTATAAGGACAACATTTAATTGTTAATTTAATTGTCTTACAATTCAGAGGTTCAGTCCATTACCATCAAGGTGGGAACATGGCAGCATCCAAGCAGGCATGGTACAGCTGGAACTGAGAGTTCTACAAAATCTTCACCTGAAGGCTGCTAACAGAATACTGACTTCCAGGCAGCTAGGATGAGGGTCTTAAAGTGCACGCCCACAGTGACACACCTACTCCAACAAGGTCACACCTACTGCAACAGGGCCACACTTTCTAATAGTGCCACTCCCTGGGGCAAGCACATACAAACCATCACAGCCCTCATGATCCAACCACCTCCGAATAGAGCCTCTAGCCTTTTAGGGACACTTTCCATATCCAAACCATCACAATTTCATGACACCACGTATTAGAACTATATTCCTGATTGATGTTGAATGTTATGTCATTGTATTTAGATTTTACATTGTATTCTTCTATCCACCAGGGTGAACATTGATGTTGATTCTAGGTTTGGTATTTAGTGTAAGCAATGCTGTCATGAACACGGGTCTACAAACTCCTGAGTTCTATTATTTTGGGTTATGTTTTTTAAAATGGAGTTGCTGGATCCTATAGTAGTTTATGTTTAGTTATTTTAGTAAGTCTATAAATTATATTTTTTAGTATGGTAAATGTCATAGGTGTTTTAGAGATAAGATAGGAGGTACCTCGGTAGTATGGCACAGACCTATGACCCTAACAAGAAGAAGTGGAGGCAAGATGACCAGGAGTTCAAGGCCAGCATCTGGTTAAGAGTGAGTTCAAAGCCAGTTTTGGTTACATAAATCAAATATGTGTATATGTATATACACATATATGTGTACATGCATTTATGTATATATGAACATAAATGCATATGTATTTATATATGGATGCATATGTGTGTATACATGTTTATGTGTATATAGTGCATGTATATACACACACACAAACACAAACACACACAAACACACACATACAAAGCAAAGCAGATAGATGCTCACTGTGACTTAATGAATGCCCAGTGAGAGTCAGAAGCCAGGCAGGTTTTTCTTTTTTTTTTGGCATAGTCTAATTTAAATATTATATATGCATTAGTGTTATCTATTCACTAATGAGTGGATGTTCACTAAAGAAGGCACAAACCTCAAGGCTTAGATGTATTAGCATTGAGGGGCAGGGGTTGAGCAGGCAAGGCCAGGTTCATCATACTGGAAACAGTTCTCCAGAGTTCATTCAGATCACTCAGCTTGTGACTACAGTTTACTGAGCCTTGGGAATTGAAAAAATGTGCCATGTGCTCTCCTTCCCTATAAATCTGTTTTTGATTTTTATCTTTCCCCTTATCTCACAAGAACCGCTTTAACATATCTGCCAAGGCAGGTCTACTAGCATCAAATTGTTTCCATTTTTGTCTTAGAAAGTCTTTATTTCTTCACTTCATGTGATGGATAATTTCATGGAGTACAGAACTCCAGGGTGCATTTTCTTTTTTCTTTTTTTCTTTCTCAACACTATAAATATTTCACTCTTCTCCTTTCTTGCTTGCATGACCTCTGGGAAGTCAGATGTAATTCTTTGCTTTTCTGTTGGTGAAGTGGCTTCCTTTCAGCCCCTTGAATTTTTTCAGGGCTTATTTTATCTTGAATTTCCTGTAGTTAGAATATGAATGTTATTTATATGTGTGAGTCTCTTTTTTTTGTTTCTTGATTTGATGGCTTATATTATTGTTTCAGATATTATTTCTGTTTCTTTCTTCTCTTATAATCCCATGATGCATCGTCATTTGTAGCTGTCTTTCACAGCTCTCTGCTATTCAGTTCTTCAGCTTTTAATTTTATAGGTTTCTAATAATGTATCTCCAATGCAAGGTATTTCTCAGCCAGCTGTGTCCAGTCTGCTAATAACCCCACTAAAGACATTTATCATTTCTGTTACAATTTGTCATTGTCCTTGGTCTTGATTTGTCAAGACAGAAAGAACTACTCATCTGAGAACTTAAGAACTGTCCTCAACAAAATTTTAAATGTGCCCATGTCACTGACTATAGGTAACTGCTGTTCCACAGATCTCTAGAACATCTCCATACTTAACTGAAGTTTTATGTTCATTGGTTGATATTGACTGTTGATTGGTTGATTGATCAATTGATTGATAATTTCCCATTTCTCTCCTCTTGCTGTCCCTGGCAATCATCAGCCCTTTCTGTGTTCTCCTAGGTGACTCAAGTCCATAGAATCATGCAGAGGTTGTCACTTGACTTTGTCTTTTATGTCGCCTGCCTCTTACTCCATCAGCCTTCACTTCTTGAGTACTCGCCATGCATTAAAGCCCTCACATAGCAATTACGTTAACCCCATCATTCTTGCCGCATCTGAATTCGAGTATTGGTCTCTCTCTCTCTCTTCAAACTGAGTTTGGCTTAAGTGCATCTTTCAATCTCATTCTTGGTAGCCAGACACGATCTAATCCAAACAGGTACTTCATAAACAATCTTCTCTGAACAGACTTGGCAGTGCTGTGTGGTGAGGCCAAGAAAAGCATTCTGCGGTCATGAAATGACGGTTTACTCTTTTTCTGAGCCTATGCCTCTAAGTTATAAAATTCTCAAGTGTCCTTCAACCGCCTAAGCTCTCAAAGTGGAACAGGTTGGCTATGTGTGCTGGAATCGAGTGTTGTGTGCCTCCCTCCAGGACAGTTAAGATTCTGATAAAATTCCAGCACAGTAGGCTTTCCTTCAATAATCTCTACTGGGAATAAGCCTCTTCAAAACAGAATGTTCTCACATATGCCCAGACACTTCCTTTTCTTTTCTTCCTGCTTGGAGTACAAGGGTATGCGTTCTGATGGTCACTATAAGTACCGTATTGAGTTCCTAGAGATCCTTCCCAGTTCTTAACTCCTATCTTTGTGAACAGTTCAGAATTCTCCACTGCATCACAGCCTCCATTTGGCCCCGGGTTTTTCTCTGACAAGTTGTACATCTCAAAATTGAGCCATCCCTCAATTTTGGAAGTCACTCGCCTTATACCCTCACTGATTGTTACAGTTTGGATTTGCGTGCATCCCCAAAGTCCCAGGTGTTGAAGACTTGGTCTCCAGTTTGTGGCACAGCAAGAGAAGATAGGACCTATTGGAAAGAAATTAGGTCACTAGAGACATGTTCTTGACAGAGATGTTGACATCCCAACTCTCCCCGTAGCGCTCTCTCCTTCCATGGTAGCCAGTAGCTATAAGATGAGCTGGCCTCAACCGAATCCAAGAACACATCAAAACGATCATCCACCATGATCAAGTAGGCTTTATCCCGGGAATGCAGGGTTGGTTCAATATACGGAAATCCATCAATGCAATCCACTACATAAACAAACTCAAAGAACAAAACCACATGGTCATTTCATTGGATGCTGAAAAAGCATTTGACAAAATTCAGCATCCTTCCGTGCTTAAAGTCTTGGAGAGAACAGGAATTCAAACCCCATACCTAAACATAGTAAAAGCAATAAACAGCTGCCCAGTACTTCTCATTGAATTTAGAGTTCCATGTACTTGCATCTATCAGTCAACAGTGAACGGAAAGGCCAGAAGATGAGGAAGGTGATTTCCTGAAGACATGCTGGGCAGTCAAAACTGTATGTGAGGACTACAATGTCAGAAGACCCCAGAAGCTGCCCTCACCATATCCCACTTCTCCAGAGACGTGACCTTACACTATCTCGGGATTATATTCCGCTCTCAGAGCTAATTCCTATCTGCCCTAATCAAGCTATTTTGGAGCTCTCACCTTTGCTTCACAAGAAACATCAAAGGATGGTCCTCTTAAAGAGCCAGTGACCTGCAGCTGCCAATTCTGTGTTTCCCGTGCAGTCGCATTTAAAAGATCATTAAGTGATACTTTACGCTGGAAAATCTAGCTTCTCAAGATTGAAAAGTTAAATGTGTCTCAATTATGCATCTTTTGCAGAACATCTGTAATGATTTTTAAAGTGGATTTCATAATCTCCTTTAAAATAGAAGAAATAAGTTATTTGGTGAGTGAGTGAAAGTTTTGCTGACGGCACAGTTATCGCTGTTAACGGCTTGGGCATATTCATTTGCCAGGGAACAAGATGAAGAGTTTGAAAAGGGCCTATAATAAAGTGGCAGTTTGATTTGTGTGCAGGATGATATCTCTGCTCCATCTCAATTTACTTCATTAATGTACCCAGATAGAAGAAAGTTGGCAATTAAGTATGATAGAAATACAAACAGTGCCATCTTTTGGACGATGCTCAAACAACACATCTACACAAACAGACATACCTGTTGAGCTTTGTTCTCAGCCCTATACACCTTATCATAGATGCAAATTTCACAATTATTGAAATTTCAGGGGATAAAAGCTCTTATTGTCTATGGCAATGCAGCCCATCATGCCCAAATATAGTGTGTGGTCTTTA